>NC_056627.2:46547036-46858536 GCF_002870075.4 Lactuca sativa | reverse complement strand
ACACATATGGTTTATTAATATATTATAAGTTCTAATATATTAATAATATTATTTAATTAGTTTGATCAAGAATTAATTTAGAATTAATTAAGTGATCAAAAGATAACTAATTAAATATATGGGTTGATTATGTAAATCATCCATAACTTATATAGTGGGCTAAGAGGCTCCATGGATAATCAAGTTGGGTTGAACCCATTGGATACTCCATGGAGGCTCCATGGGAGTTACAAACCCATGGGTCATGGAAATGAAGAGTCATGACACATTAGGGTTTACATGGTGTAACCCTAGATGTGTCAACACTATATAAAGCTCATGTTTCTCCCAAAAATCGGCTACACAAGCATACTTGAGGGTTAGAGCCGATTTTGAGTGTTATACATTCTCTCCAAGTTTACTCCATAGCATTTGGTGTTGTGTGAAGCATTTGAGGCATCACACTTGGGGTGCTAGGCTCACAAGGTTTCAAAGAACATTTGCAACAACAAGGTATGTAATTCTATCTATTATTTATGTTAAAATTGTTCCCCATGTATGCTAGATAGGTTTATAACCTTGGAAATCAACTTTGCATGATAATTAGACAAACATAGATCCAAGGTTATTAGGGTTGCATGTACACTTAGGAAGTGTTAGAATTCTCAAAACCCATCAGTGGTATCAGAGCCTAGGCTTGTTTGTTTGTTATTTGTGCAAGAAAGTTGAAAAAAGTCGATATTTTTGCATTCTGCCTGATGAACTCGCCGCGTCCATGGGGGGACTCGTTGAGTTCATGTGTATCTTCAACCTACTCGCCGAGTAGGTTCATGCACTCGGCAAGTAGAAGCCTCAAAATGCAGATTTTCGACTTTAGTTGCTGGAAATGGACTAGAAACATTACCCTAAACTGTTTTGGTACTTGAAAACTCATTTTAGATGGAGTAATGTGTTTGCTAATCCATTTACATCAACAAGTTATCAAAATTACAAAGTTTTAAATGTAAGTTTTGATTCATGAAAGTGTTCATGTTCATGTTCTTGATCTTATGATGTTTAGATGATCATAGGATTTATTTGTAACCTATGTGGTAGATTAATTCATGATCATAATGTGTTTTAATTGAGTCCATAACTTGTCCTCAAGTTATGGAAAACCAAAAGTCTCTTTGTTTTAACACCATTAAAAGAACACAAGAGTTAGAAAAATGAAGAGTCTTCATTTTTATTACTCAATTTAACTCATAAGTTACAAGAAATGATAAGTTTTGAAAGTTTACAAAACTTGCCCTCAAGTTTTGGAACAAGTAAAGTCTTGATTAAAACTTTAGTTCCAACCCTTAGAATTTTAAAAGTTAAAATTCAACCCTTATACTTATAGTATTATGATTTAATAATTATATATATGTATAAGAACAAAGTCGTCTTACCGCTAGTACGACTCATTCACGAAGCCGGTCTATAAGGTGAGTATAAGGTTGTTGCCTATAAAATGGCGACTTAATAGGTGTCCACTCTCACCCACCGCTTGCTTGACTGGTGGAGGGTCGTTAGCCGAACGGGTAAGACAAAGACTTATAAATTCTCATTAAAAGTATAATGATTATTATAAAGTAACTAAATGTTTTATAAATTCCCAATCTTAGTTACTTTAGGAAAAATGTGAATAAGGTGCTAATCCATGAAATTACACTTTGCACCTTGTTTAAGTCGTTGGTGGAGCGTGTGTGGTTTACCGGCACACTAACTTGGACTTAACAAGGAAGGTAAAGGGTGACTTAAGGTTTTTCATGAGGTCGGAAGGAGCGCGTGTGGTTTACCGGCACTACGATTAAGTGAAAAACATTAAGGGTACCAAGTAATTTGCATGGTTACTTCACACCTTGTTTTGTGATCCTCGCTATCCCAGTCACAAAACATGAAGGGCACACTCGAGATTGAAACATGCCATTGAAAAGTTCAATGAATCTCAAAGAATCTAGGAATTTCTCAAAGCCAAATAAAACTTAATAATTCATATTTCGTTTTCATGGTGGAAATTGGTGAATCGTCATTCACCTACCTTTCAAATATGTTATAACTTGGATTACGGCATCCCTCTTCTAGGTTATAATATATTGTGATTGGATCCTAGCCTTAATATTACATTTGGGTGTTTTTATTAAGGACTATTCTTATATCTAAACTAAACTTACTTTCTTCTTTTCAGATGTCTTCTAACAATGTTACTCCTGGCTCAAACCCTACTGGCTCTTTCTCTCTCATGAAACTTTGTGGGAGAGTCATCTTTGATGGATCCAACTTTACTGACTGCATCAGAAACATCAGGATGGTCACTCGTTACGAGAACAAGGAATATGTTCTTGACAAGGAGCTTAAGGAGCCTGAGCCAACTGCTACTCCTGAGGAGTTTGCTGAATATGAGGCACATGAAAGAGATGCAACCAAAGTGGCATGCATCATGATGGCCACCATGACAGCCGAGCTCCAAAAGTCCTATGAGGACTACTATCCTTTTGAGATGCACCAGGATTTGATGGACCGCTACCATCATAGTGCTCGTCAAGAGCGATATGAAATAACTCCTCTATGATCACAACCTGAATGAAAGATGGAGAACCAATCACGGGCCACTTGCAGAAAATGCAACGGTATGTGGACCGTTTGATGAAGTTGAATGTGAACTTCCCTGAGGAGTTAGCAATAGATATTATTTTGCACTCCTTACCTTCGTGTTATGATCAATTCCGAATGACATACCACATGAATAAGGAGGAAGTTACACTTAGCAAACTTCAGGGACTCCTAAAGACCGCAGAATCAGGTCTTAAAGGTAAGTCGGTTGTGACCACTCCTGCTACTACTCCAAACTCAGCACCTGTCCTGGCAATCAGGAAAGGTAGAGGGAAGAAGAGAAAGAACCCTTCGAAGGGTACCAAGGGTAAGACTCTTGATGGCTCCTCTTCTAGCGGAACCAAGAAAGGTTTCGTTACACCTTCTTCAGATCCCAAAGAGGCGGAATGCTTCTACTGCCACGAAAAGGCGCACTGGAAGCATAATTGCCTAAAGTACCAGCAAGACTTGAAGGATGGGAAGGTTAAACCCAACCATGCAGGTATTTACACTATTTCATCTAATAATTCACTCTATTCTAACTCTTGGGTCCTTGATACCGGTTGCGGTATTCATATTTGTTCTGAATTGCAGGGACTAAGAAGAAGTGAGAATGTGGAGCATGGAAAGATAAACTTGATCATGGCGAATAGGAAAGTTTCACCTGTCACCAAGATTGGAGTTTATAATTTGTTGCTTAGTAGTGGATGTACTTTAGATTTGAATAAATGTTGTTAATCCCCAGAAATGGCAAGAAATGTTATTTCCTTTCATGCTTTGTATAAACAAGGTTTTACCTTTTCTTTTGATAATGAAACTGGTGGAATAAATGATTTCTTTAATAATGTGTTTTATTTTAAATCATTACCTTGTGATGGTGTATATGAAGCTGTGTCTGTTGTAGATAACCTAGGAAATAATGTATTGTGTATTGATTCTACTAAAGATAATAACTTGGATAAAGCATCGTTATGGCATTGTCGTCTTGGACATATAAGCAAGAAACGCATAGGCCAACTCCAAAAGGATGGAGTCTTGGAGTCATTTGACCTAAAGTCAGATGATAGTTGCGAATCGTGCTTACTTGGAAAAATGACAAAGTCACCCTTCATAGGTTCTTGTGAGAGGGGTGAAGGTTTGTTGGACCTTATACACATAGATGTGTGTAGACCCTTCAAACATGCCACAAGGGATGCTAATCGTTATTATGTGACTTTTACGGATGATTATAGTAGATATGGATATGTCTACTTAATCAAGCATAAGTCAGAGACTTTTGAGAGCTTTAAAGATTTTAAACAGGAAGTCGAGAATCAATTGGGCAGGAATATTAAGATGCTTCAATCTGATCGTGGTGGTGAGTATCTTAGTACTGAGTTCCTCGACTATCTAAGGGAATGTGGGATTGTCTCACAATTGACATCTCCCAGGACACCACAGTTGAATGGTGTAGCTCAGAGGCGTAATCGAACCTTGTTGGATATGGTTCGTTCCATGATGAGTCGAGCTACGCTAACAATCTCTTTTTGGGGGTATGCCTTAGAGACTGCCACCCATATCCTTAATCTAGTCCCTACAAAGAAGTTTGCCAAAACACCTCACGAGATGTGGACAAGAAAAGTTCCTAGTCTAGCCCACATCAAGGTTTGGGGTTGCGAGGCTTTTGTGAGACGCGAGACTCATGACAAGCTCGAACCTCGAAGTGAGAAGTGTATTTTCATCGGCTACCCACAAAAATCCTTTGGTTACCTCTTCTACAGACCTAGTGAGAATGTGGTCTTTGTAGCAAGGAGGGCTGTCTTTCGAGAGAGAGAATTTATAAACCAAGGAGACAGTGGGAGGCAAATTGACCTTGAAGAACTTCAAGAGTCAAGTGGTGAAGGAACCTCAAACCCTAGCAGTCAACTTGAGGAGGAATCTCCTGTTGATCCAATTATACCTCCAGTTGTACCTCTGAGACGTTCCACAAGGGTTAGGAATGTACCTGAGCATTACTATGGTTTCAATATTACTGCAGAAGGTGAGACACTTATTAGTGATGAGACACTAGTAGGTCTAGATGAACCTAACAGCTATGCGGAAACCATGGCAAGCCCTGAGTCTGCTAAATGGAAAGAGGCAATGGATAGCGAGATACAATCCATGTATGACAATCAAGTTTGGAACTTGGTTGAGAATGTACCAGGTCGTAAGACAATTGGGTGCAAATGGATCTTCAAGAAAAATACTGACATGGATGGTAATGTACACACTTATAAGGCTCGACTGGTAGCAAAGGTGTGACAACCCCAAATATATTGCCGTTACAAACCCTATTTTCACTAACGAAATGCGTCACTATATGTTATTTTCTGTAATGTTTGGAGTTGTCAATAAACAAATATCTAGTTATTGATATGTCCCGATATTATCATAAGTAATTATAACTTGTAAATGTTAACCCCGTTTAACTAAATAGAGTTATATTACTTTTCAACCACTTCACCCGGGTAAAATGTTTTAACCCCGTTAAACTTTAGCATCGGGTAGCTGTGTATCGGGTGCAATACCCAAGACATATATAAACAAATGAACACTACATTTCAACTCTTTTACCACACCTTCACTCTCCCTCTCACTACTTTCTCTCTCTAGATCCGAACCTGACTCCAAAACCGCGATTTCTGGCTTCCAAAACGTAAGGACTTATTCCCTATCTTATTCTAAACATGCTTCACTGTAATTAGAGGCCAAAAATCATAGAAAACAATGATCAAAAGGGAGTTTACGGCCTAAGAAGCCCCTTAGGCCGTAAACACCTAAAAACTTGCCAAAAGCCTCATTTTTCCTTCCTTTAAGCTCATATACTAATTAAGGGATTTACCTAGGGGAGTTTGGACATTAAAACATAAGAAATGGAGGCCTAAAAAGGAGTTTACGGCCCAAGCTTATGCTTAGGCCGTAAACACCCAAAAATCTTGGATTTAAGTCCCAAAAACTCATCTAGGGTGTTTAGTAAATTAGCCTTGACACTAGGAGATGTTTAAGTACATTAAACAACATCATTTGAGGACAAAAAGAGGAGTTTATGGCCAAGCCTAAGCTTGGGCCGTAAACACCCAAGTTTTATGTCAAACAAGTCCCAAAAAGTTATCTAGGGCATGTAAGGAAATTAGCTAAGGCCCTAGGAAGTGTGTTGTACCATTAAACACCCCATTTTGAAGCCAAATGAAGAGTTTACGGCCAAGGCTAAGCTTGGGTCGTAAACTCCCCAATAAGTATGCCAAAATGTCCCAAAACTCCCTATAGGGCCTTCTAGTAATTATCTAAGATGAAGGGAGGTGTGTTGTACATTTAAAACATCCATTTTGAGACATTTAATAGAGTTTACGGCCCAAGCACAAGTATTGGCCGTAAACTCCCCAAAATGCCCCTAAATGAGAGTTTAAACCCTCCAAATTGTTTCACAACACTTGCTATTAAATTAGGGAAGTGAAATAAGGCCTTAAACATGCACTTTGGAGGAGTACATGAGTTTACGGCCAAGCCTAGGGGGCTTATGGCCGTAAACTCCCAAGGAGTGGCCTTTGGGCCGTAAACTCCAAGGGAGTGAACTCATGGACCCTCCCGTAAATCACTCTTGGCCTTGTACCGCTCCCGGGAACCCCTTCTAGGCCCTAAAACCCCAAATTTACGCTAAAATGCCTAAATACTTTAATGAAAAGCATAGAATGACTTATTTCTTGTAAAATACATATTTCCTATGTCACTAGGACCCTAAAAAGGTGCTCAAGTCGTTATTTGGTACCAAACGCTCAACCGACACTTTTACCCGATTTACCTGATTCACCCGATTTACGCGAATTCAGGTGAGTTCATACCCCTTAAATGAACCTTTCAAATGTTTTATATGTTTTAGGGGGGGATACAAGTCGATTATACATGTTTATGGAAAGTTATTCAAGATAATTATTCATGTTACAGAGATTAATCACATGTGATTCACTAACCGTAGTTCAAATCACATGTGATTTATCATTATGCCCTATAACTGGATTTTTCGTTTTCAAAACTGTTTCGGATAAACAACCAAGTTTTTAAATGTTTCTTATGAGCAATGCTTTTATTTAACAAATCTTCTTATAAATTGTAACCACACTGATATATTTATATAAGTAAGACTTGAAGGACTTAGGACCGATAACTCGCCTTATTTCCTGTTCTTGTTTGATTGTGGGCTTAGGGTAGTGGTTATCCGTCCGACTGTCGTTGATTTCTTAGTTATATATCTTGTATATTAGTATGGGTTACGAATATTTCTCATTTCATTAGATGCCATAATCACTATTATGACTAGAACCATACACACTAAGTTAACTATAATAGGTATAGTTAATGCTACTACTACCACTACTCACTATAGTCACTACTCGCTACACTAAAATCAACACTATTACCAGACAATACTCTAGTAGGGGAACACACTACGAACTATACTAAATGACTACTACACTATAACAAAAGAAAAAGCACTAAACAGACGGCAACACACTGACCCACTATGAGATACTCTATTCGCTACTCACTACGCCCGGAGTTTTCCGACAGGAAGACGACACTACATGTATAGATCTATACGGGGCAGACGCTATTTCATCCCGACTGTTAGTTTCAGTCCGAGCCGTACAGGCCCAGGGATGCCACTACTTCACTATACTGTGCATGACCGGGAAGGTCATGGAGTCCACTATTACTCAAGCTATTGGTAACATACAAGAAATGCACTATAATCACACTAAATTACCAAACCAAATGTTAAGTTAATATCTCGAAGTAACCAAGAATCTAACCCTAAAGGAAGCTAGTACCACTATTATTGACTTCAGGCATAACATACTGTATTGCATTTACTCATTTGAGAGCCACTATTATATTCTTACGATAAATGGTTTTCAAGATGAGAACGACATGTTTCTTAAAGATTTTCACCTACAACCTATTTCTGGAAAATATAGGATTTTCTGGGTTTTACTACTTCATATTACTGTAAATTTGCAGCCTTTCACACTATCAGTTCTAATGCTTTCTATACAAAAACTCACACTAAACTCTTATGAACTCACCAGCTTTATGCTGATATTCGTTTTCAAAATGACTTGTATCCTCAGGTCAAAGATAGACAGGTACAGACGCAGTATTTTTGGAGAAGGTGGAGCCAACAAGACCCATCTCTTATTTTTGATTTACTTTTGGTGTTTGTTGGACAATACAAAACACGCTTGTAATTAAAAATTCACTATGTAAATGCAATGGTTGTATGTTTCTTGTTTACTATTATACAATTGTGATGATACCGTACACTACGTCATCCACCCCGAAACGTATTCCGCCGTTATCGGTTTTGGGGTGTGACAGATTGGTATCAGAGCTTTGTTTATAGTGAATCAAGTATATCAACCTATAAAAGATATACGAACTATAAACACTTCGGGACTAAAACACTCTAACCAAGAATATATACTGTTAAGTATCTGAAAGATCTGACTAAGTATATGTATACGCACATCACTATAAAACTCAGAAGTCAGTATCACCATAGAACAAAACAAAAGTATTAAGATTGTTGGGCAGCACAATTGGGCTTAGAGACATATAGTCACATTCAGGGTGATGTAGCCTGATCAACTACGTTTTCCTGAGAGTGACTAGCATGTGCCTAAGTTTGGTGGTGATGTTGCAACAAGTCTAAAACATACCAACACTACCACAATAACGTTACCATAAGGATACTATAGGAGTATTCTGTATCTCTAGAACATACTTATGTGATAACAATAAGGGTCGTTACTAGTAGGACAATAGTTGTAGAAGTGGATACACCACGATTACATGTGATTGGGGCGCTATAGACTCAGAATCTGAAGCCTTTGCTTCATTCCCTGTTCTTGTTTGATTGGGGGTCTGAAGTTAGGGTCGCTTATTCGAAGGACTATCTTGCTTCGGTTACATGTAATCGGTATACACTATGCAAGTATTGAGTCGACTAATAACGATTCATCCTATAAGTGTCTTAGAATAGTACGTCTATTAATCTTTCCATTCCCCTTTCTCGCATAGATAGCATGGCTGGTTTCCACCATCCCGACGATCCGTACTATCCGAACCAGGGCAATGGAGGATGGCTCGACGAGGAGTCAGACGATGATCACCTGATCCCTTTGGATGATCATCATGCTGAAGGCTTCTCGGATAGCTCGAGCTCCGAACCAGAAGTTAACAACCAACCTCTTGAAGCCCCGAACCCTAACCCTCGTCCGGCATTTCAGGGCCCCACTCCTATGTGGGCCATATCCTTGCATCGTTGGAGCGAAGAGCAGGGTCAGCCCTTGCCTTACAATGGAGACCGAAGCTTCTACAACATAAGCGAAGGAGGATCAGCGGATCGGGTTCTACCCATCATGATTCGAAGGATTGCCAGGAATGTTGAACAGGGTCAAGCTGCTATTGGTCGAGTTGTAGAAGTGGATGCCAACTCAAATCTCAATACGGTTCGCATCTGCCAACTCGAAGAAGCCATGGACAGGACAAGGAGGGCCAACGAGGCGCTGCAGCATCAGCTGGCTGCATCCCGAGTCGAAGTTAGGGAACTCTGAGCACGCCAAAGGACTCATGATCGACACCTTCAAGAAGTTACGCGCCAGCTAGTGGATCTGAGGATTCGCCCAGCAAGTAACCGTCGCCAGTAGAAGACGTCTAGTTACTTCACTCTTTTGTTTAAAGGACTAGCCTCCTTCTCTCGATGTCCCGTAGGTCTTTTGTCTGTGAACATCTCTAGCTTAAATGTACTCTAGTTGAACCTCTAAACTGCCAACATTTTCTCTATGGTGTGATGTAAGACCTACTGTTAGGCCAATTTTCATGAATTTGTGTTACATCATTAATACCAGTGCATTGGCAGTTAACTACTCTATTGCTATTACTCTCATTCTAATCTTGGATTATGTTGATTTAATCCATGAAGCACTTTATTCATATTCGCAATAGACTCTTACTATTGCTATCATTTCTATAATCTTCCAGTGAAGGATGCCTCCACGAAAGCGTCCCAGCAGAGGAAGACCCGCAACTCAAACCCCTCTTCCACCACCTCCTCCTCCGCAGATCGACCCGGTGTTGTTCCAAACAGCGGTGACCGCGGCCGTGACAGCGGCCATGGCCCAATTGAACTCTGGGGACGCGAGCGGTGGTAACTCCAGGTTCGGTGAAGTCCATCAAAGGGTGCAGGGATGCACTTATAAGGATTTCATGAACTATAAACCTACCTTCTTCGACGGTATCGGAGGAATTCTGGCATTATCCCAATGGTTCGAAAGAACCGAAGCGGTGTTTGAGATGTGCTCTTGTCCCGAAGAGAGCAAAATCAAGTTCGCTACTGCTACCCTCACTAACAGGGCCTTGACATGGTGGAACGGCCATGTCAGTTCACTCTCCTTGGTCACAGCCAATGCCATGGGCTGGGACACTCTAAAAGATCTCATGAGAGGAGAATACTGCCCTAGGGGCGAAGTTCAGAAACTTGAGGAAGAACTCTGGAACCTCAAGATGAAGGGGACTGACATAACGGCTTATACGGCCAGGTTTTGTGACTTGGCGGCTATGTGTCCCAATATGATCCCCACTGAAGGCAAGAAGATTGAACGATACATCTGGGGTTTAGTGCCCCCGTATCGAGGAAATGTTCTAGCCTCACGCCCTACCAGTTTTGACAGCGCCAAGGAATTGGCCCAGAGTCTGATCAACCACGAAATCTCCTCCTCTCCAGCAACAACGACCACAACAACCACTACACCACCCGCTTCATCTGATAGAAGAGGAAGCGATGGGATAAGAAGAAGGGCAAGAAAACTCAGACTTCCTCAAAGGACCAGCAAATTGTGGCGGTCCATGCTGCCACCACCCCGGCCACTCCAGCAGCCCCAACCCCGCCGAAAGCTTACAGTGGAAACTTGCCCAAGTGTCCCAAGTGCCCTTTCCACCACAACGGCCCCTGCCGTGAACTGCAGTTTTCTAACTGCGGTCGAAAGGGTCATACTGTCCGATTTTGTAAGGCCCCTCCCAAACCTATCACGCAGGTTCCTAGTACGGGAGTGACCTCAACTTGTTATGGCTGCGGAGAGGCGGGTCATTTTAAGAGAAACTGTCCAAAGACTACAAATGCTGGGGGAACTGGAAGGCTACTCGCTATCGGTCACAATGAAGCGGTAGCAGATCCCACGGTAGTCACGGGTACGTTTCTTCTCAACAACTCCTATGCCTGTGTTTTATTTGATAGTGGTGCAGAAAGAAGCTTCGTAAATCATAACTTTAAACACTTACTCAAACAAACCCCTCAACCACTAAAAGAAACATTCGTCATAGAAATAGCTAATGGGAAAACAGAAAGCTCTAGCGAAATCTACATAGGTTGCACTCTCATGTTAGACGATCACTCATTTCCAATCGATCTTATACCAGTCTCAATCAAAAATTTCGATGTCATTGTTGGTATGGATTGGTTGAGTCTCCATCGCGTAGATATCCTATGTTCCGACAAAGCCATTCGCCTAAACCTTCCGAATCACGAAGCCCTATTGATATATGGAGATAAGCCGAGTACGAGTCTTCGTATCATCTCCAGTATTCAGGCTCAGAAATACTTACGCAAGGAACATCGCGCTTTTCTTGCTCACGTCGTCGACACTAACCAGAAATCGAAAGATCCAAAAGACATTCCCGTAGTATGCGATTTCCCTGATGTCTTCCCAGAGGATCTTCCCGGCCTACCTCCCAAACGTCAGGTTGAGTTCAGAATCGACCTAGTTCCAGGAGCTACCCCCATGGCTAAGTCACCCTACCGTCTAGCGCCCGCTGAAATGCAAGAACTATCCGGTCAACTCAACGAACTGCTCAGCAAGGGCTTTATAAGACCGAGCTTCTCACCTTGGGGAGCTCCGGTCTTGTTCGTGAAGAAGAAGGATGGATCGTTTCGGATGTGCATCGATTATAGGGAACTCAATAAACTCACGGTTAAAAATCGCTACCCTCTCCCTCGTATCGACGATCTATTCGACCAACTACAAGGATCAAGTTACTTTTCCAAGATTGATCTTAGATCTGGGTATCATCAGTTACGGGTGCTTGAGGAAGATGTTCCGAAGACAGCCTTCTGAACCCGCTACGGGCATTTTGAGTTCGTAGTGATGCCCTTTGGACTGACTAACGCCCCCGCAGTATTCATGGACTTGATGAATAGGGTGTGCCGTCCATATCTGGATCAGTTCGTCATCGTCTTCATTGACGATATCCTCATCTACTCTCGGAGCGAGGAAGAACACAAGGATCATTTACGACGAGTCCTGGAAACACTACGGTCCGAGAAGTTATACGCGAAGTTCTCTAAGTGCGAGTTTTGGATCCGAAGAGTTGAATTCTTAGGGCACGTGGTCAGTGAAGACGGAATCCACGTGGATCCTTCCAAAATTAAGGCTATTGAGAACTGGTCAACACCAAAGACGCCTACAGAAATTCGACAATTTCTAGGCCTTGCTAGCTACTACCGCAGATTCATCCAAAATTTCTCTCGGATTGCGAAGCCTCTCACTATGCTAACCCAGAAGGGTGTATCATTCGACTGGGAGGAGAAACAGGAGAAGGCATTTCAGACCCTGAAGCAATCCCTATGCACCGCACCAGTATTATCCCTTCTCGAAGGGACAACAGATTTTGTTGTATACTGTGATGCATCTAATCAGGGGCTGGGATGTGTCTTGATGCAACGAGGCAAGGTTATCGCTTATGCCTCGAGACAGCTAAAGACCCATGAAGTGAACTACACTACCCACGACCTCGAGTTAGGAGCGGTCGTCTTCGTACTAAAAATTTGGAGACACTACTTGTATGGGACGAAGAGCGTAGTGTACACAGACCATAAAAGCCTCCAACATATACTGAACCAAAAAGAACTCAACATGCGACAACGTCGATGGGTCGAGCTACTTAACGATTACGACTGTGAAATTAGATATCACCCCGGGAAAGCCAACGTAGTAGCAGATGCTCTGAGTAGAAAGGAATATTCTGGTCGAAGGACCAAGTCATTGGCGATGACTATCCATTCGCATCTATCCACACAGATTAAAGAGGCTCAGCTGGAAGCCTTAAAGCCCGAGAACATGACGGGAGAATCCCTGCGCGAAATGGATAAAAATCTGGAGGTTAAGGGTGACGGAGCCTACTACTTCATGGACCGGATCTGGACTACACGCCATGGAAACACTTCAAATGTTATCTACACAATGTGATTTAAAATATCATAAACTTTCACCGCCTTCATTAGAAACAATGACTCTCTAATTATATATATTCTTCGAATATAGTTCCATTATTGTAAGAGTAACCGTAGTAGTAATTATAGCCTCGGAGACCCTCAATCATTTCGTGACGTATTTTGTAGACGACACTTAAATAGCCTTTACATTGGAGATGTACCAAAACTTTGTTGCCTACCCTTAGAACGAATTGGGTTCACAGCCGTGAACTCTTGAATATCTTGCATTTGTTGCTTGTTTCATGTGTGGAAATCAAGTTCTTCTAATGGATAACTAGTATATGGAAAGAATACTTATATTTTGAAGCTTGAAGGGGTGTTCATGGCCCAAAGAACTAGTGTGTGTTCTTGGTGTTCTTGGTGTTCTTGAAGATCTAACCCAAAAAGAGACGATTTCACGGATGAAATCATATGGTTTTACTAGATTAAGAAAAGTATCAACTAATAAATGGAAGAAACACTTACAAATTTGTCAAGAATTAGAAGTGTTCTCGATGATACTTGAGAGAGAAATGAGTGTTCTTGAGTTGGAATTGTGAGAAATGATGAAAAAACAAGGGATATCATCCTTATGGAAGGAGTTCACAGCTCGGAGGGTGTTCACGGCCGTGAATAGAGTTTATGGCTGTAAACCCCATGTGGTTAGCTTTCTGGTTCGGGTGCAGCCTTTTGATCTCGAGGTAATACTTCCTAACACTTAATCCTTAAGTGTACTAGGCTTAGAACTCATTATAATGACCCTTAACAAGGTTAGAAGGCAATAGAATTAAGTATGATTTTTGGTTGATTGGCTGGACTTACAAGATAAAAAATTTCGGGTTCTCACACATGTTATGGGCTTTTGATTATTTTAAAGGGAAAGAAGGCGTGGCTTAAAAACATGGGGGACAATTAGGTCTTATGTGCATGATTGACTTAAAGTGTTAAGTCCTTTGGATAAATATTAAGCTTTATAGGAAAGGCTTGACTCTTCTTTTACTCTTGATGCAAATGGCAAAAACTTACACCCTTTCTAGTTTTGGTTAGAAAACTTGAAGAACACTTTCATCTTCATGCCCTCTTTAAGTTCATATTGGTTATGAACTTAAAGCTTAAGGGTTTAAGAGTTTTGGACTAGCATCTACATCAAGTTGAGTAATTGTTGGTGTCTCAAAGGTTCCATCTTCTTCATCAACTTCCAAGCCTCCCAAGAGGATCCAAAGAACAGCAAAGGTTGTTATTTCTTCATCCTTTCTATGGTTGATATTTTATATTTCTATAACTTGCAAGGAGATCCTTGTGTTGGGTTTTGAGCAATCTAACACTTCCTAAGTGTGCATGTAACCCTAATAAACCTTGGATCTATGTTTGTCAACAAAATAATAATTTTCCAAGGTTCATAACCTATCTAACATGGCATGGGGTACTTTTAAACATAAAAGAATTAGATGAGATTACATACCTTTTGATGAGTTTGATTCCTTGGAGTTTGAGAGCCAAGCACCAATAGTGTGAATGCCTCAAATGGAAATCACAAATCACCACAAACACTTGGAAAACTTTGAGAGAGTGTATACACACTTATAATTTCGGCCACACACAAACACACACACTAGTGGCTATTTCATGCAACATAAGCATGCTTATATAATGTGCATGGTTAGGGTGAAACCCTAATAACCCATGACCTTTCCTTTTCCAAGGATCCATGGGTTAAAAGCTCCATGGATCATCCATGGACTTCCATATAAGCCTAGCCCATTAACAAATGAGTGTTAGCCCACACCATATAAAACCAATAGCCCACAATCTAATTAGTCTTCCTTTTAATCTCTAAATTAATTCATAATTAATTTAAGACTAAGACTAATTAAATAACTTCATATTAATATATTATAACTTACAATATATTAATAAACATATGTGTATAACTCTCATAAAATTATCCATAAATA
Organism: Lactuca sativa; assembly: GCF_002870075.4. Taxonomy (NCBI): domain Eukaryota; kingdom Viridiplantae; phylum Streptophyta; class Magnoliopsida; order Asterales; family Asteraceae; genus Lactuca; species Lactuca sativa. Next base: position 46,843,665 of record NC_056627.2, on the reverse strand, counting down.
GTTCGGGTGAAGTGCAACCCAAATGGACCATGCCGGGTCGGGTCAAGTATATACCAAATAAGTTATGGACTTAGACACCTTATCCAACAGACTCCCACTTGGATAAGTCTAATTACTATATTTGCCTATATAACTTCAGGAACCAACCAGCAAATGTAGCTCTCGAAAACTCTGTTGAACTATGAAGCGCCATTTTAAGACAAGTGATCATATAATCCTCTGTTCTCATGATATCAGCCGGACAAACACATGGAACTATGTCTTGCTTATTGTCTAGCAGTTGTTTCTCGATTTTCGATTTGTTTGACAAAGAACTTAACTGAACACATCAATTTAGTTCTGACCGGTCCCGGTACATGGGTCAACACAAAATCATCGAGGGGCCTAGATATCGCTTCTATTTCTAGAAGGAACAGATAAACTTCGACTCATATGCTTGTTCTACTACTCGTTGAATTGTACACAAAGGTACGTTTTATAACATCAAGTTACTGATGCGTTTACGTGCAATCAATGCACAACCAACTCATAGGTAACAACTCTTATCTCTAGGTTTGAAGACTTATATGATATTATCGTCTCACGATCACTCGAGATAAATTCCATGAAGTGATACAAGTGAGCGTGGGTTTATTCCAATACTCATAACTTATGAGTACTCATGAACATTTTAGCAACCATTGCCATGTCTAAACACCTTTAGCCATCCACAAACCCAATTCATGACAATCTTGATTCATACCTACTTCCGACGTATGACCGATTGTGGAGGTTTGAATAAATTAATTATTATGGAAGTCAAAACATGCAAAACTGAAACAACAGTAAATAATTGACAATGATAGTAACACTTTACTCATAAATAAATCACAAATTTTATTCATCATCAAACGTCGATTACATTTTACAAGTTTCAGAAAAGGCTATCTAATCTGTAAAACTAATATCATCCCTCAGCCCGATGCGTCTCGTATGCTGCAAATGCTTAACCCTCATCAGTCCCTTCGTAAGGGGATCCGCAGGATTCTCATCTGACGATACCCTCTTTGCCACGAGGAGTCCTTCTTTAATCTTGTGTCTTATGAAGTGATATTTTCTGTCAATGTGTCGGGATCTGCCATGATCTCTTGGTTCCTTGGCTAAGGCAACCGCACTATTGCTGTCACAGAAAATCTCCATAGGCTCCTTAATAGTTGGTACAACTCCAAGGTCTCCGATGAAGTTCTTCAGCCATATCGCCTCCTTCGCTGCTCACTCGCTGCTATATACTCTGATTCACAAGTCGAATCAGCCACCGTCTCCTGCTTGGAACTCTTCCAAGAGATTGCCCATCCATTTAAGGTAAAGACCCAGCCCGACTGAGAGCGAAAGTTATCCCTATCAGTCTGAAAACTAGCATCACTATACCCTAATACTCTCAAGTCATCACTCCCACCAAGGGTAAGGATCCAATCCTTAGTCCTCCGCAGGTACTTGAGAATGTTCTTTACCGCGGTCCAATGAGCCTTGCCAGGGTTCCCCTGATACCTGTTGACCATGCTCAAAGCAAAGGCCACATCAGGGCGGGTACAAGTCATAGCATACATGATCGAGACAACAGCGGAAGCATACGGTAATTGGCTCATCTCTACTATCTATGCCTCTGTACTCGGACTCTGAGTCTTACTCAGCTTGGCATTGCTTTGGATCGGTAAATCTCCTTTCTTGGAATTCTGCATGTTGAACCTTTTCAACACCTTATCCAAGTAGGTACTCTGACTAAGTCCAATTAGTCTTTTACTCCTTTCTCTTAATATCCTTATCCCTAGGATATAGGCAGCTTCCCCTAGGTCCTTCATAGCAAAACACTTCCCAAGCCAGGACTTAACCTCCTGCAAGGTTGGGATGTCATTTCCTATAAGTAGTATGTCATCCACATACAGTACCAAGAAGCTAACTATACTCCCACTAGCTCTGACATACACACAAGACTCATCTTCACTTCTCGAGAAACCAAACTCTTTGACCTTTTCATCGAAACAAAGATTCCAGCTATGAGATGCTTGTTTTAATCCATAAATGGATTTCTCAAGCTTGCATACTCTATTAGAGTACTCTGCACTGACAAAACCCTCTGGCTGATTCATGTACACATCCTCAGCCAACTTTCCATTAAGAAAAGCGGTTTTGACATCCATTTGCCATATTTCATAATCATGAAATGCAGCAATGGCTAGCATAACCCTAATAGACTTAATCTTTGCTACCGGCGAGAAGGTTTCATCATAATCAATACCTTAAGTCTGAGTAAAACCCTTCGCAACCAGTCGAGCCTTATAAGTATGCACTTTTCCTTCCATTTCGGTCCTCTTCTTGAAGATCCATTTGCACCCGACTGTTTTACGGCCTGGTACATTGTCAACAAAGGTCCAAACTTGATTGTCATACATGGACTGTATCTCGCTGTCCACAGCCTCCTTCCATTTAGCAGACTCCGGGCCTGCCATGGCTTCCTTAACACTGCTAGGTTCATCCAAATTTACCAGTGTACTATCACTGATAAACGTATCACCTTCCATAGTAATATGAAAGTCATAATAAAACGAAGGTGTGTTCCTAACCCGTGTGGAACGCCTCGGAGGTACAGACTTGTCAGCTGGCTCAACAGGAGTTTCCTCCTCAGGTTGATTGCTAGTGTCTGAGGTTCCTTCACCAATTGCTTCTTGAATTTCTTCAAGATCAATTTGCCTCCCACTGTCTCCTTGGCTTATAAATTCTCTTTCACGAAAGACCCCTCTTCTTGCTACAAAGACCACATTCTCACTGGGTCTGTAGAAGAGGTAACCGAAGGATTTCTGTGGGTAGCCGATGAAAATACACCTTTCACTTCGGGGTTCGAGCTTATCATGAGTGTCACGCCTCACGAAAGCTTTGCAACCCCAAATGTTGATGTGGCCTAAATTGGGAACCTTCCCAGTCCACATCTCATGAGGTGTTTTGGTAACCTTCTTTGTAGGGACCAGATTAAGGATATGGGCGGCAGTCTCTAAGGCATACCCCCAAAAAGAGATTGGTAGCGAAGCTCGACTCATCATAGAGCGAACCATTTCTAACAAGGTTCGATTACGCCTCTCAGCTACACCATTTAGCTGTGGTGTCCTGGGAGGAGTCAATTGTGATACAATCCCACACTCCTTAAGATAGTCAAGGAACTCGGTACTAAGATACTCACCACCTCGATCGGATCGAAGCATCTTAATGTTCCTGACCAATTGATTTTCTACTTCCTGTTTGAATTCCTTAAACCTTTCAAAGGTTTCTGACTTATGTTTGATTAAGTAGACATACCCATATCTACTAAAATCATCAATAAAAGTCACATAATACCGATTAGCATCCCTTGTGGCGGTTTTGAATGGCCCACATACATCAGTATGTATTAGGTCCAACAAACCCTCACCCCTTTCTCAAGTTCCAGTGAAGGGTGATTTTGTCATCTTCCCAAGTAGACAAGATTCACAACTATCATCCGATTTAAGGTCGAATGACTCCAAGACTCCACTCTTTTGGAGTTGGCCTATGCGTTTCTTGTTTACATGTCCAAGACGACAATGCCACAATGATGCTTTATCTAGGCTAGTATAAGAATCAATATACAACACATTATTTCCTAAGTTGTCTACAATCGACAAAGTTTCATACACACCATCACAAGGTAATGCTTTAAAATAAAACACATTTTTAAAGAAAGCATTAATACCACCACATTCATTATCAAACGAAAAGGTAAAACCTTGTTTGTATAAGGCATGAAAAGAAATAATATTCCTCGCCATTTCAGACGAGTACACACATTTATTCAAATCTAATTTTAACCCATTATTCAGCAACAAAGTATAAACTCCAATCTTGGAAACAGGTGAAGCCTTCCTATTCCCCATGATCAAGTTTATCTTCCCGTGCTCCACATCCTCACTTCTTCTTAGGCCCTACAAATCAGAACATATGTGAATACCACATCCTATATCAAGCACCCAAGAGTTAGAATAGGATGAGTAATTAGACAATATTGTGTAAATACCTGCATGGGTGGGTTTCACTTTCCCATCCTTTAGATCCTGCAAGTACTTAGGGCAGTTTCGCTTCCAGTGCCCCTTGTCCAGGCAATAGTAGCAATCAGCATCCTTGGGAATGGTAGAAGGAGTGACAGAACCGCTCTTGGTCTTTGATGAGGAGCCTTCAAGAGACTTTCCCTTGGTACCCTTCGAAGGGTACTTCCTCTTTTTCCCTTTGCCTTGCCTGATAGCCAAAACAGGGGTAGATGTTGGAGTAGGAGTAGTAGAGGCAACAACCGCCTTGCCCTTAAGACCGGTTTCAGCGGTCTTCAAGAGTCCTTGAAGTTTGCTAAGGGTAACTTCCTCCTTGTTCATATGATATGTCATACAAAAATGGTCATAACAAGAAGGTAAGGAGTGCAAAATGATGTCAATTGCCAACTCCTCAGGGAAGTTCACATTCAGCTTCAGCAAACGGTCCACATACCTTTGCATCTTTTGCATGTGGGCCGTGACAGATTCACCGTCCTTCATGCGGGTTGTTATTATGGAGGAGATTATTTCATACCGCTCCTGACGAGCACTCTGATGGTACCTTTCCATCAGGTCTTGGTGCATCTCAAAAGGGTAGAAGTCTTCATAGGACTTTTGGAGCTCGGCTGTCATCGTGGTTAACATGATGCATGCCACCTTAGTAGCATCTCTCTCATGTGTCTTGAATTCAGCGATCTCCTCAGGAGTAGCAGTAGACTCATCAAGCTCTTTTAACTCCTTATCGAGGACATATTCCTTGTCCTCATAACGAGTAACCATCCTGATGTTCCTGATCCAGTCCATGAAGTTCGAACCATCAAAGATGACTCTCCCACAAAGATTCATGAGAGAGAAAGAACCAGTTGGGTTAGAGCCCGAAGCATTAGTGTTGGAAGACATCTGAAAGAAGAAAGCAAGTTTAGATTAGATATATAGAATCCTTAATAAGACACCCAAATGTAATATTAAGGCTAGGATCCAATCACAATATATTATACTTAGAAGAGGGATGTCGTAATCTAAGTAATAATATATTTGAAAGGTAGGTGAATAACGATTCACCAATTTCCACCATGAAAAACAAAAATGAATTATTAGGTTTTAATTGGATTTGAAATTCCTAGATTCTTTTGAGATTTATTGAACTTTTCAATGGCATGTTTCAATCTCGATTGTGCCCTTCAAGTTTTGTAACTGGGATGCCGAAGATCACAAAACAAGGTGTGAATAACCATGCTAATTCACTTGGTACCCTTAATATTATCACCTAATCAATGTGCCGGTTAACCACACACGCTCCATTGATCTATGACAAACATTAAGTCACCCTTCGTGATCCTTACTAGTCCAAGTTAGTGTGCCGGTTAACCACACACGCTCCACCAACGACTTGGTAAGGTACAAAGTGTGAATTCCATGGACTAGCACCATGTTCACATTTTCCTAAAGTAACTAAGATTGGGAATTAAAAAGGTTAAGTTACTTTATAATAATCATTATACTTTTAATGAGGATTTAAAGTCATTGTCCTACCCGTTCGGCTAACGACCCTCCACCGATCAAGGAAGCGGTGGGTGAGAGTGGACACCCATTAAGCTGCCATTTTATAGGCAACAAACTTATACCCCCCTTATAGACCGGCTTCGTGAATGAGGCCTACTAATGGTAGAACGACTTATTCTTATACATATATATAATAATTAACCATTAATGTTATAAATAGTATAAGTGTTGAATTTTAACTATTAAAACTCTAAGGGTTGGAATTAAAGTTTATTAAAGTGTGTGAAACTTTACAAATTCCAAAACTTGAGGGCAAGTTTTGTAACTATCCAAAACTTTTCATTTCATAACTTATGAATTAAAGGTTCATAAAATGAAGACTCTTCATTTTCATGTAACTTATGTTTTTTAAATGTGTGTTAAAGAAAAGTGACCTTTGGATATCCATAACTTGAGGACAAACTATGGACTCCATTAAAACACATAAATGATCAAGAATTAATCCTAAACAATTCAGCAAATAATTCCTATCATCTTCTAAATTCATAAGAACATGAACATGATTATCAAAGTTTCAAGAACTATATGAACACATACAAAGCATGAAATTTTGATATATGCCATTTTAAATGGATTAGAACAACCATTACACCAACTAAAACAAGTTTTAAAACACCAAAACAGTTTAGGGTAATGTTTCTACTCCATTTCCAGCAGCAAAAGTCGAAATTATGCATTCTGAACCTTCTACTCGCCGAGTGCACGAACCTACTGGGCGAGTAGGATGAATTTTTCCTTGAACTCGGTGAGTCCCCCCATGGACTCGGCGAGTCCATCAGCCAGACAGCAACAATTTCAACTTTTTTCACTATTTTGCATCAAGTATCAAACAAGCAAGCCTAGGCTCTGATACCACTGTTGGGTTTTGAGCAATCTAACACTTCCTAAGTGTGCATGCAACCCTAATAAACCTTGGATCTATGTTTGTCTAAATACATGAAAAATAATAATTTTCCAAGGTTCATAACCTATCTAACATGGCATGGGGTACTTTTAAACATAAAAGAATTAGATGAGATTACATACCTTTTGATGAGTTTGATTCCTTGGAGTTTGAGAGCCAAGAACCAATAGTGTGAATGCCTCAAATGGAAATCACAAATCACCACAAACACTTCGAAAACTTTGAGAGAGTGTATACACACTTATAATTTCGGCCACACACAAACACACACACTAGTGGCTATTTCATGCAACATAAGCATGCTTATATAGTATGCATGGTTAGGGTGAAACCCTAATAATCCATGACCTTTCCTTTTCCAAGGATCCATGGGTTAAAAGCTCCATGGATCATCCATGGACTTCCATATAAGCCTAGCCCATTAACAAATGAGTGTTAGCCCACACCATATAAAACCAATAGCCTACAATCTAATTAGTCTTCCTTTTAATCTCTAAATTAATTCATAATTAATTTAAGACTAAGACTAATTAAATAACTTCATATTAATATATTATAACTTACAATATATTAATAAACATATGTGTATAACTCTCATAAAATTATCCATAAATAGTTCGGGTGAAGTGCAACCCAAATGGACCATGCCGGGTCGGGTCAAGTATATACCAAATAAGCTATGGACTTAGACACCTTATCCAACACCTTGGTGGGTATAAATTTTTATGTTATGTTCAAATTTTTATTCCGTTGCCATAATTTTAAATTTTATGAAACTATTTTGAACGAAAACCCAACACATTCGTCCCTAGTCCTAGAGTATGGATTGGGCATAATCATTTGTCATTGATATGAGAGCATGGATTAGACATAGTCATTCATACCTGATTTGGGAGTATGGATTAGGTAAATTCATTCATTTTAGATCTGAAAGTATGGATCATGTCGTTGTGAGAATCGATGGGGTTGGGTAAATTGCTTATATGAGGTGAAATTATATGTTGCGATTTCTAATATATATATATAAATAATTATATATATATATATATATATATATATATATATATATATTATAACATTGTGGGATTGAAATCCATATGCATTCACCAGGTTTCCCAACCTAACCCACTCAGTTTATTGTATCACAGCTAGCGATATGAAAGTTACATTCTACTAAGGGGTTCAAGGAGTATTAGGCCACTAGTTTAATTACTATAAGGCTTGTATATTTCATTATGTTTATGTTTTTGTATTGATTATGACATCTCAATGTTTTAATATAAATAAAATACATTTCTTCATAAATGCTTTGATAATATCATTATCATGTTTATGGGAACAAATTCTGCAATATTATTCTTCAAAAATGGTACTCTAATTTTTGAATAACCATAAACAAATCGGTCTTTCCGGCCGAGAAATTGGGGATGTCACATCATCCATGCCATTAACCAAGTAATATTCCATGTTAGCATAATTTCCATCTTCACTAACTTTTGCATTATCATGTTCTTCCACTTCAACTTGAAAATGTGCTTCCACTTCAACTTAAGTGTGTGCTTCCACTTCAACTTGATCATTTTTAATATTTGATTGTAATTATTTTTGGTACAAACCAATATCAAATTCATTAGCTGCCTCAATATAGTCACTTGGTATAAGCTCTTTCTCTCTATCTCCTGTAATACTGACATTAACGTCATAATCCAAGCTTAATATCTTACTATAAGATGACATCCCTTTATCCTTATTCAAAATCTTTATCATATTATACTCAGGAGACATTGGAGTTGGCAATGGTTCTTCTAATACATGGGATGATCTAGGTGGGCATGTTAACGGTTGTACCTCAGTTGTTATGTTTTAATTGTCATCATTTTCATCTATTTCATCCATCTGTATAATAGTTACCTTCCTAATAGGTTTATGATTCATAAAGTAGGTAAATAACATTGTTTACCGTCTTTAGTATATACCCTCATGAGTTTATGATTGCTCATATATTAGGCAAAATTATGTAAATCGTCATCATTGCCTAAAGGGTGAAGACCAAAGTGAAAGTCTCCATCGGGCACAAGGAAGTGAACGTAAATTAATAGAGGAACATTGTACTTTAACCCTCTCATGATGACATCAAACTCATGAATTGAATACTCATCTATATCCACCATGTCAACATAGTTCACTATTCCATCAATGTTCTAAACATCAAGGAAATTGGTGAACTCACCCCTATGGTATAACTTGATGGGAAACAATGTTGGGTGGCCTTTTTCAAATAAAAAAAACAAAAAAAAACAATTTCAGAAACATTATTTCACAGAAACGATGTAATGTATAGAGAAAATACGAAAAAAAATACCATATGCCACCTTTGTGTTGAACAGATTGTCTAAGAGCCTTAAATTGCACATTGGTATGTTCATACACTAAGCGAATCTCTGATCAGAACAAACAAAACAAAACAAAAAACCCTTAACTTTGAGATTAGGGCTTTTGATCTGCATAATGAAAGATGAAGGTGATATGAGATGGAATCAACAAAATTCTAATTAGCATTAGGCGGTAGGTGTCAATTAATTAGGGGGTGTTAGATTAATTAGATATTAAAGAAGAATATGTGAATTGACAGATTAACCCTCACCTAAACGGAGGTCATAAATGGTTGTTAAGCCTTTGGAACAAATTTACAACAAATGACATCTTTTGGACCGTTGATGCAACTCCTAAACACTTTGTAGCAAACTAGCAATTTTTAAAATACAACATAGATCAAACTTGTAATTTTTTCATTAATATTCTCTCGCTCTGTTTCTTCTATATCATTTCTTGCTTGTCAAGTCATCCATCAAGGTTCTAAAAGGCGTGAGGCGCTGCGGCAAGGCCAAACATCAAGTTTTACAAGTCACGACAAGGAATGACGTTTTTCAATGCGTGATGTAAGTCGGCTATTTTGTATCAATTTATAATTATTTTACCACATAAATATAGATTTATATTAAACATAACCAATTTTTAGAAATATTATATCAACAACTAATAACAAAAAGTTAACAAAAAACACAATACTTGTATGCCCAAATATAAAAGGCATAACAAAGAACAAAAAAAATGTCTCAAACGAAAAAATTTGCATCGTAACACGCCATAACGCGCCATGGCACACTATAGTATGTCATGCCACGTGTCATTTCTAACAGCAACGTCATGAAGTTTTTCGTAACGACGGAGTCGTGTCCCACGCCTTAACACGCCTTTTAAAACACTCTCATCCATAAATGCCACTCTTTTTTCTTTACCTTTGTCATGGTAAGCTTATGTACAACTTATGGAGCTTATATGAAGCTAAATGAAAGATTTTGCTATGTTATCAATATAACATCACTTTCTTGTGTGACAGATAATAAATTAGATGAAAAAAAGACGTCGTTAAAAAGAAAAAATAAATAAATAAAAAGATAAAACAAAAATATCTTATCCAAAAAATCAAAACACAAGGTCATTGACTATAAGACCATGCGTTGAGCCTCTTACCGCATATTGCGGTATAGTGTGGTATACGGTAAACACCGCACCGACCCCTCAAACAAAAATATGGTATGCATAAAGTGTGTTGCCACTTTACGGACACGGGAAGAAACAACAATTCTTTCAAATGTTATACTTGATACATAAAAATATATATTATGTGTATGATAAGATATGATATGATATTCATCAATTTCATAGGATACAATAAAAAATAATGCAATAGTGAAAAATATAATAAATATGAAAATACACCCACCAACCTAACCATTAAAAAAAAAACCACCCCATTTTCCATGGTTTTATCAACATACAAAATCCATATAATATATTAATTTAAGATCATATACAACCACCCCGTTTTCCATGGTTTTATCAACATACAAAATCCACATAATATACTAATTTAAGATCGTATCTATTGATATCATCAGTTTATAATAAAATAATTGAAGTATTGATATCATCAATTTATAATAAAATAAATAAATTATCCCGATTATCACACAAAATATATTTAATTTTGGATATACAGATTACTTATTTAATTATAAATTTATGACATAAATTTGACTCTTAGTTTTTGAACTATGAAATAAAATTTAATCGTAATTTGTTTTTGCACGCCATTTACCTTAATATTTAATAATCGATGGTTTTAATTTAAAATTAAAATTTCATGAATATAATAATAATAAAAATAATATATGACACGTAATATCCACTCAGCAAAAGTCAACAACCTCATCCATTACATTATTTTTATAATCAATCGAGATCCAAAAATACAATTAAAAAAAAATGCACAAGAGAGCATAGGCTCATAGGGTTATGTTCAAATCCACACAAATATATAATATATAAATATGTATAACCATGACAACTATTTCCAAAAATAGAACGTTATTAATATTATTTCTGAAACAGAAAAGTAAAGTAACACTTATTTTCATCTATGTCTATAAAAGGACTTGAACCATCAACCTTAAAGAGAGACAACGTCACCTGATACCGTTAGGGTAGAAGTCATTCGGTAGAAAAATATTAGATGAATCATCGATTTTGAAGATAGCATCTGCAAACTTGTAACCCCTCTCTAAAATAATAACATCATATGAGAAATATTTTCCTTGCAACCAACACTTCTTGAAAGAAAAATAAATTCTAAAGAAAATCACGAATACCATCTATGAAATTGGTGAGTTTATCGGCTAAAACAATAAATAAAAACTAATTTTTATAAGGATGAACGTTTGACCCGTAGAATCGAACCGAACAACGGAGTGTTTGGTCCGGTTTTCCATTTCTTCATTTCTCACTAAATCGGTTGTCAATTCTTCAGGCCATGCCCGAAACCAAACACATCCCTTAATATATTCCATTCGGTTTTCCGTTCTCTACTTCTCACTAAATCGGTTCCCGGTTCTCGGCATGGTTCGTTCTAGATATGGACCAATATTCATCCCTAATTTTTTGAGGTTTATATATATATATATATATATATATATATATATATATATATATATATATATATATATAGAGAGAGAGAGAGAGAGAGAGAGAGAGAGAAATGATCATTTGAGAACTCATAGTTTTCCGAGAACCCGAGAACTAAAAGTAGAACATTAGATAAAAAAAGGGTCGAGATGCAAGGTGACGTTTTTGTAAATAAGTAGAAAAAATGAAGTGTATCTTAATTATTTCAGTCAGGGGTATTATAAGAAACAAAATTTTATTTAAATTATATCCTACATATAATGATAAATTAATATTGTAACATCCCAAATATTGATGGGTAAAAATTTCATTTTTAATTCAACCATAAACACCAATTAACATTTCCAATCATTCAAAAGTGAAACAAGGTAAAAACAGTTATCAGAGTACAATGCCAAAATCATAATGTTGCGGAAACATGAGTGGATGCAGTACAGTCACGTCGGGCCATTCTGTTTTGTACCGGAAGTACTTGAAATCATAAACAATAAACCATAAGCACAAAGCTTAGTGAGTTCCCCAAAATACCACACACCATATATATCAAACATATAATGGGCCCTACTAGTCATCGGGCCCCGCTTGACATCGAGCCCCGCCCAGCAACGGGCCCCGCTTGGACAAATCTGTCAGTAATATGAGATGAGGCCCACCACATCACATTCATCAGGCCACGCTTGGCATCAGGCCCTGCCAGATATACAAACACATAAACACTTGCAAGAATCACGGAGATAAATAGCATACAACATAGTCCCTAAGCCCCGTCTAGCATCGGGCCCCGCTCGGTATACATATAAACACATAGACACATATAAGAATCACAAAGATAAATAATCATGCAATATACACATGAGGCCTCGCCCGGTATACATTTCAGATATCATACATGCATTACTCACGCAGACAACTGAAATCCTAATCATAATAAACCATGGGTCGGCATTGGTGCTTTAAACCCACCAAACACAGTGAGGAAACTCACCTCACACTGCTGAATATCTCAGATAAAAGCTCGGACTACTGTAGTGGAAAAATCACCACGCTGGAATCATCAAATAATACCCAATTAATAATTGGTCCACAACCCAAAGCTGGGATCCTAGTCCGATTGTCCAACACTCAGGGTAAAAGTCCATTTTACACTGTTCTTACTCGGCCCAAAATCCGAGACCCAAACCAATAGCACCAAAAAGCCCAATATGACCCAACATCCTAATTGCGCCCAAAACCCATCATGGGCCTAATCCAATAAGGCCCAAATTCCTAAAAGATACCTAAAGCTCCAAATGGGCCCAAGCACAAAAAGGCCCAAAGACAGAAAAATGGGGCCCAACAAGGCCCAAAAGCTCAAAATCACATCTTACGTCATGACCAGTCCTTCATCACGTCATGAGAGCTCACCCGATCTGATCCCAACTCATCACGACTCAACCTAGCCAACTAAGTCAAGGAATGACACTTGAGTTATCCTCACGATGTGGGCAACCTTTCCTCATGTCATGAGCACCAATAAGCTCATCAAAAATGGCATCAACCACTCCTCACGTCGTGAGACCTTGTGTCTCACGTGGTGAGAACAGTCTAAGGCCAAGAATCCAAATTTTAAGTAAACCTGGCAATGGAGCGGGTTTTGACCCTGATCCGATCCAAACTCGTAATAATTATATGGGTTTGGAGCGTATTTATTGATTCGTTTACCCGTTAACGGTCCATACCCGCTAACCCTTTTATTAAATGGGTCGGGTATGGATCTACACCGATCTGCTCCATTTATAAACCGCCCCATATAAATTTTAGAATTATACATTTATATTTTATAATTCTTAATGTTTAATTTTAATTCCAATCAAAAGTCCAAAGGACAAAGGCCAAAGAAAAAAAACGCTTTTACATAGGAATCGATAAGTCGGTTTCTAAACTTATAGACTTTTATCAAGGATCATAATGTCATTCAATTTATATTCATCAAGAAATCGTCATATCCATTTCTAATTTAATAAATCATTTTTTAACATGAAAAAAGTTGGCAATTGTTATTCGCTATCACTACAACCGACAGTCATAAATCAATTCAAAGTTGTTGTAATAGTGATTTTTAATTCCAATTGACATTCCTCGAGTATGTAATGTCCTTTTATAAATCAAATTTTTTATTTAAAAAAATGTTATTTTAAGTATTAAGATATAGTATACATTTTTTTATTTAAGAAAATTTATTTTACGAATTAATTAAAATGTGTCTAATTATTTAAAAAACCTGTGGGTTACGGGGCGGGTTTGGATATTCGTTGATTCGGTGGATAAGGGTATGGGTCTGATTATTTAAAACCCTACAGGTTATGGAGTGGGTTTGGATCGGATTTTGAAATTTGTTAAAAGGGTTTAGATCAAGGTTGATTCGCTCCAAACCCGCTCCATTGCCAGGCCTACTTTTAAGTCCTTAATCCATTAATCCTTGAACTCTAACTTTCCAGAAGGTCTTATAACCTCTTAATACACTAGAATTCAATTCTTTTAAGGCATGTATGTCCAATACATGTCTAGATCTCATTTAGGTCTAAAGTTGAAGAAAAGACATCCAACTTTCATGCAATGCTCCAAACTCAACCATTTTCTAGATCTGGACTCCAAGACTCTCCTAAGGCCCTCTTAACCCATAAAGTTTCCAACTTTATGATTTCCATTCATTCAAAATGCTCAAATAAAGAAGAAAATTGTGACAAAACTTAGATCTAGCCTTACATAACCATAAAGGTAGGAGCTTTATCACATACAGTGGTCCAAAAACAATGTAAGCTGATGTTGATGATGATTCCTTGCAAGCCACAACACAAGACCACCTTCTTCTTCTTCTTTCCTCCTTCTTCCAATCCAAGAAAAGCTCCAAAACCACCAAAGATCAAGCAAGGATGGGCACTAGGGTTTTTCTGAGGTGAAAAAAGGTTTGGGGTAGATAAGAAACCCTAAAATGAGTGTTAAATGTTACTCAAGCATTTGGATCATGTTCATGGAGCATTTGGATCGTGTTCATGGAGCATTTGGAGCACTTGGGGTTCATGGAGGATGTTGTTGGATTAGTGTCTAAGTCCATAACTATAATTGGTATATACATGACCCGACCCGACATGGTCCATTTGGGTTGCATGACATCATGCATTTGGATAGACTAAAATGAGAGAAATAACACTTAAGGTTTATTAATATATTATAAGTTCTAATATATTAATAAGATTATTTAATTAGTATTGATCAAGAATTAATCTAGAATTAATTAAGTGATCAAAAGAAGACTAATTAAATATATGGGTTGATTGTGTAAATCATCCATACTTGTATAGTGGGCTAAGACTCCATGGATTATTAACTTGGGGTAAAACCTATAGGATACTCAATGGATGCTCCATGGTGTATTTAAACCCATGGATCCAAGGAAATGGAAAGCTATGACAATTAGGGTTTACCCTAACTGTAACAACTATATAAGCATCATATTCTTGTGCAAAATCGGCCACTATGTTTGTATGTGGAGGGCAAGCCGATTTCATGAAGTGATGATTTCTCTCTAAGTTATTCCAAGTGCATATGATGTTGTGTGAACCATTTAAGGTGTCACACTTGGGGCACTAGTCTCTTGAGCTGTAACACCCAGGATTTTGAAAGCCAAGAAAGTAAAGGAAACCCTAAATTTAAGAGGGACTCGACGAGTCAAAGGAAGGACTCGGCGAGTCGGAGCGGGATCCGGGTCGATAAGAAAGTGACCAACTCGACGAGTCGGCCAAGTGGACTCGGCGAGTCTGGTCTGTGCGAGGAAAACCCTAAATCCGGGGCTTGGAGCCTATTTAAGCATCTTAACCTTCTTCCTAGGGCCCCTTTACAGTCTCTTGCACCCAGAACGCCGCACCTTAAGCCCCCATTGTGTTTATTCAAGCTTCTAGCCATTTTTGAGTGGGTTTAAGGAAGAAGAAGGAGTGGGAATCCTTGAAGCATCAGGGAGTGGCTTTGGATCTGAAGTTTGGGAAGCATTTCAGAGCATTGGAAGGTATCAATTCGTTTCTCTCCTCCATATTTTTCCTTGGTTATGAGTTTTGGGGCTTTTAAGCCATGTTTAAGACCAATCTTGAGCTCGAGGTCCAGATCTGAGGTTGCTACCTCAGATCCATGTTTATTTTGGTATGAAATCCCATAAAGTATCAGCCATTGGGTGGAAATTGGAGTCTCTTGGTCCTAAACCCTAGCTATGGATGTATTTTGCCTAGATCTCACTCTCTACACGTAAAGGTTGCAACTTTACGTGGGAAATAGGCTTGGGGAGGGTGGATCTATAGTTTGAAGCTCATGCATGTCTCGGAAGTCCTCTGCATGTAAGTGGATCTTAGTGGACTCGACGAGTCCTTCGAGTGGACTCTACGAGTAGCTTGGAGATGAGGAGGAACTCGGCGAGTGGGATGAACAGCTCGTCGAGTCGGATGAAGAGGGGCATAAACTCGGCGAGTTGGATGAACAACTCGTCGAGTTGGATGAAGTTTGTCGTGTGCTCGGCGAGTCTGTTCTTAGACTCGGCGAGTCAGGTCGAGTGGTCCTAAACCCTTCGAGTTAAGACTCGAGTCAGCGAGTCGAGCCAGGACTCAGTGAGTTGGTCAGGACAGGAATCGAGGATCAGTAAACTCGGCGAGTCAGGGGCTGACTCGGCGAGTAGAGTCGCGAGTGGGAGGACTCCGGATTTATGGACTCGGCGAGTCAGCAGGGTGACTCGGCGAGTATGGTTGACCTGGAGGGTTGACTTTGACCAGGACATCGACTTTGACCAGAGTTGACTTGGTTAACCTTTGGAGGTCAGTTAGACTAAGTGTTGGGTTGTTATTGATAGCTCGGAGAGCTAGAGCAGCAGCGGTTCAGGGGATTGTCGAGTAGCAGCCAGAGGTTTATCAGCGGATCTCAGCAGTTCAGGTGAGTTTCCTTCCAGTAGGAATGGGTCTAAGGCCATAATGCCGGCCCGTTTAGCTAGCAGTAGTTTTCAGATTTTGATCTGATGCAGTAGTTAGTATGTTTGATGCCTTCGTGGCTCAGACATAATTTATGTGTTATGTGTTCCGGGTTACGGCCCGAGGTAGTATGCAGTATATGTGAGTTTATGCCAGTTGATATGTTATGATATGTTGTGTTCAGTCAGCTTCGGGCTTCGGTCCGATGGAGGGGCAAGGCCCCAGTCAGTTAGCTTCGGACTTCGGTCCGATGGAGGGGACAAGGTCCCAGACAGTTAGCTTCGGACTTCGGTTCGATGGAGGGGGCAAGGCCCCAGTCAGTTAGCTTCGGACTTCGGTCCGATGGAGGGGACAAGGTCCCAGACAGTCAGCTTCGGACTTCGGTCTGATGTAGGGGACAAGGTCCCAGTCAGTCAGCTTCGGACCTCGGTTCGATGGAGGGGGCAAGGCCCCAGTATGTGCTTTATATGTTTTTGTGTGGTATGTGGTAGATTGGGGGAGCTCACTAAGCTTCGTGCTTACGGTTTTCAGTTTTGGTTTCAGGTACTCGGTTTTCAAAAGAGGAGCTCGGGAAGATTCCAGAGCACACACCATAGTCAGTTAGCCTGGGAATGTTTGACTCTGATAATGCTATTATGTTTTGAATTTAATACTCAAAAGTTATGTTTGATTTATGATACGTTGTTTATAAATCTATTTTTAGTAATGTTTTAAAAGAAATTTTTAGTCGTGATTTTTGGGTCGTTACAAGTTGGTATCAGAGCCTTGGTTTGAGGGATTCGGGCGCACTCCTGAGTGTGTCTGAACTCAAACTAAGGAAGTGGTATATAGTTTTCAAAAGAAAAATCGTAATTACAAAAGAATTTTGAGAAAAGAAAACAATTTTAGAAAAAGCAAAAAGAGTTTTGAAAAGAGAAAAAGGTGTGGTGCATGCAATCAGCCGAGCTCAAGTAAGTACTCCCAATTTACCCATACAAGTTATATTATGATTATCAGTATCGGTTTCAGTTTCAGTTTCAGTTCCAGCTTCAGTAGAACAGCATGCTAGAATAGGACTAAGGATCTAGGATGATGCCTTATGTGCCTGCTTTATGTGTTCAGCTTTATGAGAATTGCATGCTAGTATTGAGTAGACAGCAGTAGGATAGCCTGTTTAGGTTATGCCTGGTAGCACGAGCTTAGCATTGTATGCTAGTGTAGTTTCTCGTTATGAGAATAGTTTTGCCTGAGTATGTCTCCTTTATCCGAATGCTGCTTGCTTTGTGCTTTGTGGGACTCCGAGTGGTGGAATTTAGCCATTAGGTGAATACGTCACATCACATGTGAGCAGGGTTGAATAATCTCAGAGTGCTGGATTTGGCCCTACTGCGCAGCTCTCATCTGAGTCTAACCGTTGTAGGGACGAGACTTTTACTCGAAGGATTATCCGAGCCTCATTGCATGTGATGGTATTCAGGTGGTGGCTAAATGGCATTACAAGGAGGCCTTCAGCAGCTGAGGACTGGGTTGGGTGGAGTCAGAAGTTCTCTAGGGCAAGCCTAGGATGAGAGTAGCAGAGATCAGTTGAAGAGTAAAGGGGACTTGGTGGAGTTGAGGTAACACTTGAGGAAAGTACGGATAGATGTGGAAGGTAGTAGGGGCCCATACTACTGAAAGCAGAGGATCCGTACTCGATTCAAGAGGGGCCAAGACGAAACCAGGGAATGGTAGAGTGTGTGAGAGGTCCCTCAGCAGTAGTATGTAAATTGATCAGGATTTTGTTATATTTTCAGCATGGTGACGTTGCGCGAGATACCAGTTAGCAGTTCAGGTGTCGAGGAGGGGTCTGGCTCGGGCTTCAGAGCCGGGCAGCTTGATGATCAGATGAGGGATTTCATTTCCGCAGAGATTACGCGCAACATCATTGATCAGACTCCAGTGATTTTCGGTTCGGTTAGAGAGGTCATTGTGGAGCTCATGGACAGTCATCTTGAGGCCTTTAAGGCCGGGTTAGTTTCAGGACTGATTGGGGCTCGTCTAGGTCCCGAATCTTATGGAGTTCAGGGATCCATCAGGGAGGGAGATCCCATTTCTGGTTCCTGCCATCAGGGGGCAGGGGTGAGTGGGGAATTCTGTCTCCAAGAGAGACCATTGCATGATTGGATAGTTGAGGAAGTTTCGCGAGCCATTCGTGAGGATCTGCCCGACATGGTCGTGAGGATCACTGATAGATTGATAGCGAGGCTTCAGGATCAGTCATCTGTTGTTCAGTTAGCAGGCGTTGCCGTTGGGGTAACGCAGGAGCGAGAGTCGGGCAGGGAGTCAGAAGGGAAAAGGAAAATTGATGAGACTCAGGTAGCCACAGGTTCGGGTAAGAGGCCCAAGGGTCCAGATTTGAGGACGAGGAACTATCAGAGCCGCAGTCGATGCGGGAAGTGCGGAAGGACGCACATGGGTGTGTGTAGGCGTAGAAGTGGTGGCGATGCTGGGTGTTTCAAGTGCGGCCAGATTGGTCATTTTAGCAGAGACTGTGTTGTTACCATCGCCCAGGGGCTTGATCCGTTATGTTTCCATTGCAGTCAGAGGGGCCACAAGAAGGCCCACTGTCCGAGTTTGTATCCAGCGGGGCAGGTGCCAGCTCCTGCCCTTGAGACTTCGAGTACCGCCAGCCGTTGTCGAGGCCGGGCAAGGGTGCCTACGGCTCAGAGCCGAGTTTTCCGGTAGATTTCAGCAGGGATTCGAGCAGCACTGAGTAATGAAGGTACGTAACTTTTGTTTTTCTGTCAGCTTATGTCATGATTATATTGTTATGGTTCTGCATCAAATTGTGGTATAAGTGTTGTGTTATAGTGTGGCTTGCTTGTGATTATGTTATATGCCATTTGCATACCTCGGATAATTGGTTGGTAGTTAGGGGATGTGCCCTTATGGAGAAGGTTTCGGAGGATGCAGTAGCTGTAGCATGATTGAGAGAGATTTGGTTCGTTTCACTAGTTCGGAGTGGTTAGTGATTGGGATGGATTGGTTAAATTCCTACCTGGCAGGCTTGGGTTCCCTAGTAGATGTTCCGGAATGGTAGTGAAGATCAGGATCTCTTTTGAGTGTGAATCAGCAAGGGGTAGGCAGGATCGAAGTGGGGGAGAACCCTCCGAGTATTCATGGATAAGAGACACGTAGACCCAGAATGAGTGCGTAGCCTCCGAGAAGAAATGGTAGTAGCATAGTGATGGATGGATTGAGAAGTTCAGAATTGGGAGTTCGAGAACTTTTCCCAGCAGCTAGTTCATGTAATCGAGATGGTTAGAAGCTGGTTGGGAATCCAGGAATGGAGGACCACCTGTCGGACGCATGAGAGTCGGAATGAAGATCCTGAGAGCGGGTAACAAGAGATGTTTTCGTATTAGTAGCCAGTGTCCGAGGCAGCATGCAGGTTGCGTAGATTCAGGAGTTGGGAGGTTGGAAACTTCCCAACAATAACTTCTTGTATCCGGACTAATAGACGGTTGGTTTGGGAACCAAGCCGAAGAATTCCTCGACGAAGTGCTAAGTATATCAAGGATATAAGATGTCGAGGATGATGCAGAATTCAAAGACTGAGGGCTGGTTTGAGAAATCGGGATGAGGAATCACTAGCGGAACTAGGGGTAGTCAGGATATTCTCGAGATAGCAGTAGTAGTGTTGTAAGTCTACGGGGGTAGCCGTAGCATCCACTAGTAGCCATATAGTACTAGAAGGTTGTAGTCCGCGAGCGTAGTCGCAACCTTTATCAGATTGGTAGGTGGCATGATCGCGTGTTGGACGCGGGAAAGTAATAGTACCCACCAGTTTTAGTGCAGCAGTAAGGATATGGGAATCCACGGGTTAGATTTCGGATTTCCCAAATGGATCAGTTATGGCTAAGTCAGCAATTTGGGCTTTAGATCGTTGCATCAGTTATGAGATCAGAGTAGTAGTGGACCGTTGGGGTTCGGGTATGTTGTGGGCTACCGTCAGTCTGGGAGCCACCATGTTGTTAGTCGTGGAACTGATGATGTCAGGATGTGACATATGAACCCGATCGGTTGGATCGGAAGGTTGCTAGAGCCACAGTGATAGGATAACTAGTGGAAACTAGTCCTAAAGGAAGATTTCGTTCAGGAGTCGTGGAAGCGACTAAGTGAGGAGTCCCTTGACTCCACAGTTGGGTTGGAGTTCAGTGTTTCAGGCAGCTCGGTGTTCCAGCCAGTTCAGTGTTTCAGGCAGCTCAGTGTTTCAGTCAGTTCAGTGTTTCCGGCCGTTCAGCGTTTCAGGCAGTTTAGTGTTTCAGGCATGTTCATTATTGCAGGCAGTTCAGTGTTTGGAAGGTTTCAGGGTTTTGGGTCAGTATTAGTTTTGTGTTGGAATGCAAGTGCTGTCGGTATAGTTGGTTGATTTGGAAATGGCAAGTCTCTCTCAGCAGGATCAGTTGAACCTTCTGCCAAGTGTAAGTGATCTGTAAGGATAGCTAGGCAGGTAGCCTTTCTTTCAGGATGGAAGGCTCGAGTTAGTAGAAGTTGAGTAATCAGATGGGATATAAGCAAGCTGTTCCAGCAGCATCGTTTCAGTATGAGCGGCATAATAGATATAACAGCTATAGATAGTCGAAGTATCTTCAGGAGTCGCGGGAAGAGACTAGGAGTTTGCGATGGAGTGTAGAGACCGGTGGGAGTCCGGTAACTCAGATATAGGGAGATTGGTTAGACCAGAGTAGTCTCAGTGCATCCGGTAGGCAAATGGGAGGCAGCAGGATTTTCAGTCGGAGGAAGTAACGTTGAGGAAATTATGGAAAAGAGAGGGATTCAGTATGTTCAAATGGTAATGATCGGCATGGTGAGTGGCTGGAGTGTCGGACAAGGGTGTTAGTTTTCCAGACTGAGAATTGGGGGCAGTTCGCAGGCAGTTGATCATAGCAAACTTCGAGGACGAAGTTTAGTTTAAGTGGGGGAGAGTTGTAACACCCAGGATTTTGAAAGCCAAGAAAGTAAAGGAAACCCTAAATTTAAGAGGGACTCGACGAGTCAAAGGAAGGACTCGGCGAGTCGGAGCGGGATCCGGGTCGATAAGAAAGTGACCAACTCGACGAGTCGGCCAAGTGGACTCGGCGAGTCTGGTCTGTGCGAGGAAAACCCTAAATCCGGGGCTTGGAGCCTATTTAAGCATCTTAACCTTCTTCCTAGGGCCCCTTTACAGTCTCTTGCACCCAGAACGCCGCACCTTAAGCCCCCATTGTGTTTATTCAAGCTTCTAGCCATTTTTGAGTGGGTTTAAGGAAGAAGAAGGAGTGGGAATCCTTGAAGCATCAGGGAGTGGCTTTGGATCTGAAGTTTGGGAAGCATTTCAGAGCATTGGAAGGTATCAATTCGTTTCTCTCCTCCATATTTTTCCTTGGTTATGAGTTTTGGGGCTTTTAAGCCATGTTTAAGACCAATCTTGAGCTCGAGGTCCAGATCTGAGGTTGCTACCTCAGATCCATGTTTATTTTGGTATGAAATCCCATAAAGTATCAGCCATTGGGTGGAAATTGGAGTCTCTTGGTCCTAAACCCTAGCTATGGATGTATTTTGCCTAGATCTCACTCTCTACACGTAAAGGTTGCAACTTTACGTGGGAAATAGGCTTGGGGAGGGTGGATCTATAGTTTGAAGCTCATGCATGACTCGGAAGTCCTCTGCATGTAAGTGGATCTTAGTGGACTCGACGAGTCCTTCGAGTGGACTCGACGAGTAGCTTGGAGATGAGGAGGAACTCGACGAGTGGGATGAACAGCTCGTCGAGTCGGATGAAGAGGGGCATAAACTCGGCGAGTTGGATGAACAACTCGTCGAGTTGGATGAAGTTTGTCGTGTGCTCGGCGAGTCTGTTCTTAGACTCGGCGAGTCAGGTCGAGTGGTCCTAAACCCTTCGAGTTAAGACTCGAGTCAGCGAGTTGAGCCAGGACTCAGTGAGTTGGTCAGGACAGGAATCGAGGATCAGTAAACTCGGCGAGTCAGGGGCTGACTCGGCGAGTAGAGTCGCGAGTGGGAGGACTCCGGATTTATGGACTCGGCGAGTCAGTAGGGTGACTCGGCGAGTATGGTTGACCTGGAGGGTTGACTTTGACCAGGACATCGACTTTGACCAGAGTTGACTTGGTTAACCTTTGGAGGTCAGTTAGACTAAGTGTTGGGTTGTTATTGATAGCTCGGAGAGCTAGAGGAGCAGCGGTTCAGGGGATTGTCGAGTAGCAGCCAGAGGTTTATCAGCGGATCTCAGCAGTTTAGGTGAGTTTCCTTCCAGTAGGAATGGGTCTAAGGCCATAATGCCGGCCCGTTTAGCTAGCAGTAGTTTTCAGATTTTGATCTGATGCAGTAGTTAGTATGTTTGATGCCTTCGTGGCTCAGACAGAATTTATGTGTTATGTGTTTCGGGTTACGGCCCGAGGTAGTATGCAGTATATGTGAGTTTATGCCAGTTGATATGTTATGATATGTTGTGTTCAATCAGCTTCGGGCTTCGGTCCGATGGAGGGGCAAGGCCCCAGTCAGTTAGCTTCGGACTTCGGTCCGATGGAGGGGACAAGGTCCCAGACAGTTAGCTTCGGACTTCGGTTCGATGGAGGGGGCAAGGCCCCAGTCAGTTAGCTTCGGACTTCGGTCCGATGGAGGGGACAAGGTCCCAGACAGTCAGCTTCGGACTTCGGTCTGATGTAGGGGACAAGGTCCCAGTCAGTCAGCTTCGGACCTCGGTTCGATGGAGGGGGCAAGGCCCCAGTATGTGCTTTATATGTTTTTGTGTGGTATGTGGTAGATTGGGGGAGCTCACTAAGCTTCGTGCTTACGGTTTTCAGTTTTGGTTTCAGGTACTCGGTTTTCAAAAGAGGAGCTCGGGAAGATTGCAGAGCACACACCATAGTCAGTTAGCCTGGGAATGTTTGACTCTGATAATGCTATTATGTTTTGAATTTAATACTCAAAAGTTATGTTTGATTTATGATACGTTGTTTATAAATCTATTTTTAGTAATGTTTTAAAAGAAATTTTTAGTCGTGATTTTTGGGTCGTTACATGAGCTCCATGGAATCAAGCACCAACAAAAAGGTATGTAATTCTACTAGATTTTATATTACTTGTATTTCATAATATGCTAGTTAGGATAAATACCTTGGAAATTGATATTTGCATGTATAATAGCGAAAACATAGATCCAAGGTATTTAGGGTTACATGTACACTTAGGAGTGTTAGAATGCTCAAAACCCAACAGTGGTATCAGAGCCTATGCTTGTTTTCACTTATACTTGATGCAAACTGCTTAAAATCGAAGTTTTTTTTGCAGCTGGGACAGTGGAATCGCCGAGTTCACTGATGGACTCGACGAGTCCAAGGCAAAATTCAACCAACTCGACGAGTTGGTTCATGCACTCGACGAGTTGGAACCCCAAACAGCATGTCTTCGAGTTTTGGTGCTGGAATTGGTCTAGAATCATTACCTTGAATGTTTTGGACTTATAAAACCTATTTTTTAAGTGGTAATGATTATGTTAAACCAATTTCAATGCTATAATCAAAGTTTCAAGTTTTATATGTGTTTATGTACTTGTTGAAAAATGTTGATTATGAATGTTCATGCTTATGAGTTTTGGTAGATCATAGGAATTATGTGCAAATTGTTTGTTAGTATAATTCTTGATCTCAATGAAATTGTATGGAGTCCATAACTTGTCCTCAATTATGGATTACCAAGAGTTTTATGTTTCCTTGATTTATGAGTTAGCTTAGATTAATGAAAAAAATTGTTTTAGTTGTTTTCAATCCAAATTAATCTAGAGTTAGTTCATAAAATGTGTTTTTGTAACTTGTCCTCAAGTTACATAAAAGGTCACATTTATGAATCTTAAAACTCATAATAATGCCATAGGTTACAAAATGAAAGTTTTCTTCTCATAAATGTTTTCTTTATGGACTTCATAACTTGTCATCAAGTTATGGATTTCCAAGAGACACTTCTTTAAAATTGTCATTAAAGAATGAGAGGTTACATAAAATGAAGAGTCTTCATTTTAATGAACCATTAAACTCATAAGTTATGAATTGAAGAGTCTTGAAACAGTTTCAAAACTTGCCATCAAGTTTTGCAATTTGTAAAGTCTTATACTCTAATATTTTAATTCCAAATTAAAACCTTAGAATTTTAAAAGTTTAAAATTCAACCCTTACATATAATTTAATTATATAGATATGTATAAGATAAAGTCAATCTTACCATTAGTAGGCCTCATTCACGAAGCCGGTCTATAAGGGGGGTATAAGGTTACTGCCTATAAAATGACAATTTAATGGGTGTCCACTCTCACCCACCGCTTCCTTGACTGGTGGAGGGTCGTTAGCCGAACGGGTAGGAAAGGACTATAATTATCCCTTCATTAAAAGTATAATGATAAATACAAAGTAACTATACTTAATAATTCCTAATCTTAGTTACTTTAGGAAAATGTGAAAATGATGCTAACCCATGAAATTACACTTTGTACCTTACCAAGTCGTTAGTGGACACTAATAAGGACTAGTAAGAGTGACAAAGGGTGACTTAAGTTTTATCATAGATCGGTGGAACGCGTGTGGTTAACCTGCACATCGATTAGGTGATAAAATTAAGGGTACCAAGTCAATTTACATGGTTATTCACACCTTGTTTGTGATCCTCGACATCCCAGTCACAAACTTGAGAGGGCACAATCGAGATTCAAACATGCCATTGAAAGTTCAATGTATCTCAAAAGATTTAGGAGTTTCAAATCCAATTAAAACTTAATTCAATTTCGTTTTTCATGGAGGAAATTGGTAAATCGTCATTTACCTACCTTCAAATATTTTATAACTTGGATTACGACATCCCTCTTCCAAGGTATAAAATAGTTTGTTGGGTCCTAGCCTTAATATTTCATATTGGGTGTTATATTAAGGACTTTAAATCAACTAAACTTGAATTTCTCCCATTATAGATGTCTCTTTAAGACATCTATGGTCTTCCCAAATCCTTAGGAACAAGCTTTCGTAATGAAGATGATATCCCAAATGGCAATCAAGGTGAATGATCAATCCCTTTGTTGTGAATTAATGGGAATTGAATTCATGCTTCACTTCCTCCACCTCCTCCTTCTGTTCTCCCTATCCCACAAGTTCAAATACTTCAAAAAAATTATAAGTCACTCAATCCCTATTGGCAAGCCGGGAGAGTCCGGTGTCGGAGTCTCGAAGTAGCTGACTGTTGACTTGGTTCTTCAGTCACTCCCTGATGACAGATCACGACATGACCCATAATGATCTTACCTATTTGCTTGATGATGCTGAATCAACAGTGATTTGGAGAATTGGTAAAGCTAATTAGATTGGAAGATCAACTTCCCAAACATACATGGACATTGACAATGGTAACATTAGAAGTTCAGAAAAGCTTTCTCTTCCCAATGGAAAGGGATCGGCCATGGTCAAGTCATTTGACCCAATGGTAAAGAGAAAGGCTAAGTCTGTGATAGTCTCGTGTACCATTTCCAAAGAGTCCATATGTTTCTTTTACCAAAGGAAGGGGCATTAGTTGCGAAGCTGCCGAATTTACCTAAAAGTCCACAAGGATAGTAAAGTCAAATGTTTGACTCTACTTTAGGTAAATTCCATTATCTAACTCTATTAAGATCCTGCTTGGAGATTCTTAATACATAATGCAATGTAATTGCATTTTGATGTTTTGGAAGAATCAAAGGAAGCTTAAAGAAAGAGTGTGCTGATTCTGATCGTATGGTTCGACGATCAAAATTTTGAGCAACTGCATAAGAGTTATGAAATATTTCTTATGAATAGATAACAACAAGTTTTCATATGTATTTGCATTGTAAGGATATGTTTTTCCACAAGTTTTAAAATAAAAGAAAATATTTATTTATTTATTTTTTTTAGTATCCTTACAATGGCATTTGTGAAAAAAAATTGTTATTTATATTTCCATTGATAAGCAATATTGGAAGATGGATTTGATTCTTTCATTTGTGGTAGTGTCATAATTTACCAAATAAGGAAAAAATTATCATCAACCAAGTTTCAGTTGGATAGAAACTTGGAAATCATGCAAGTTGTATTGTATGATGAATGAGAATTTTTCATCTTTAGGAAATTAAGACTAATTCCTGGTTCACATGTATATGTGAGTCAAGTGAAGGACAAAGGGATCAAATACACTTGGGTTTGCGCTGATCAGGACCACCACAAAGACTATTCGTCATGATTTACTAAAGTTTAGTAAATATGGTTATGCTTACAAGTTCAAGTGTAATTCTGAAACATTAGAAAGGTTTCAATGTATGACAGAACGGATAAGAAGAATCAAATAAGGCAGGACGATAAAAGTTTCTCCAATCTAAAGAGATGGGAGAGTGCTTGAGTATCTTGTTTTATGATTATCTTAGTGATTATAAAACCATATCACAATTGATCCTCTAAAGACACCTTAGTTCATTTGTTTGGCTAAGGAGATGAATCATGAATTGTTGAGATGGTTAAATCAAAAGATAAATCATATTTCGTTCCAAATGGATGACCCACTTCAAATCATATCACAATGGATAACCCACTTCAAATCTTCCAAAATTGAGAAACTATGTGATCCGAGCCTCAAGGGTGACACATATCGAAATGAACTTCAAATCTTCAATACTTCCATGATTCTTCAATTTGGGTTCTAGGATGTGAGACCATACGAATCGAGCATCAACGAATGATCACGAGCTTCTCAAACTCCAAATTGAACACCCATAAGTTGAGCATAAAAACACACCCCAAAAATCTTCAATAAAACCAAACCCATTCCGAAACAAAATCACTTCTAAACTTCCAATTACATCATTTCGTGTACTTCAAAAATTCAAGGTCACTTCGGTCTACAAATCCACGTAATATGAAAATTTCAAGTTCAAATTTCCATATAAATTTCTCCCCCTTTTTATAATCGAAATTTTATTATAAAACCTTCAAGGAAAGAGAACGTGCTCTATTTGGAATTTTTCATGTCAAAACTCCCCCTTAACATGTGGCATAAACTTTGTGCTTTAATCTAGAAAATCATAAAAATTTCAATTTTTAGCTTCTTTCACGGACCGCCTTTGACAAAATTTCTCAAAAATGGGTATAAATTGTCAATTTCCAAATTCTGCAGTGACCCGGTGCTCCCGAAACAGCCAAAAATGTGAAACTCTCTCCCTTTTCCGAAGTTGGGTAGAAAGCGTCAATTCACATAAACTGCATGGGCCTGAAATATATATTCTTTAATTTTTCAGCAAAATCAGTCCATTTTCGAATTTGGGCAAAAACTGCCAAATTTCTGAAACTCCAGGGACTGATTTCAAAAATTCTGCCTTTTCCAAACATTCGAAAAATACCCCAATTGTCGAAGTTGGACAAAAACTGCCAAACATTCAAAAGTATAGGGACTGCTTACAAAATTCTTCCTCCTTTCTTCAAAACTAACGAAAAATTGCCTATTCGTATGAAAGTTTTAAACTGTGGCTTAGCACCATCGACATCACCAAAACGATTCCTGATTCAAGTTCACAGTCGATATTCCAAGCAAGTACGACTCCAATCTAAATCTAAATCGACCACTAACCCAATTCGTTATCACAATCCAAACACAACGACCATAGAGGAACCCTTCGTACATCAACCCAATCGACTAATTCACCAATAGCGAACATTCGATCGTTAACCCAAGCATCGATATCAAAATATTCTCTTTTAACGATCAGGCATCGACCTCAACTCCAACCATAACTTTACTCTTCGAAATCAAAATCAAATATTACCAACAAAATCAATTTCATCAATTTCAGTTCTAATATCTCAAGAACACTAATTTTGACTCCGAAAAGTCAACTCAATTCAAATGTGCTCTAATGCTCTTCAATCCAAATACGATCAGCATTCAAAATCAAACAATCATCCAAAACGATTTCGATCAACATACGAACCGCTCAACCAATTAACCAGAAAAAGAAAATAATTGAGATAACGAGATTAAAGATTTAAGATCAATCACACAACAGATGAGTTGAAGGTACAAGTGAGATATGCGTATGTATATGTCGACTGACGAACGAACATGACTTTTTAGATAATCACATTTCTTTTGGATTTACTCACATACATCGGATCATTTAAATGAATGATTGGGCTCAATCAAATGGAATCAAAGTGGAATGAATAGGAATTTCGAAATAATGAGCTCAAATATATGAATCACATGAATGTGGATAGCTTTTTGAACTGAATGAACAGTGAACATTACAAGATTTGGGCTAACAAATTGACTTCAAATATGAACAGTATCAAATTCCTAAAGTGAATAAAATGATTTTTGGATAAAATCTTCATTTAAACAAACAATTTCAATTGAGAATCAGATCGAACAAAACAACTATGAGATTAGATCGGACCTTCATCAACAAAAAAAATATTGGATCACAACAAATGAGTTTTTCAACAAAAATTGATCTAACGAGTCAAATGATCACAAATCAAAAACGAAATGCGTGAATTCAATGAATTTAAGAGAGATCATAGAGAGAGACTCACCATAAATGCTCCAATTGTGACAAATTTTGCCCAATCGAGAATCGTTTCTTCAAAAAATCATGTTGATCTTCAAAGACCCACTCTGATACCAATTGATGTGATTATAGAACATGGTTTGGCATGCAGAATTAAAGATTGCACAATGTATGGTGTTACAAAAAGGGACATAGATCTACATCTACATAAATAACACACACTTATACACTCAACTTTTACACCTCTCAAGCACACCTCTACATGTGGACTAAACCCACCTTATACAGAGGTGTTTACATGTCTCTCTCTCACTCTCTATCTCATGAGTCAAATGGCTAATGCACCACATGCATGTGGGTCTACAAAATTCAACCCATTACAAATTCATACGTGGATAACTTTGCACCCCAACAGCCTCACCTAGTCAAATGTTATACAAGCCTAACCTTACCTCGTATCTAAAAATCGTCATGCCAAAGTATCATGTATACATACATACATCGGTCCCTATCCGATACATTCATCAGGCCTCGCCTGGCATTACCCCCCCCCCCCCCCCCCCGGTACATTCATCAACCATACCAACCATAATTATCATGAGTCGAACCGGCATCCGACTATGCCCCAATCAGGTGTTTAGGTTATGTTTCGAACCCCAACGCCTTAATCAGACAAAAAACAGGCAGAGAGGCTCCAACACAACCCTCACCCTTGAGCAACCTCTATCCAGATTGCCACTTGAACCGGCTTCCCCCTCGACTAGGATGTGGAACTTTTCCTAGTTTGCACCTGATATTATCCCCGAAAATCCAAACAATCATCCCCCACTTAGATTCGACCATGCTCTTCCAATCCACAAAAAAATTTATGGGTTTACAACCCATCCTACATCCTTGCCATACGACTATCGACAAACTAAGCTTACAAAAACTAGAGTTCCATTACTAGCCCATCTTAATGATCTCATGCACAATCCAAATTTAGATGAATATTCCCAAAATCTCAGCAAGTTTAATAATCCCAAGTACATCCCATGATACAACTCTAATCTTCAAGTCGTTTTAGCTCATGGCATAGAGCTATGACCCTTAACCGAAACGGACAGGACATCAATTCAACAACTCACCTACCGAAGGATCGAGGTATTCAAAGTTTGCTGAAAGATACCGTTCAATTTATGCTGACAATCCCAATGACTAGAATAACCCATGCAAAAAATACTTTCCCATTACTTAAGAGTAATGCATTGTCACTACTCAATCCTTACTGAGGGTAGCAGTCGACATCCTGAGCTTTACAATAGCTAGTCTTCCTTGACTAGCCAAACCTATCGCTTATACACTCTAAGATCGAGTGATCATTCCTAATACCTCAATGAATCTCAAAATCCTTAAGCACTCTCCGATGAAACCACTACAAGCCCTTGGCGACTGATCGGTTGATGAGGAACAACATCTCAATATCAAATAAGTACCTAACCCTTTCAATCACTTATTTGCACCTTGAATTCTCTCGGATACCACCAAAGATCTGACCAGCTGCTGGTCTCCGATGTAGAATACTCATGCATGTTCTAAACACGATCCACGATATACAAAATGGCATATGACAACTTTCAATATAACATAATTATATTACGCATACAAGTGCTTCCATTCTTATATAATCAGGGCATAACATTTTATACACACCAATACGGAATTATTAGCATAATATTTTAAGCGTAAACAAGAAGAATATGATACATACCCGTAGTGTCTTAGGGTTCTACTCCCCCTCCCTGTAGAAGCACTCGCAATTCAACCTGAGCCACCCCAACCACTAAACGCTAGAAATTTGCCATGATATGAGTAGGCTGATGATAATGATGACACAAAGCTACTTCTAGGGTGCATTCTTTGTGAGAGTGACCCTTCCGTTCACACTTACCATATTTAGACTTGCCGTGCACAAGCTCATGCGTTCCTTCACCCTTCGCATAAGTTTCGTCGCACCTCAGGCCTCTAGCACTAGACATGGAAACATCAGATTGCTTAGATGTTGCTAGCAGTGTCGAATCATGAGTCTGCTTCCTCTTCCCTAGTTGCCTCTCCTAACCAAGCTCCTGCTCCCAAGTCACATCAACTATCCCATCAACTGTCTGAACAGCCGATATCCGATCCTTGAATCTGACGACCAGTCTGCCAATGACACGACCATTGATGTCGGTTGACTCCTCGCGTAAAGCTCAAAAAACCTCAGTGGCATCCAATCATGGAATTGATCCCAATGAAGACATGA
Organism: Lactuca sativa; assembly: GCF_002870075.4. Classification (NCBI taxonomy): domain Eukaryota; kingdom Viridiplantae; phylum Streptophyta; class Magnoliopsida; order Asterales; family Asteraceae; genus Lactuca; species Lactuca sativa. The sequence goes on along the minus strand of NC_056627.2, from coordinate 46,812,269 downwards.
TGCATAATCCACCTTCAATTCCTCATAACAAGATCTAGTAATAGGATCCTCCTCCCTGAAGGAGTATAGGGCTCCACAAGCCTTAAGCCCCTGATGGTCCCCCTCTAACTTCCATGTTGCAAAATAGGCCTGAAAAGCCTCGAGACAATTGTCCAAGATTTCCATGATTCCTTCCTTGATGGTACCAAACGTCACAGGAGTCTGGTCCAAAATACCATGGGTGATCTCCAATGAGATGAACTCCTGCATCTGCTCATCTATTGACTCAAAATCTGCACCTGAGCCTAAACCAGAACCCGAACCTCCTCTTTGTGTGCTCATCACCATTCTAAAAAGAAATCATACACGTGATCAAAACATACCTAAATAATCTTCATCCCACTGGCTATTGGATTAGGTGTCCAAGTCGAAAACTATAATCCGTATGTACTTGACCCGAGAGTAGCATGGTCCATTTGGGTTGCATATCACCAGGAAAATTTTATAGCATGGACTTTTGAGAAGAGGTTATTTATGATTTTTTTAATATTTTATAAGTTCTAATATAGTATTATGAATTCATATGATTTAATTAGTATTGGTCAATAATTAATTTGGAATTAATTTTGTGACCAAAAGAGACTAATTAAATATATGGGGATTGATTCGGTAAATCAATTATTCTTATAGTGTTGGTTAATTGTTATTTAGGAAGGGCTAAACCAATATGGTACTCCATGGTTTGTCCATGGAGGTTTAACCCATGGATCCTAGGTAATATGAAGAGTCATGGGCATTAGGGTTTACATGGTGCTAACCCTAATCTTGCAACACTATATAAGAAGCCCCCTAGCATCCAAAATCATACAGTAGATTTTCTAAGAGTTCATGAGCCAATTTGAGTGTAAGAAGATTCTATCAAAAGTCATCCTTTGTCCAAAGGTGTGTTGTGATTCCATTTGAGGTGCAACACTTGCCAAACACAATAAGTTCTACAAGCCACAACCAAGAGGTAACTCCATAACTCAATTTAATGTTGTTTACATCATTTTGTATGATAGTTGTAGGATTAATGCTTTGGAAACAATATTGCATGTATAATTAGATAAAACATAGATCCAATGCATTTACGGTTGTATGTAATCCATAGGATGTTGTAGAATACTAAAACAAATCAGTGGTATCATAGCCATGAGTTGTTTTCTTTTACATTTGATGCAATGTGTTAATTTGCAGAGCTGAAAATTATTGTCTGACAGCCCTACTCAGCGAGTCCATTCTTGTACTTGACGAGTAGGTTGAACTTTACCTTGGAATCGTCGAGTTGCCTGTCCAGACAATAGTTTTTCGAGTTTTTTAGCCTGTTATCGATTAGAATCATTACCAAAAAATATTTTAGTTCATAAAATCTGATTTTGTTGATATGGTAATGATGATTCTCATCCAAATAAAAGATAATTGTCAAAGTTTCATGATTTATATTAGTTTATATGATTAGGCTAATTTCTTGAAACTTGTTTGATATGAATTATGTTATCTTATGAGTTTAATTAGATCATAGGCAAATTGTTTGATTTTTTTAGTTAGAATCTTTGATCTTGATTTTAGTGAAATCCATAACTTGTCCTTAAGTTATGGAATTATTAGCATAATGATTTAAGCGTAAAAGAGAAGAATATGATACACACCCGTAGTGTCTTAGGGTTCTACTCCCCCTCCCTATAGAAGCACTCGCAATTCAACCTGAGCCACCCCAACCACTAAACGCTAGAAATCTGCATTAAATATGAGCAGGCTGATGACAAGCTGATGACAATGATGACACAATTCTACTTCTAGGGTGCATTCTTTGCGAGTGTGGCGACTCCGTTCACACTTACCGCATTTAGACTTCCATGCACAAGCTCATGCATTCATTCACCCTTCGCATAAGTTTCGTGGCGAGTCCATTCTTCTACTTGACGAGTAGGTTGAAGTTTACCTTGGACTCGTCGAGTCCAGTATGGGGATCGACGAGTTGCCTGTCCAGACAACAGTTTTTCGAGTTTTTTTTGTCCTGTTTTGGATTAGAATCATTACCAAAAAATATTTTAGTTCATAAAATCTGATTTTTTTTATATGGTAATGATGATTATTATCCGGATAAAAGATAATTGTCAAAGTTTCATGAATTGTATTAGTTTATATGGTTAGACTAATTTCTAGAAACTTGTTTGATATGAATTATCTTATCTTATGATTTAAATTAGATCATAGGCAAATTGTTTGACTTTTTAGTCAGAATTTTTGAATTAATTAATTTCGGTGAAATCCATAACTTGTCCTCAAGTTATGGAATTATTAGCATAATGATTTAAGCGTAAAAGAGAAGAATATGATACATACCCGTAGTGTCTTAGGGTTCTGCTCCCCCTCCCTGTAGAAGCACTCGCAAATCAACCTGAGCCACCCGAACCGCTAAACGCTAGAAATCTGCCATGATATGAGTTGGCTGATGACAATGATGACACAATTCTACTTCTAGGGTGCATTCTTTGAGAGAGTTGCCATTCCGTTCACATTTACCACATTTAGACTTGTCGTGCACAAGCTCATGCATTCGTTCACCCTTCACATAAGTTTCGTGGCGAGTCTATTCTTGTAATTGACGAGTAGGTTGAAATTTTTCTTGGAATCGTCGAGTCCAATATGGGGCTCCACGAGTTGCCTGTCCAGACAACAGTTTTCGAGTTTTTTGGTCTGTTTTGGATTAGAATCATTACCACAAAATATTTTAGTTCGTAAAATCTGATTTTGTTGATATGGTAATGAAGATTATCATCCAAATAAAAGATAATTGTCAAAGTTTCATGATTTGTATTAGCTTATATGATTAGGCTAATTTCTTGAAACTTGTTTGATATGAGTTATCTTTTCTTATGAGTTTAATTAGATCATTGGCAAATTGTTTTATTTTTTAGTTAGAACTTTTGATCTAAATGATTTTGGTGAAATCCATAACTTGTCCTCAAGTTATGGAATTATTAGCATAATGATTTAGCCGTAAAAGAGAAGAATATGATACATACCCGTAGTGTCTTAGGGTTCTACTCCCCCTCCCTGTAGAAGCACTCGCAATTCAACCTGAGCCACCCTAACCACTAAACGCTAGAAATATGCCATGTTATGAGCAGGCTAATGACAATGATGACACAATTCTACTTCTAGGGTGCATTCTTTGCGATATTGGCCCTTCCATTCAGACTTACCGCATTTGTACTTGTCGTGCACAAGCTCATGCGTTCCTTCACACTTCGCATAAGTTTCGTGGCCCCTCAGGCCTCTAGCACTAGACATGGAAACATCAGATTGCTTAGATGTTGCTAGCAGTGTCGAATCATGAGTCCGCTTCCTCTTCCCCAGTTGCCTCTCCAAACCCAGCTCCTGTTCTCCCAAGTCACATCAACCATCCCATCAACTGTCTGAACAGCTGATATCCGATCCTTGAATCTGGCGACCAGTCTGCCAATGACACGACCATTGATGTTGGGTGACTCCTCACGTAAAGCTCAAAAAACCTCAGTGGCATCCAATCATGGAATTGATCCCCATGAAGCCATGATGCATAATCCACCTTCAATTCCTCATAACAAGAGCTATTAATAGGATCCTCCTCCCTGAAGGAGTATAGGGCTCCATAAGCCTTGAGCCCCCGATGGGCCCCCTCTAACTTCCATGCTGCAAAATCGGCCTGAAAAGCCTCGAGACGATCGTACAAGATTTCCTTGATTCCTTCATTGATGGTACCAAACGTCACAGGAGTCTGGTCCAAAATACCATGGGTGATCTCCGATGAGATAAACTCCTGCATTTGCTCATCTATTGGCTCAAAACCTGCACCTGAGCGTAAACCAGAACCTGAACTTCCTCCTTATGTGCTCATCACCATTCTAAAAATAAACCATACACGAGATCAAAACATACCCAATTAATCCTCGTCCCACCGGCTGTTGGATAAGGTGTCCAAGTCGAAAACTATAATTCATATGTACTTGACCCGAGAGTAGCATGGTCTATTTGGGTTGCATATCACCAGGAAAATTTTATAGCATGGACTTTTGAGAAGAGGTTATTTATGATTTTTTAATATATTATAAGTTCTAATATACTATTATGAATTCATATGATTTAATTAGTATTGGTCAATAATTAATTTGGAATTAATTTTGTGACCAAAAGAGACTAATTAAATATATGGGGACTGATTCAGTAAATCAATTATTCTTATAGTGTGGGCTAATTGTTATTTAGGAAGGGCTAAACCAATATGGTAGTCCTTGGTTTGTCCATGGAGGTTTAACCCATGGATCCTAGGTAATATGAAGAGTCATGGGCATTAGGGTTTACATGGTGCTAACCCTAATCTTGCAACACTATATAAGAAGCCCCTTAGCATCCAAAGTCATACAGTAGATTTTCTACGAGTTCATGAGCCTATTTGAGTGTAAGAAGATTCTCTCAAAAGTCATCCTTTGTCCAAAGGTGTGTTTTGATTCCATTTGAGGTGCAACACTTGGGGCACTAAGTTCTTAATGCCAAACACAACAAGTTCTACAAGCCACAACCAAGAGGTAACTCCATAACTGAATTTAATGTTGTTTATATCATTTTGTATGATAGTTGTAGGCTTAATGCTTTGGAAACAATATTGCATGTATAACTAGATAAAACATAGATCCAATGCATTTAGGGTTGTATGTACACCATAGGATGTTGCAGTATACTAAAACACATCAGTGGTATCATAGCCAGGGGTTGTTTTCTTTTACATTTGATGCCATGTGTTAATTTGATGAGCTGAAAATTACTGACAGCCCTACTTAACGAGTCCATTCTTGTACTTGACGAGTAAGTTAAATTTTGCCTTGGACTCGTCGAGTCCAGTATGGGGCTCGACGAGTTGCCTGTCCAGACAACAGTTTTTCGAATTTTTTGGCCTGTTATCGATTAGAATCATTACCAAAAAATATTTTAGTTCATAAAATCTGATTTTGTTGATATGGTAATGATGATTCTCATCCAAATAAAAGATAATTGTCAAAGTTTCATGATTTGTATTAGTTTATATGATTAGGCTAATTTCTTGAAACTTGTTTGATATGAATTATCTTATCTTATGAGTTTAATTAGATCATAGGCAAATTGTTTGATTTTTTAATTAGAATTTTTGATCTAATTGATTTTAGTGAAATCCATAACTTGTTCTCAAGTTATGGAATTATTAGCATAATGATTTAAGCGTAAAAGAGAAGAATATGAAACACACATGTAGTATCTTAGGGTTCTACTCCCCCTCCTTATAGAAGCACTCGCAATTCAACCTGAGCCACCCCAGCCACTAAACGCTAGAAATCTGCCATTATATGAGCAAGCTGATGACAATGATGACACAATTCTACTTCTAGGGTGCATTCTTTGCGAGAGTGGCGATTCCGTTCACACTTACCGCATTTAGACTTCCATGCACAAGCTCATGCATTCCTTCACCCTTCGCATAAGTTTCGTGGCGAGTCCATTCTTGTACTTGACGAGTAGGTTGAAGTTTACCTTGGACTCGTCGAGTCCAGTATGGGGCTCAACTTGTTGCCTGACCAGACAACAATTTTGCGAGTTTTTTGGCCTGTTTTGGATTAGAATCAATACCAAAAAATATTTTAGTTCATAAAATCTGATTTTGTTGATATGGTAATGATGATTATCATCCAAACAAAAGATAATTGTCAAAGTTTCATGATTTGTATTAGTTTATATGGTTAGGCTAATTTCTTGAAACTTGTTTGATATGAATTATCTTATCTTATGAGTTTAATTAGATCATAGGCAAATTGTTTGATTTTTTAGTTAGAATTTTTGATCTAATTGATTTTGTTGAAATCCATAACATGTCCTCAAGTTATGGAATTATTAGCATAATGATTTAAGCGAAAAAGAGAAGAATATGATACATACCTATAGTGTCGTAGGGTTCTGCTCCACCTCCCTGTAGAAGCACTCGCAATTCAACCTGAGCCACCCCAACCACTAATCGCTAGAAATCTGCCATGATATGAGTAGGCTGATGAAAGCTGATGACAATGATGACACAATTCTACTTCTAGGGTGCATTCTTTGCGAGAGTGGCGATTCCGTTCACATTTACCGCATTTAGACTTCCATGCACAAGCTGATGCATTCCTTCACCCTTCGCATAAGTTTCGTGGCGAGTCCATTCTTGTACTTGACGAGTAGGTTGAAGTTTACCTTGGACTCGTTGAGTCCAGTATGGGGCTCGGTGAGTTGCCTGTCCAGACAACAGTTTTTCGAGTTTTTTGGCCTGTTTTGGATTAGAATCATTACCAAAAAATATTTTAGTTCATAAAATCTGATTTTCTTGATATGGTAATGATGATTATCATCCAAATAAAAGATAATTGTCAAAGTTTCATGAATTGTATTAGTTTATATGGTTAGGCTAATTTCTAGAAACTTGTTTGATATGAATTATCTTATCTTATGATTTAAATTAGATCATAGGCAAATTGTTTGACTTTTTAGTCAGAATTTTTGAATTAATTGATTTTGGTGAAATCCATAACTTGTCCTCAAGTTATGGAATTATTAGCATAATGATGTAAGCGTAAAAGAGAAGAATATGATACACACCCGTAGTATCTTAGGGTTCTACTCTCCCTCCTTATAGAAGCACTCGCAATTCAACCTGAGCGACCCTAGCCCCTAAACGCTAGAAATCTGCCATGATATGAGTAAGCTGATGACAATGATGACACAATTCTACTTCTAGGGTGCATTCTTTGCGAGAGTGGCGATTTCGTTCACACTTTCCGCATTTAGACTTCCATGCACAAGCTCATGCATTCCTTCACTCTTCGCATAAGTTTCGTGGCGAGTCCATTCTTGTACTTGACGAGTAGGTTGAAGTTTACCTTGGACTCGTCGAGTCCAGTATGGGGCTCGACTTGTTGCCTGACCAAACAACAATTTTGCGAGTTTTTTGGCCTGTTTTGGATTAGAATCATTACCAAAAAATATGTTAGTTCATAAAATCTGATTTTGTTGATATGGAAATGATGATTATCATCCAAACAAAAGATAATTGTCAAAGTTTCATGATTTGTATTAGTTTATATGGTTAGGCTAATTTCTTGAAACTTGTTTGATATGAATTATCTTATCTTATGAGTTTAATTAGATCATAGGCAAACTGTTTGATTTTTTAGTTAGAATTTTTGATCTAATTGATTTTGGTGAAATCCATAACTTGTCCTCAAGTTATGGAATTATTAGCATAATGATTTAAGCGAAAAAGAGAAGAATATGATACATACCTGTAGTGTCGTAGGGTTCTGCTCCCCCTCCCTTTAGAAGCACTCGCAATTCAACCTGAGCCACCCCAACCACTAATCGCTAGAAATCTGCCATGATATGAGTAGGTTGATGAAAGCTGATGACAATGATGGCACAATTCTACTTCTAGGGTGCATTCTTTGCGAGACTGGCGATTCCGTTCACACTTACCGCATTTAGACTTCCATGCACAAGCTCATGCATTCCTTCTCCCTTCGCATAAGTTTCGTGGCGAGTCCATTCTTGTACTTGACGAGTAAGTTGAAGTATACCTTGGACTCGTCGAGTCCAGTATGGGGCTCGGCGAGTTGCCTGTCCAGACAACAGTTTTTCGAGTTTTTTGGCCTGTTTTAGATTAGAATCATTACCAAAAAATATTTTAGTTCATAAAATCTGATTTTCTTGATATGGTAATGATGATTATCATCCAAATAAAAGATAATTGTCAAAGTTCCATGATTTGTATTAGTTAAAATGGTTAGGCTAATTTCTAGAAACTTGTTTGATATGAATTATCTTATCTTATGAGTTTAATTAGATCATAGGCAAATTGTTTATTTTTTAATTAGAATTTTTGATCTAATTGATTTTAGTGAAATCCATAACTTGTCCTCAAGTTATGGAATTATTAGCATAATGATTTAAGCGTAAAAGAGAAGAATATGATACACACCCATAGTATCTTAGGGTTCTACTCCGCCTCCTTATAGAAGCACTCGCAATTCAACCTGAGCCACCCCAGCCACTAAACGCTAGAAATCTGCCATGATATGAGCAAGCTGATGACAAGCTGATGACAACGATGACATAATTCTACTTCTAGGGTGCATTCTTTGTGAGAGTGGCGATTCCGTTCACACTTACCGCATTTAGACTTCCATGCACAAGCACATGCATTCCTTCACCCTTCGCATAAGTCTCGTGGCGAGTCCATTCTTGTACTTGACGAGTAGGTTGAAGTTTACCTTGGACTCGTCGAGTCCAGTATCGGGCTCGACTTGTTGCCTGACCAGACAACAATTTTGCGAGTTTTTTGGCCTGTTTTGGATTAGAATCATTACCAAAAAATATTTTAGTTCATAAAATCTGATTTTGTTGATATGGTGATGATGATTATCATCCAAACAAAAGATAATTGTCAAAGTTTCATGATTTGTATTAGTTTATATGGTTAGGCTAATTTCTTGAAACTTGTTTGATATGAATTATCTTATCTTATGAGTTTAATAAGATCATAGGCAAATTGTTTGATTTTTTAGTTAGAATTTTTATCTAATTGATTTTGGTGAAATCCATAACTTGTCCTCAAGTTATGGAATTATTAGCATAATGAGTTAAGCGAAAAAGAGAAGAATATGATACATACCTGTAGTGTCGTAGGTTTCTGCTCCCCCTCCCTGTAGAAGCACTCGCAATTCAACCTGAGCCACCCCAACCACTAATCGCTAGAAATCTGCCATGATATGAGTAGGATGATGAAAGCTGATGACAATGATGACACAATTCTACTTCTAGGGTGCATTCTTTGTGAGAGTGGCGATTCCGTTCATACTTACCACATTTAGACTTCCATGCTCAAGCTCATGCATTCCTTCACCCTTCGCATAAGTTTCGTGGCGAGTCCATTCTTGTACTTGACGAGTAGGTTGAAGTTTACCTTGGACTCGTCGAGTCCAGTATGGGGCTCGGTGAGTTGCCTGTCCAGACAACAGTTTTTCGAGTTTTTTGGCCTGTTTTGGATTAGAATCATTACCAAAAAATATTTTAGTTCATAAAATCTGATTTTGTTGATATGGTAATGATGATTATCATCCAAACGAAAGATAATTGTCAAAGTTTCATGATTTGTATTAGTTTATATGGTTAGGCTAATTTCTTGAAACTTGTTTGATATGAATTATCTTATCTTATGAGTTTAATTAGATCATAGGCAAATTGTTTGATTTTTTAATTAGAATTTTTGATCTAATTGATTTTAGTGAAATCCATAACTTGTCCTCAAGTTATGGAATTATTAGCATAATGATTTAAGCGTAAAAGAGAAGAATATGATACACACCCGTACTATCTTAGGGTTCTACCCCCCCTCCTTATATAAGCACTCGCAATTCAACCTGAGCCACCCCAACCACTAAACGCTAGAAATCTGCCATGATATGAGCAAGCTGATGACAAGCTGATGACAATGATGACACAATTCTACTTCTAGGGTGCATTCTTTGCGAGAGTGGCGATTCCGTTCACACTTTCCGCATTTAGACTTCCATGCACAAGCTCATGCATTCCTTCACCCTTCGCATAAGTTTCGTGGCGAGTCCATTCTGGTACTTGATGAGTAGGTTGAAGTTTACCTTGGACTCGTCGAGTCCAGTATGGGGCTCGACTTGTTGCCTGACTAGACAACAATTTTGCGTGTTTTTGGCCTGTTTTGGATTAGAATCATTACCAAAAAATATTTTAGTTCATAAAATCTGATTTTGTTGATATGGTAATGATGATTATCATCCAAACAAAAGATAATTGTCAAAGTTTCATGATTTGTATTAGTTTATATGGTTAGGCTAATTTCTTGAAACTTGTTTGATATGAATTATCTTGTCTTATGAGTTTAATTAGATCATAGTCAACTTGTTTGATTTTTTAGTTAGAATTTTTGATCTAATTGATTTTGGTGAAATCCATAACTTGTTTTCAAGTTATGGAATTATTAGCATAATGATTTAAGCGTAAAAGAGAAGAATATGATACACACCCGTAGTATCTTAGGGTTCTACTCCCCCTCCTTATAGAAGCACTCGCAATTCAACCTGAGCCACCCCAGCCACTAAACGCTAGAAATCTGCCATTATATGAGCAAGCTGATGACAAGCTGATGACAATGATGACACAATTCTACTTCTAGGGTGCATTCTTTGTGAGAGTGTCGATTCCGTTCACACTTACCGCATTTAGACTTCCATGCACAAGCTCATGCATTCCTTCACCCTTCGCATAAGTTTCGTGGCGAGTCCATTCTTGTACTTGACGAGTAGGTAGAAGTTTACCTTGGAATCATCGAGTCCAGTATGGGGCTCGACTTGTTGCCTGACCAGACAACAATTTTGCGAGTTTTTTGGCCTGTTTTGGATTAGAATCATTACCAAAAAATATTTTAGTTCATAAAATCTGATTTTGTTGATATGGTAATGATGATTATCATCCAAACGAAAGATAATTGTCAAAGTTTCATGATTTGTATTAGTTTATATGGTTAGGCTAATTTCTTGAAACTTGTTTGATATGAATTATCTTATCTTATGAGTTTAATTAGATCATAGGCAAATTGTTTGATTTTTTAATTAGAATTTTTGATCTAATTGATTTTAGTGAAATCCATAACTTGTCCTCAAGTTATGGAATTATTAGCATAATGATTTAAGCGTAAAAGAAAAGAATATGATACACACCCGTACTATCTTAGGGTTCTACCCCCCTCCTTATAGAAGCACTCGCAATTCAACCTGAGCCACCCCAACCACTAAACGCTAGAAATCTGCCATGATATGAGCAAGCTGATGACAAGCTAATGACAATGATGACGCAATTCTACTTCTAGGGTGCATTCTTTGCGAGAGTGGCGATTCCGTTCACACTTTCCGCATTTAGACTTCCATGCACAAGCTCATGCATTCCTTCACCCTTCGCATAAGTTTCGTGGCGAGTCCATTCTTGTACTTGACGAGTAGGTTGAAGTTTACCTTGGACTCGTCGATTCCAGTATGGGGCTCGACTTGTTGCCTGTCCAGACAACAGTTTTTCGAGTTTTTTGGCCTGTTTTGGATTAGAATCATTACCAAAAAATATTTTAGTTCATAAAATCTGATTTTGTTGATATGGTAATGATGATTACCATCCAAACAAAAGATAATTGTCAAAGTTTCATGATTTGTATTAGTTTATATGGTTAGGCTAATTTCTAGAAACTTGTTTGATATGAATTATCTTATCTTATGAGTTTAATTAGATCATAGGCAAATTGTTTGATTTTTTAATTAGAATTTTTGATCTAATTGATTTTAGTGAAATCCATAACTTGTCCTCAAGTTATGGAATTATTAGCATAATGATTTAAGCGTAAAAGAGAAGAATATGATACACACCCGTAGTATCTTAGGGTTCTACTCCCCTTCCTTATAGAAGCACTCGCAATTCAACCTGAGCCACCCCAGCCACTAAACGCTAGAAATCTGCCATGATATGAGCAAGCTGATGACAATGATGACACAATTCTACTTCTAGGGTGCATTCTTTGCGAGACTGGCGATTCCGTTCACACTTTCCGCATTTAGACTTCCATGCACAAGCTCATGCATTCCTTCACCCTTCACATAAGTTTTTTGGCGAGTCCATTCTTGTACTTGACGAGTAGGTTGAAGTTTACCATGGACTCGTTGAGTCCAGTATGGGGCTCGACTTGTTGCCTGACCAGACAACAATTTTGCGAGTTTTTTGGCCTGTTTTGGATTAGAATCATTACCAAAAAATATTTTAGTTCATAAATTCTGATTTTGTTGATATGGTAATGATGATTATCATCCAAACAAAAGATAATTGTCAAAGTTTCATGATTTGTATTTGTTTATATGGTTAGGCTAATTTCTTGAAACTTGTTTGATATGAATTATCTTATCTTATGAGTTTAATTAGATCATAGGCAAATTGTTTGATTTTTTAGTTAGAATTTTTGATCTAATTGATTTTGGTGAAATCCATAACTTGTCCTCAAGTTATGGAATTATTAGCATAATGATTTAAGCGAAAAAGAGAAGAATATGATACATACCTGTAGTGTCGTAGGGTTCTGCTCCCCCTCCCTGTAGAAGCACATGCAATTCAACCTGGGACACCCCAACCACTAATCGCTAGAAATCTGCCATGATATGAGTAGGTTGATGAAAGCTGATGACAATGATAACACAATTCTACTTCTAGGGTGCATTCTTTGCGAGCGTGGCGATTCCGTTCACACTTACCGCATTTTGACTTCCATGCACAAGCTCATGCATTCCTTCACCCTTCGCATAAGTTTCGTGGCGAGTCCATTCTTGTACTTGACGAGTAGGTTGAAGTTTACCTTGGACTCGTCGAGTCCAGTATGGGGCTCGGCGAGTTGCCTGTCCAGACAACAGTTTTTCGAGTTTTTTGGCCTGTTTTATATTAGAATCATTACCAAAAAATATTTTAGTTCATAAAATCTGATTTTCTTGATATGGTAATGATGATTATCATCCAAATAAAAGATAATTGTCAAAGTTTCATGATTTGTATTAGTTTATATGGTTAGGCTAATTTCTAGAAACTTGTTTGATATGAATTATCTTATCTTATGCGTTAATTAGATCATAGGCAAATTGTTGATTTTTTAATTTGAATTTTTGATCTAATTGATTTTAGTGAAATCCATAACTTGTCCTCAAGTTATGGAATTATTAGCATAATGATTTAAGCGTAAAAGAGAAGAATATGATACACACCCGTAGTATCTTAGGGTTCTACTCCCCCTCCTTATAGAAGCACTCGCAATTCAACCTGAGCCACCCCAGCCACTAAACGCTAGAAATCTGCCATGAAATGAGCAAGCTGATGACAAGCTGATGACAATGATGACATAATTCTACTTCTAGGGTGCATTCTTTGCGAGAGTGGCGATTCCGTTCACACTTACCGCATTTAGACTTCCATGCACAAGCACATGCATTCCTTCACCCTTCGCATAAGTTTCGTGGCGAGTCCATTCTTGTACTTGACGAGTAGGTTGAAGTTTACCTTGGACTCGTCGAGTCCAGTATGGGGCTCGACGAGTTGCCTGTCCAGACAACAGTTTATCGAGTTTTTTGGCCAGTTTTGGATTAGAATCATTACCAAAAAATATTTTAGTTCATAAAATCTGATTTTCTTGATATGGTGATGATGATTATCATCCAAATAAAAGATAATTGTCAAAGTTTCATGAATTGTATTAGTTTATATGGTTAGGCTAATTTCTAGAAACTTGTTTCATATGAATTATCTTATCTTATGAGTTGAATTAGATCATAGGCAAATTGTTTGATTTTTTAATTAGAATTTTTGATCTAATTGATTTTAGTGAAATCCATAACTTGTCCTCAAGTTATGGAATTATTAGCATTATGATTTAAGCGTAAAAGAGAAGAATATGATACACACCCGCACTATCTTAGAGTTCTACTCCCCCTCCTTATAGAAGCACTCGCAATTCAACCTGAGCCATCCCAACCACTAAACGCTAGAAATCTACCATGATATGAGCAAGCTGATGACAAGCTGATGACAATGATGACACAATTCTACTTCTAGGGTGCATTCTTTGCGAGAGTGGCGATTCCGTTCACACTTTCCGCATTTAGACTTCCATGCACAAGCTCATGCATTCCTTCACCCTTCGCATAAGTTTCGTGGCGAGTCCATTCTTGTACTTGACGAGTAGGTTGAAGTATACCTTGGACTCGTCGAGTCCAGTATGGGGCTCGACTTGTTGCTTGACCAGACAACAATTTTGCGAGTTTTTTTGGCCTGTTTTGGATTAGAATCATTACCAAAAAATATTTTAGTTCATAAAATCTGATTTTGTTGATATGGTAATGATGATTATCATCCAAACAAAAGATAATTGTCAAAGTTTCATGATTTGTATTAGTTTATATGGTTAGGCTAATTTCTTGAAACTTGTTTGATATGAATTATCTTATCATATGAGTTTAATTAGATCATAGGCAAATTGTTTGATTTTTTAGTTAGAATTTTTGATCTAATTGATTTTGGTGAAATCCATAACTTGTCCTCAAGTTATGAAATTATTAGCATAATGATTTAAGCGAAAAAGAGAAGAATATGACACATACCTGTAGTGTCGTAGGGTTCTGCTCCCCCTCCCTATAGAAGCACTCGCAATTCAACCTGAGCTACCCCAACCACTAATCGCTAGAAATCTGCCATGATATGAGTAGGCTGATGAAAGCTGATGACAATGATGACACAATTCTACTTCTAGTGTGCATTCTTTGCGAGTGTGGCGATTCCGTTCACACTTTCCGCATTTAGACTTCCATGCACAAGCTCATGCATTCCTTCACCCTTCGCATAAGTTTCGTGGCGAGTCCATTCTTGTACTTGACGAGTAAGTTGAAGTTTACCTTGGACTCGTCGAGTCCAGTATGGGGCTCGGCGAGTTGCCTGTCCAGACAACAGGTTTTCAAGTTTTTTGGCCTGTTTTGGATTAGAATCATTACCAAAAAATATTTTAGTTCATAAAATCTGATTTTCTTGATATGGTAATGATGATTATCATCCAAATAAAAGATAATTGTCAATGTTTCATTAATTGTATTAGTTTATATGGTTAGGCTAATTTCTAGAAACTTGTTTGATATGAATTATCTTATCTTATGATTTAAATTAGATCATAGGCAAATTGTTTGAATTTTTAGTCAGAATTTTTGAATTAATTGATTTTGGTGAAATCCATAACTTGTCCTCAAGTTATGGAATTATCAGCATAATGATTTAAGCGTAAAAGAGAAGAATATGATGCATACCCGTAGTGTCTTAGGGTTCTGCTCCCCCTCCCTATAGAAGCACTCGCAAATCAACCTGAGCCACCCCAACCGCTAAACGCTAGAAATCTGCCATGACATGAGTAGGCTGATGACAAGCGGATGGCAATGATGACACAATTCTACTTCTAGGGTGCATTCTTTGCGAGAGTGGCGATTCCGTTCACACTTACCGCATTTAGACTTCCATGCACAAGCTCATGCATTCCTTCACCCTTCGCATAAGTTTCGTGGCGAGTCCATTCTTGTACTTGATGAGTAAGTTGAAGTTGACCTTGGACTCGTCGAGTCCAGTATGGGGCTCGACGTGATGCCTGACCAGACAACAATTTTGCGTGTTTTTTGGCCTCTTTTGGATTATAATCATTACCGAAAAATATTTTAATTCATAAAATCTGATTTTGTTGATATGGTAATGATGATTATCATCCAAACAAAAGATAATTGTCAAAGTTTCATGATTTGTATTAGTTTATATGGTTAGGCTAATTTCTTGAAACTTGTTTGATATGAATTATCTTATCATATGAGTTTAATTAGATCATAGGCAAATTGTTTGATTTTTTAGTTAGAATTTTTGATCTAATTGATTTTGGTGGAATCCATAACTTGTCCTCAAGTTATGGAATTATTAGCATAATGATTTAATCGAAAAAGAGAAGAATATGATACATACCTGTAGTGTCGTAGGGTTCTGCTCCCCCTCCCTGTAGAAGCACTCGCAATTCAACCTGAGCCACCCCAACCACTAATCGCTAGAAATCTGCCATGATATGAGTAGGCTGATGAAAGCTGATGACAATGATGACAAAATTCTACTTCTAGGGTGCATTCTTTGCGAGTGTGGCGATTCCGTTCACACTTACCGCATTTAGACTTCCATGCACAAGCTCATGCATTCCTTCAACCTTCGCATAAGTTTCGTGGCGAGTCCATTCTTGTACTTGACGAATAAGTTGAAGTTTACCTTGGACTCGTCGAGTCCAGTATGGGGCTCGGCGAGTTGCCTGTCCAGACAACAATTTTTCGAGTTTTTTGGCCTGTTTTGGATTAGAATCATTACCAAAAAATATTTTAGTTCATAAAATCTGATTTTCTTGATATGGTAATGATGATTATCATCCAAATAAAAGATAATTGTCAATGTTTCATTAATTGTATTAGTTTATATGGTTAGGCTAATTTCTAGAAACTTGTTTGATATGAATTATCTTATCTTATGATTTAAATTAGATCATAGGCAAATTGTTTGACTTTTTAGTCAGAATTTTTGAATTAATTGATTTTGGTGAAATCCATAACTTGTCCTCAAGTTATGGAATTATTAGCATAATGATTTAAGCGTAAAAGAGAAGAATATGATGCATACCCGTAGTGTCTTAGGGTTCTGCTCCCCCTCCCTATAGAAGCACTCGCAAATCAACCTGAGCCACCCCAACCGCTAAACGCTAGAAATCTGCCATGACATGAGTAGGCTGATGACAAGCGGATGACAATGATGACACAATTCTACTTCTAGGGTGCATTCTTTGCGAGAGTGGCAATTCCGTTCACACTTACCGCATTTAGACTTCCATGCAAAAGCTCATGCATTCCTTCACCCTTCGCATAAGTTTCGTGTCGAGTCCATTCTTGTACTTGACGAGTAGGTTGAAGTTTACCTTGGACTCGTCGAGTCCAGTATGGGGCTTGACGTGATGCCTGACCAGACAACAATTTTGCGTGTTTTTTTGCCTGTTTTGGATTATAATCATTACCAAAAAATATTTTAGATCATAAAATCTGATTTTATTGATATGGTAATGATGATTATCATCCAAACAAAAGATAATTGTCAAAGTTTCATGATTTGTATTAGTTTATATGGTTAGGCTAATTTTTTGAAACTTGTTTGATATGAATTATCTTATCTTATGAGTTTAATTAGATCATAGGCAAATTGTTTGATTTTTTAGTTAGAATTTTTGATCTAATTGATTTTGGTGGAATCCATAACTTGTCCTCAAGTTATGGAATTATTAGCATAATGATTTAAGCGAAAAAGAGAAGAATATGATACATACCTGTAGTGTCGTAGGGTTCTGCTCCCCCTCCCTGTAGAAGCACTCGCAATTCAACCTGACCCACCCCAACCACTAATCGCTAGAAATCTGCCATGATATGAGTAGGCTGATGAAAGCTGATGACAATGATGACACAATTCTACTTCTAGGGTGCATTCTTTGCGAGAGTGGCGATTCTGTTCACATTTACCGCATTTAGACTTCCATGCACAAGCTGATGCATTCCTTCACCCTTCGCATAAGTTTCGTGGCGAGTCCATTCTTGTACTTGACGAGTAGGTTGAAGTTTACCTTGGACTCATCGAGTCCAGTATGGGGCTCGGCGAGTTGCCTGTCCAGACAACAGTTTTTCGAGTTTTTTGGCCTGTTTTGGATTAGAATCATTACCAAAAAATGTTTTAGTTCATAAAATCTGATTTTCTTGATATGGTAATGATGATTATCATCAAAATAAAAGATAATTGTCAAAGTTTCATGAATTGTATTAGTTTATATGGTTAGGCTAATTTCTAGAAACTTGTTTGATATGAATTATCTTATCTTATGATTTAAATTAGATCATAGGAAAATTGTTTGACTTTTTAGTCAGAATTTTTGAATTAATTGATTTTGGTGAAATCCATAACTTGTCCTCAAGTTATGGAATTATTAGCATAATGATTTAAGCGTAAAAGAGAAGAATATGATACATACCCGTAGTGTCTTAGGGTTCTGCTCCCCCTCCCTGTAGAAGCACTCGCAAATCAACCTGAGCCACCCCAACCGCTAAACGCTAGAAATCTGCCATGACATGAGTAGGCTGATGACAAGCTGATGACAATGATGACACAATTCTACTTCTAGGGTGCATTCTTTGCGAGAGTGGCGATTCCGTTCACACTTACCGCATTTAGACTTCCATGCACAAGCTCATGCATTCCTTCACCCTTCACATAAGTTTCGTGGCGAGTCCATTCTTGTACTTGACGAGTAGGTTGAAGTTTACCTTGGACTCGTCGAGTCCAGTACGGGGCTCGACGTGATGCCTGACTAGACAATAATTTTGCGAGTTTTTTGGCCTGTTTTGGATTAGAATCATTACCAAAAAATATTTTAGTTCATAAAATCTGATTTTGTTGATATGGTAATGATGATTACCATCCAAACAAAAGATAATTGTCAAAGTTTCATGATTTGTATTAGTTTATATGGTTAGGCTAATTTCTTGAAACTTGTTTGATATGAATTATCTTATCTTATGAGTTTAATTAGATCATAGGCAAATTGTTTTATTTTTTAGTTAGAATTTTTGATCTAATTGATTTTGGTGGAATCCATAACTTGTCCTCAAGTTATGGAATTATTAGCATAATGATTTAAGCGAAAAAGAGAAGAATATGATACATACCTGTAGTGTCGTAGGGTTCTACTCTCCCTCCCTGTAGAAGCACTCGCAATTCAACCTGAGCCACCCCAACCACTAATCGCTAGAAATCTGCCATGATATGAGTAGGCTGATGAAAGCTGATGACAATGATGACACAATTCTACTTCTAGGGTGCATTCTTTGCGAGAGTGGCGATACCGTTCACACTTACCGCATTTAGACTTCCATGCACAAGATCATGCATTCCTTCACCCTTCGCATAAGTTTCGTGGCGAGTCCATTCTTGTACTTGACGAGTAGGTTGACGTTTATCTTGGACTCGTCGAGTCCAGTATGGGGCTCGGCGTGATGCCTGACCAAACAACAATTTTGCGAGTTTTTTGGTTTGTTTTGGATTAGAATCATTACCAAAAAATATTTTAGTTCATAAAATCTGATTTTGTTGATATGGTAATGATGATTATCATCCAAACAAAAGATAATTGTCAAAGTTTCATGATTTGTATTAGTTTATATGGTTAGGCTAATTTCTTGAAACTTGTTTGATATGAATTATCTTATCTTATGAGTTTAATTAGATCATATGCAAATTTATTGATTTTTTAGTTAGAATTTTTGATCTAATTGATTTTGGTGGAATCCATAACTTGTCCTCAAGTTATGGAATTATTAGCATAATGATTTAAGCGAAAAAGAGAAGAATATGATACATACCTGTAGTGTCGTAGGGTTCTGCTCCCCCTCCTTGTAGAAGCACTCGCAATCCAACCTGAGCCACCCCAACCGCTAAACGCTAGAAATCTGCCATGATATGAGTAGGCTGATGACAAGCTGATGACAATGATGACACAATTCTACTTCTAGGGTGCATTCTTTGCGAGAGTGGCGATTCCGTTCATACTTACCGCATTTAGACTTCCATGCACAAGCTCATGCATTCCTTGACCCTTCGCATAAGTTTCGTGGCGAGTCCATTCTTGTACTTGACGAGTAAGTTGAAGTTTACCTTGGACTCGTCGAGTCCAGTATGGGGCTCGGCGAGTTGCCTGTCCAGACAACAGTTTTTCGAGTTTTTTGGCCTGTTTTGGATTAGAATCATTACCAAAAAATATTTTAGTTCATAAAATCTGATTTTCTTGATATGGTAATGATGATTATCATCCAAATAAAAGATAATTGTCAAAGTTTCATGAATTGTATTAGTTTATATGGTTAGGCTAATTTCTAGAAACTTGTTTGATATGAATTATCTTATCTTATGATTTAAATTAGATCATAGGAAAATTGTTTGACTTTTTAGTCAGAATTTTTGAATTAATTGATTTTGGTGAAATCCATAACTTGTCCTCAAGTTATGGAAGTATTAGCATAATGATTTAAGCGTAAAAGAGAAGAATATGATACATACCGGTAGTGTCTTAGGGTTCTGCTCACTCTCCCTGTAGAAGCACTCGCAAATCAACCTGAGCCACCCTAACCGCTAAACGCTAGAAATCTGCCATGACATGAGTAGGCTGATGACAAGCTGATGACAATGATGACACAATTCTACTTCTAGGGTGCATTCTTTGCGAGAGTGGCGATTCCGTTCACACTTACCGCATTTAGACTTCCATGCACAAGCTAATGCATTCCTTCACCCTTCGCATAAGTTTTGTGGCGAGTCCATTCTTGTACTTGACGAGTAGGTTGAAGTTTACCTTGGACTCGTCGAGTCCAGTATGGGGCTCGACGTGATGCCTGACCAGACAACAATTTTGCGAGTTTTTTGGCCTGTTTTGGATTAGAATCATTACCAAAAAATATTTTAGTTCATAAAATCTGATTTTGTTGATCTGGTAATGATGATTATCATCCAAACAAAAGATAATTGTCAAAGTTTCATGATTTGTATTACTTTATATGGTTAGGCTAATTTCTTGAAACTTGTTTGATATGAATTATCTTATCTTATGAGTTTAATTAGATCATAGGCAAATTGTTTGATTTTTTAGTTAGAATTTTTGATCTAATTGATTTTGGTGGAATCCATAACTTGTCCTCAAGTTATGGAATTATTAGCATAATGATTTAAGCGAAAAAGAGAAGAATATGATACATACCTTTAGTGTCGTAGGGTTCTGCTCCCCCTCCTTGTAGAAGCACTCGCAATCCAACCTGAGCCACCCCAACCGCTAAACGCTAGAAATCTGCCATGATATGAGTAGGCTGATGACAAGCTGATGACAATGATGACAAAATTCTACTTCTAGGGTGCATTCTTTGCGAGAGTGGCGATTCCGTTCACACTTACCGCATTTAGACTTCCATGCACAAGCTCATGCATTCCTTGACCCTTCGCATAAGTTTCGTGGCGAGTCCATTCTTGTACTTGACGAGTAAGTTGAAGTTTACCTTGGACTCGTCGAGTCCAGTATGGGGCTCGGCGAGTTGCCTGTCCAGACAACAGTTTTTCGAGTTTTTTGGCCTGTTTTGGATTAGAATCATTACCAAAAAATATTTTAGTTCATAAAATCTGATTTTCTTGATATGGTAATGATGATTATCATCCAAATAAAAGATAATTGTCAAAGTTTCATGAATTGTATTAGTTTATATGGTTAGGCTAATTTCTAGAAACTTGTTTGATATGAATTATCTTATCTTATGATTTAAATTAGATCATAGGAAAATTGTTTGACTTTTTAGTCAGAATTTTTGAATTAATTGATTTTGGTGAAATCCATAACTTGTCCTCAAGTTATGGAATTATTAGCATAATGATTTAAGCGTAAAAGAGAAGAATATGATACATACCCGTAGTGTCTTAGGGTTCTGCTCACTCTCCCTGTAGAAGCACTCGCAAATCAACCTGAGCCACCCTAACCGCTAAACGCTAGAAATCTGCCATGACATGAGTAGGCTGATGACAAGCTGATGACAATGATGACACAATTCTACTTCTAGGGTGCATTCTTTGCGAGAGTGGCGATTCCGTTCACACTTACCGCATTTAGACTTCCATGCACAAGCTCATGCATTCCTTCACCCTTCGCATAAGTTTCGTGGCGAGTCCATTCTTGTACTTGACGAGTAGGTTGAAGTTTACCTTGGACTCGTCGAGTCCAGTATGGGGCTCGACGTGATGCCTGACCAGACAACAATTTTGCGAGTTTTTTGGCCTGTTTTGGATTAGAATCATTACCAAAAAATATTTTAGTTCATAAAATCTGATTTTGTTGATCTGGTAATGATGATTATCATCCAAACAAAAGATAATTGTCAAAGTTTCATGATTTGTATTACTTTATATGGTTAGGCTAATTTCTTGAAACTTGTTTGATATGAATTATCTTATCTTATGAGTTTAATTAGATCATAGGCAAATTGTTTGATTTTTTAGTTAGAATTTTTGATCTAATTGATTTTGGTGGAATCCATAACTTGTCCTCAAGTTATGGAATTATTAGCATAATGATTTAAGCGAAAAAGAGAAGAATATGATACATACCTGTAGTGTCGTAGGGTTCTGCTCCCCCTCCTTGTAGAAGCACTCGCAATCCAACCTGAGCCACCCCAACCGCTAAACGCTAGAAATCTGCCATGATATGAGTAGGCTGATGACAAGCTGATGACAATGATGACAAAATTCTACTTCTAGGGTGCATTCTTTGCGAGAGTGGCGATTCCGTTCACACTTACCGCATTTAGACTTCCATGCACAAGCTCATGCATTCCTTGACCCTTCGCATAAGTTTCGTGGCGAGTCCATTCTTGTACTTGACGAGTAAGTTGAAGTTTACCTTGGACTCGTCGAGTCCAGTATGGGGCTCGGCGAGTTGCCTGTCCAGACAACAGTTTTTCGAGTTTTTTGGCCTGTTTTGGATTAGAATCATTACCAAAAAATATTTTAGTTCATAAAATCTGATTTTCTTGATATGGTAATGATGATTATCATCCAAATAAAAGATAATTGTCAAAGTTTCATTAATTGTATTAGTTTATATGGTTAGGCTAATTTCTAGAAACTTGTTTGATATGAATTATCTTATCTTATGATTTAAATTAGATCATAGGCAAATTGTTTGACTTTTTAGTCAGAATTTTTGAATTAATTGATTTTGGTGAAATCCATAACTTGTCCTTAAGTTATGGAATTATTAGCATAATGATTTAAGCATAAAAGAGAAGAATATGATACATACCCGTAGAGTCTTAGGGTTCTGCTCCCCCTCCCTGTAGAAGCACTCGCAAATCAACCTGAGCCACCCCAACCGCTAAACGCTAGAAATCTGCCATGACATGAGTAGGCTGATGACAAGCTGATGAAAATGATGACACAATTCTACTTCTAGGGTGCATTCTTTGCGAGAGTGGCGATTCCGTTCACACTTACCGCATTTAGACTTCCATGCACAAGCTCATGCATTCCTTCACCCTTCGCATAAGTTTCGTGGCGAGTCCATTCTTGTACTTGACGAGTAGGTTGAAGTTTACCTTGGACTCGTCGAGTCCAGTATGGGGCTCGACGTGATGCCTGACCAGACAACAATTTTGCAAGTTTTTTGGCCTGTTTTGGATTAGAATCATTACCAAAAAATATTTTAGTTCATAAAATCTGATTTTGTTGATATGGTAATGATGATTATCATCCAAACAAAAGATAATTGTCAAAGTTTCATGATTTGTATTAGTTTATATGGTTAGGCTAATTTCTTGAAACTTGTTTGATATGAATTATCTTATCTTATGAGTTTAATTAGATCATAGGCAAATTGTTTGATTTTTTAGTTAGAATTTTTGATCTAATTGATTTTGGTGGAATCCATAACTTGTCCTCAAGTTATGGAATTATTAGCATAATGATTTAAGCGAAAAAGAGAAGAATATGATACATACCTGTAGTGTCGTAGGGTTCTGCTCCCCCTCCTTGTAGAAGCACTCGCAATCCAACCTGAGCCACCCCAACCGCTAAACGCTAGAAATCTGCCATGATATGAGTAGGCTGATGACAAGCTGATGACAATGATGACACAATTCTACTTCTAGGGTGCATTCTTTGCGAGAGTGGCGATTCCGTTCACACTTACCGCATTTAGACTTCCATGCACAAGCTCATGCATTCCTTGACCCTTCGCATAAGTTTCGTGGCGAGTCCATTCTTGTACTTGACGAGTAAGTTGAAGTTTACCTTGGACTCGTCGAGTCCAGTATGGGGCTCGGCGAGTTGCCTGTCCAGACAACAGTTTTTCGAGTTTTTTGGCCTGTTTTGGATTAGAATCATTACCAAAAAATATTTTAGTTCATAAAATATGATTTTCTTGATATGGTAATGATGATTATCATCCAAATAAAAGGTAATTGTCAAAGTTTCATGAATTTTATTAGTTTATATGGTTAGGCTAATTTCTAGAAACTTGTTTGATATGAATTATCTTATCTTATGATTTAAATTATATCATAGGCAAATTGTTTGACTTTTTAGTTAGAATTTTTGAATTAATTGATTTTGGTGAAATCCATAACTTGTCCTCAAGTTATGGAATTATTAGCATAATGATTTAAGCGTAAAAGAGAAGAATATGATACATACCCGTAGTGTCTTAGGGTTCTGCTCCCCCTCCCTGTAGAAGCACTCGCAAATCAACCTGAGCCACCCCAACCGCTAAACGCTAGAAATCTGCCATGACATGAGTAGGCTGATGACAAGCTGATGACAATGATGACACAATTCTACTTCTAGGGTGCATTCTTTGCGAGAGTGGCGATTCCGTTCACACTTACCGCATTTAGACTTCCATGCACAAGCTCATGCATTCCTTCACCCTTCACATAAGTTTCGTGGCGAGTCCATTCTTGTACTTGACGAGTAGGTTGAAGTTTACCTTGGACTCGTCGAGTCCAGTATGGGGCTCGACGTGATGCCTGACCAGACAATAATTTTGCGAGTTTTTTGGCCTGTTTTGGATTAGAATCATTACCAAAAAATATTTTAGTTCATAAAATCTGATTTTGTTGATATGGTAATGATGATTCCCATCCAAACAAAAATTGTCAAAGTTTCATGATTTGTATTAGTTTATATGGTTAGGCTAATTTCTTGAAACTTGTTTGATATGAATTATCTTATCTTATGAGTTTAATTAGATCATAGGCAAATTGTTTTATTTTTTAGTTAGAATTTTTGATCTAATTGATTTTGGTGGAATCCATAACTTGTCCTCAAGTTATGGAATTATTAGCATAATGATTTAAGCGAAAAAGAGAAGAATATGATACATACCTGTAGTGTCGTAGGGTTCTACTCTCCCTCCCTGTAGAAGCACTCGCAATTCAACCTGAGCCACCCCAACCACTAATCGCTAGAAATCTGCCATGATATGAGTAGGCTGATGAAAGATGATGACAATGATGACACAATTCTACTTCTAGGGTGCATTCTTTGCGAGAGTGGCGATTCCGTTCACATTTACCGCATTTAGACTTCCATGCACAGGCTGATGAATTCCTTCACCCTTCACATAAGTTTCGTGGTGAGTCCATTCTTGTACTTGACGAGTAGGTTGAAGTTTACCTTGGACTCGTCGAGTCCAGTATGGGGCTCGGCGAGTTGCCTGTCCAGACAACAGTTTTTCGAGTTTTTTGGCCTGTTTTGGATTAGAATCATTACCAAAAAATATTTTAGTTCATAAAATCTGATTTTCTTGATATGGTAATGATGATTATCATCCAAATAAAAGATAATTGTCAAAGTTTCATGAATTGTATTAGTTTATATGGTTAGGCTAATTTCTAGAAACTTGTTTGATATGAATTATCTTATCTTATGATTTAAATTAGATCATAGGAAAATTGTTTGACTTTTTAGTCAGAATTTTTGAATTAATTGATTTTGGTGAAATCCATAACTTGTCCTCAAGTTATGGAATTATTAGCATAATGATTTAAGCGTAAAAGAGAAGAATATGATACATACCCGTAGTGTCTTAGGGTTCTGCTCACTCTCCCTGTAGAAGCACTCGCAAATCAACCTGAGCCACCCTAACCGCTAAACGCTAGAAATCTGACATGACATGAGTAGGCTGATGACAAGCTGATGACAATGATGACACAATTCTACTTCTAGGGTGCATTCTTTGCGAGAGTGGCGATTCCGTTCACACTTACCGCATTTAGACTTCCATGCACAAGCTCATGCATTCCTTCACCCTTCGCATAAGTTTCGTGGCGAGTCCATTCTTGTACTTGACGAGTAGGTTGAAGTTTACCTTGGACTCGTCGAGTCCAGTATGGGGCTCGACGTGATGCCTGACCAGACAACAATTTTGCGAGTTTTTTGGCCTGTTTTGGATTAGAATCATTACCAAAAAATATTTTAGTTCATAAAATCTGATTTTGTTGATATGGTAATGATGATTATCATCCAAACAAAAGATAATTGTCAAAGTTTCATGATTTGTATTACTTTATATGGTTAGGCTAATTTCTTGAAACTTGTTTGATATGAATTATCTTATCTTATGAGTTTAATTAGATCATAGGCAAATTGTTTGATTTTTTAGTTAGAATTTTTGATCTAATTGATTTTGGTGGAATCCATAACTTGTCCTCAAGTTATGGAATTATTAGCATAATGATTTAAGCGAAAAAGAGAAGAATATGATACATACCTGTAGTGTCGTAGGGTTCTGCTCCCCCTCCTTGTAGAAGCACTCGCAATTCAACCTGAGCCACCCCAACCGCTAAACGCTAGAAATCAGCAATGATATGAGTAGGCTGATGACAAGCTGATGACAATGATGACACAATTCTACTTCTAGGGTGCATTCTTTGCGAGAGTGGCGATTCTGTTCACACTTACCGCATTTAGACTTCCATGCACAAGCTCATGCATTCCTTGACCCTTCGCATAAGTTTCGTGGCGAGTCCATTCTTGTACTTGACGAGTAAGTTGAAGTTTACCTTGGACTTGTCGAGTCCAATATGGGGCTCGGCGAGTTGCCTGTCCATACAACAGTTTTTCGAGTTTTTTTGGCCTGTTTTGGATTAGAATCATTACCAAAAAATATTTTAGTTCATAAAATCTGATTTTCTTGATATGGTAATGATGATTATCATCCAAATAAAAGATAATTGTCAATGTTTCATGAATTGTATTAGTTTATATGGTTAGGATAATTTCAAGAAACTTGTTTGATATGAATTATCTTATCTTATGATTTAAATTAGATCATAGGCAAATTGTTTGACTTTTTAGTCAGAATTTTTGAATTAATTGATTTTGGTGAAATCCATAACTTGTCCTCAAGTTATGGAATTATTAGCATAATGATTTAAGCGTAAAAGAGAAGAATATGATACATACCCGTAGTGTCTTAGGGTTCTGCTCACTCTCCTTGTAGAAGCACTCGCAAATCAACCTGAGCCACCCTAACCGCTAAACGCTAGAAATCTGCCATGACATGAGTAGGCTGATGACAAGCTGATGACAATGATGACACAATTCTACTTCTAGGGTTGATTCTTTGCGAGAGTGGCGATTCCGTTCACACTTACCGCATTTAGACTTCCATGCACAAGCTCATGCATTCCTTCACCCTTCACATAAGTTTCGTGGCGAGTCCATTCTTGTACTTGACGAGTAGGTTGAAGTTTACTTTGGACTCGTCGAGTCCAGTATGGGGCTCGACGTGATGCCTGACCAGACAACAATTTTGCAAGTTTTTTGGCCTGTTTTGGATTAGAATCATTACCAAAAAATATTTTAGTTCATAAAATCTGATTTTGTTGATATGGTAATGATGATTATCATCCAAACAAAAGATAATTGTCAAAGTTTCATGATTTGTATTACTTTATATGGTTAGGCTAATTTCTTGAAACTTGTTTGATATGAATTATCTTATCTTATGAGTTTAATTAGATCATAGGCAAATTGTTTGATTTTTTAGTTAGAATTTTTGATCTAATTGATTTTGGTGGAATCCATAACTTGTCCTCAAGTTATGGAATTATTAGCATAATGATTTAAGCGAAAAAGAGAAGAATATGATACATACCTGTAGTGTCGTAGGGTTCTGCTCCCCCTCCTTGTAGAAGCACTCGCAATCCAACCTGAGCCACCCCAACCGCTAAACGCTAGAAATCTGCCATGATATGAGTAGGCTGATGACAAGCTGATGACAATGATGGCACAATTCTACTTCTAGGGTGCATTCTTTGCAAGAGTGGCGATTCCGTTCACACTTACCGCATTTAGACTTCCATGCACAAGCTCATGCATTCCTTGACCCTTCGCATAAGTTTCGTGGCGAGTCCATTCTTGTACTTGACGAGTAAGTTGAAGTTTACCTTGGACTCGTCGAGTCCAGTATGGGGCTCGGCGAGTTGCCTGTCCAGACAACAGTTTTTCGAGTTTTTTGGCCTGTTTTGGATTAGAATCATTACCAAAAAATATTTTAGTTCATAAAATATGATTTTCTTGATATGGTAATGATGATTATCATCCAAATAAAAGGTAATTGTCAAGGTTTCATGAATTTTATTAGTTTATATGGTTAGGCTAATTTCTAGATACTTGTTTGATATGAATTATCTTATCTTATGATTTAAATTATATCATAGGCAAATTGTTTGACTTTTTAGTCAGAATTTTTGAATTAATTGATTTTGGTGAAATCCATAACTTGTCCTCAAGTTATGGAATTATTAGCATAATGATTTAAGCGTAAAAGAGAAGAATATGATACATACCCGTAGTGTCTTAGGGTTCTGCTCCCCCTCCCTGTAGAAGCACTCGCAAATCAACCTGAGCCACCCCAACCGCTAAACGCTAGAAATCTGCCATGACATGAGTAGGCTGATGACAAGCTGATGACAATGATGACACAATTCTACTTCTAGGGTGCATTCTTTGCGAGAGTGGCGATTCCGTTCACACTTACCGCATTTAGACTTCCATGCACAAGCTCATGCATTCCTTCACCCTTCACATAAGTTTCGTGGCGAGTCCATTCTTGTACTTGACGAGTAGGTTGAAGTTTACCTTGGACTCGTCGAGTCCAGTATGGGGCTCGACGTGATGCCTGACCAGACAATAATTTTGCGAGTTTTTTGGCCTGTTTTGGATTAGAATCATTACAAAAAAATATTTTAGTTCATAAAATCTGATTTTGTTGATATGGTAATGATGATTACCATCCAAACAAAAGATAATTGTCAAAGTTTCATGATTTGTATTAGTTTATATGGTTAGGCTAATTTCTTGAAACTTGTTTGATATGAATTATCTTATCTTATGAGTTTAATTAGATCATAGGCAAATTGTTTTATTTTTTAGTTAGAATTTTTGATCTAATTGATTTTGGTGGAATCCATAACTTGTCCTCAAGTTATGGAATTATTAGCATAATGATTTAAGCGAAAAAGAGAAGAATATGATACATACCTGTAGTGTCGTAGGGTTCTACTCTCCCTCCCTGTAGAAGCACTCGCAATTCAACCTGAGCCACCCCAACCACTAATCGCTAGAAATCTGCCATGATATGAGTAGGCTGATGAAAGCTGATGACAATGATGACACAATTCTACTTCTAGGGTGCATTCTTTGCGAGAGTGGCGATTCCGTTCACATTTACCGCATTTAGACTTCCATGCACAAGCTCATGCATTCCTTGACCCTTCGCATAAGTTTCGTGGCGAGTCCATTCTTTTACTTGACGAGTAAGTTGAAGTTTACCTTGGACTCGTCGAGTCCAATATGGGGCTCGGCGAGTTGCCTGTCCATACAACAGTTTTTCGAGTTTTTTTGGCCTGTTTTGGATTAGAATCATTACCAAAAACTATTTTAGTTCATAAAATCTGATTTTCTTGATATGGTAATGATGATTATCATCCAAATAAAAGATAATTGTCAATGTTTTATGAATTGTATTAGTTTATATGGTTAGGCTAATTTAAAGAAACTTGTTTGATATGAATTATCTTATCTTATGATTTAAATTAGATCATAGGCAAATTGTTTGACTTTTTAGTCAGAATTTTTGAATTAATTGATTTTGGTGAAATCCATAACTTGTCCTCAAGTTATGGAATTATTAGCATAATGATTTAAGCGTAAAAGAGAAGAATATGATACATACCCGTAGTGTCTTAGGCTTCTGCTCACTCTCCCTGTAGAAGCACTCGCAAATCAACCTGAGCCACCCTAACCGCTAAACGCTAGAAATCTGCCATGACATGAGTAGGCTGATGACAAGCTGATGACAATGATGACACAATTCTACTTCTAGGGTTGATTCTTTGCGAGAGTGGCGATTCCGTTCACACTTACCGCATTTAGACTTCCATGCACAAGCTCATGCATTCCTTCACCCTTCGCATAAGTTTCGTGGCGATTCCATTCTTGTACTTGACGAGTAGGTTGAAGTTTACCTTGGACTCGTCGATTCCAGTATGGGGCTCGACGTGATGCCCGACCAGACAACAATTTTGCGAGTTTTTTGGCTTGTTTTGGATTAGAATCATTACCAAAAAATATTTTAGTTCATAAAATCTGATTTTGTTGATATGGTAATGATGATTATCATCCAAACAAAAGATAATTGTCAAAGTTTCATGATTTGTATTACTTTATATGGTTAGGCTAATTTCTTGAAACTTGTTTGATATGAATTATCTTATCTTATGAGTTTAATTAGATCATAGGCAAATTGTTTGATTTTTTAGTTAGAATTTTTGATCTAATTGATTTTGGTGGAATCCATAACTTGTCCTCAAGTTATGGAATTATTAGCATAATGATTTAAGCGAAAAAGAGAAGAATATGATACATACCTGTAGTGTCGTAGGGTTCTGCTCCCCCTCCTTGTAGAAACACTCGCAATTCAACCTGAGCCACCCCAACCGCTAAACGCTAGAAATCTGCCATGATATGAGTAGGCTGATGACAAGCTGATGACAATGATGACACAATTCTACTTCTAGGGTGCATTCTTTGCGAGAGTGGCGATTCTGTTCACACTTACCGCATTTAGACTTCCATGCACAGGCTCATGCATTCCTTGACCCTTCGTATAAGTTTCGTGGCGAGTCCATTCTTTTACTTGACGAGTAAGTTGAAGTTTACCTTGGACTCGTCGAGTCCAATATGGGGCTCGGCGAGTTGCCTGTCCATACAACAGTTTTTCGAGTTTTTTTGGCCTGTTTTGGATTAGAATCATTACCAAAAAATATTTTAGTTCATAAAATCTGATTTTCTTGATATGGTAATGATGATTATCATCCAAATAAAAGATAATTGTCAATGTTTCATGAATTGTATTAGTTTATATGGTTAGGCTAATTTCAAGAAACTTGTTTGATATGAATTATCTTATCTTATGATTTAAATTAGATCCTAGGCAAATTGTTTGACTTTTTAGTCAGAATTTTTAAATTAATTGATTTTGGTGAAATCCATAACTTGTCCTCAAGTTATGGAATTATTAGCATAATGATTTAAGCGTAAAAGAGAAGAATATGATACATACCCGTAGTGTCTTAGGGTTCTGCTCACTCTCCCTGTAGAAGCACTCGCAAATCAACCTGAGCCACCCTAACCGCTAAACGCTAGAAATCTGCCATGACATGAGTAGGCTGATGACAAGCTGATGACAATGATGACACAATTCTACTTCTAGGGTTGATTCTTTGCGAGAGTGGCGATTCCGTTCACACTTACCGCATTTAGACTTCCATGCACAAGCTCATGCATTCCTTCACCCTTCGCATAAGTTTCGTGGCGAGTCCATTCTTGTACTTGACGAGTAGGTTGAAGTTTACCTTGAACTCGTCGAGTCCAGTATGGGGCTCGACGTGATGCCTGACCAGACAACAATTTTGCGAGGTTTTTTGGCCTGTTTTGGATTAGAATCATTACCAAAAAATATTTTAGTTCATAAAATCTGATTTTGTTGATATGGTAATGATGATTATCATCCAAACAAAAGATAATTGTCAAAGTTTCATGATTTGTATTACTTTATATGGTTAGGCTAATTTCTTGAAACTTGTTTGATATGAATTATCTTATCTTATGAGTTTAATTAGATCATAAGCAAATTGTTTGATTTTTTAGTTAGAATTTTTGATCTAATTGATTTTGGTGGAATCCATAACTTGTCCTCAAGTTATGGAATTATTAGCATAATGATTTAAGCGAAAAAGAGAAGAATATGATACATACCTGTAGTGTCGTAGGTTTCTGCTCCCCCTCCTTGTAGAAGCACTCGCAATCCAACCTGAGCCACCCCAACCGCTAAACGCTAGAAATCTACCATGATATTAGTAGGCTGATGACAAGCTGATGACAATGATGACACAATTCTACTTCTAGGGTGCATTCTTTGCGAGAGTGGCGATTCCGTTCACACTTACCGCATTTAGACTTCCATGCACAAGCTCATGCATTCCTTGACCCTTCGCATAAGTTTCGTGGCGAGTCCATTCTTGTACTTGACGAGTAAGTTGAAGTTTACCTTGGACTCGTCGAGTCCAGTATGGGGCTCGGCGAGTTGCCTGTCCAGACAACAGTTTTTCGAGTTTTTTTGGCCTGTTTTGGATTAGAATCATTACCAAAAAATATTTTAGTTCATAAAATCTGATTTTCTTGATATGGTAATGATGATTATCATCCAAATAAAAGATAATTGTCAAAGTTTCATGAATTTTATTAGTTTATATGGTTAGGCTAATTTCTAGAAACTTGTTTGATATGAATTATCTTATCTTATGATTTAAATTAGATCATAGGCAAATTGTTTGACTTTTTAGTCAGAATTTTTGAATTAATTGATTTTGGTGAAATCCATAACTTGTCCTCAAGTTATGGAATTATTAGCATAATGATTTAAGCGTAAAAGAGAAGAATATGATACATACCCGTAGTGTCTTAGGGTTCTGCTCCCCCTCCCTGTAGAAGCACTCGCAAATCAACCTGAGCCACCCCAACCGCTAAACGCTAGAAATCTGCCATGACATGAGTAGGCTGATGACATGCTGATGACAATGATGACACAATTCTACTTCTAGGGTGCATTCTTTGCGAGAGTGGCGATTCCGTTCACACTTACCGCATTTAGACTTCCATGCACAAGCTCATGCATTCCTTCATCCTTCGCATAAGTTTCGTGGCGAGTCCATTCTTGTACTTGACGAGTAGGTTGAAGTTTACCTTGGACTCGTCGAGTCCAGTATGGGGCTCGACGTGATGCCTGACCAGACAATAATTTTGCGTGTTTTTTGGCCTGTTTTGGATTAGAATCATTACCAAAAAATATTTTAGTTCATAAAATCTGATTTTGTTGATATGGTAATGATGATTACCATCCAAACAAAAGATAATTGTCAAAGTTTCATGATTTGTATTAGTTTATATGGTTAGGCTAATTTCTTGAAACTTGTTTGATATGAATTATCTTATCTTATGAGTTTAATTAGATCATAGGCAAATTGTTTGATTTTTTAGTTAGAATTTTTGATCTAATTGATTTTGGTGGAATCCATAACTTGTCCTCAAGTTATGGAATTATTAGCATAATGATTTAAGCGAAAAAGAGAAGAATATGATACATACCTGTAGTGTCGTAGGGTTCTGCTCCCCCTCCTTGTAGAAGCACTCGCAATTCAACCTGAGCCACCCCAACCGTTAAACGCTAGAAATCTGCCATGATATGAGTAGGCTGATGACAAGCTGATGACAATGATGACACAATTCTACTTCTAGGGTGCATTCTTTGCGAGAGTGGCGATTCTGTTCACACTTACCGCATTTAGACTTCCATGCACAAGCTCATGCATTCCTTGACCCTTCGCATAAGTTTCGTGGCGAGTCCATTCTTTTACTTGACGAGTAAGTTGAAGTTTACCTTGGACTCGTCGAGTCCAATATGGGGCTCGACGAGTTGCCTGTCCATACAACAGTTTTTCGAGTTTTTTTGGCCTGTTTTGGATTAGAATCATTACCAAAAACTATTTTAGTTCATAAAATCTGATTTTCTTGATATGGTAATGATGATTATCATCCAAATAAAAGATAATTGTCAATGTTTCATGAATTGTATTAGTTTATATGGTTAGGCTAATTTCAAGAAACTTGTTTGATATGAATTATCTTATCTTATGATTTAAATTAGATCATAGGCAAATTGTTTGACTTTTTAGTCAGAATTTTTGAATTAATTGATTTTGGTGAAATCCATAACTTGTCCTCAAGTTATGGAATTATTAGCATAATGATTTAAGCGTAAAAGAGAAGAATATGATACATACCCGTAGTGTCTTAGGGTTCTGCTCACTCTCCCTGTAGAAGCACTCGCAAATCAACCTGAGCCACCCTAACCGCTAAACGCTAGAAATCTGCCATGACATGAGTAGGCTGATGACAAGCTGATGACAATGATGACACAATTCTACTTCTAGGGTTGATTCTTTGCGAGAGTGGCGATTCCGTTCACACTTACCGCATTTAGACTTCCATGCACAAGCTCATGCATTCCTTCACCCTTCGCATAAGTTTCGTGGCGATTCCATTCTTGTACTTGACGAGTAGGTTGAAGTTTACCTTGGACTCGTCGAGTCCAGTATGGGGCTCGACGTGATGCCTGACCAGACAACAATTTTGCGAGTTTTTTGGCTTGTTTTGGATTAGAATCATTACCAAAAAATATTTTAGTTCATAAAATCTGATTTTGTTGATATGGTAATGATGATTATCATCCAAACAAAAGATAATTGTCAAAGTTTCATGATTTGTATTACTTTATATGGTTAGGCTAATTTCTTGAAACTTGTTTGATATGAATTATCTTATCTTATGAGTTTAATTAGATCATAGGCAAATTGTTTGATTTTTTAGTTAGAATTTTTGATCTAATTGATTTTGGTGGAATCCATAACTTGTCCTCAAGTTATGGAATTATTAGCATAATGATTTAAGCGAAAAAGAGAAGAATATGATACATACCTGTAGTGTCGTAGGGTTCTGCTCCCCCTCCTTGTAGAAGCACTCGCAATCCAACCTGAGCCACCCCAACCGCTAAACGCTAGAAATCTGCCATGATATGAGTAGGCTGATGAAAGCTGATGACAATGATGACACAATTCTACCTCTAGGGTGCATTCTTTGCGAGAGTGGCGATTCCGTTCACATTTACCGCATTTAGACTTCCATGCACAGGCTGATGAATTCCTTCACCCTTCACATAAGTTTCGTGGTGAGTCCATTCTTGTACTTGAGGAGTAGGTTGAAGTTTACCTTGGACTCGTCGAGTCCAGTATGGGGCTCGGCGAGTTGCCTGTCCAGACAACAGTTTTTCGAGTTTTTTGGCCTGTTTTGGATTAGAATCATTACCAAAAAATATTTTAGTTCATAAAATCTGATTTTCTTGATATGGTAATGATGATTATCATCCAAATAAAAGATAATTGTCAAAGTTTCATGAATTTTATTAGTTTATATGGTTAGGCTAATTTCTAGAAACTTGTTTGATATGAATTATCTTATCTTATGATTTAAATTAGATCATAGGCAAATTGTTTGACTTTTTAGTCAGAATTTTTGAATTAATTGATTTTGGTGAAATCCATAACTTGTCCTCAAGTTATGGAATTATTAGCATAATGATTTAAGCGTAAAAGAGAAGAATATGATACATACCCGTAGTGTCTTAGGGTTCTGCTCCCCCTCCCTGTAGAAGCACTCGCAAATCAACCTGAGCCACCCCAACCGCTAAACGCTAGAAATCTGCCATGACATGAGTAGGCTGATGACAAGCTGATGACAATGATGACACAATTCTACTTCTAGGGTGCATTCTTTGCGAGAGTGGCGATTCCGTTCACACTTACCGCATTTAGACTTCCATGCACAAGCTCATGCATTCCTTCACCCTTCGCATAAGTTTCGTGGCGAGTCCATTCTTGTACTTGACGAGTAGGTTGAAGTTTACCTTGGACTCGTCGAGTCCAGTATGGGGCTCGACGTGATGCCTGACCAGACAACAATTTTGCGAGTTTTTTGGCCTGTTTTGGATTAGAATCATTTCCAAAAAATATTTTAGTTCATAAAATCTGATTTTGTTGATATGGTAATGATGATTATCATCCAAACAAAAGATAATTGTCAAAGTTTCATGATTTGTATTACTTTATATGGTTAGGCTAATTTCTTGAAACTTGTTTGATATGAATTATCTTATCTTATGAGTTTAATTAGATCATAGGCAAATTGTTTGATTTTTTAGTTAGAATTTTTGATCTAATTGATTTTGGTGGAATCCATAACTTGTCCTCAAGTTATGGAATTATTAGCATAATGATTTAAGCGAAAAAGAGAAGAATATGATACATACCTGTAGTGTCGTAGGGTTCTGCTCCCCCTCCTTGTAGAAGCACTCGCAATTCAACCTAAGCCACCCCAACCGCTAAACGCTAGAAATCTGCCATAATATGAGTAGGCTGATGACAAGCTGATGACAATGATGACACAATTCTACTTCTAGGGTGCATTCTTTGCGAGAGTGGCGATTCCGTTCACACTTACCGCATTTAGACTTCCATGCACAAGCTCATGCATTCCTTCACACTTCGCATAAGTTTCGTAGCGAGTCCATTCTTGTACTTGACGAGTAAGTTGAAGTTTACCTTGGACTCGTCGAGTCCAATATGGGGCTCGGCGAGTTGCCTGTCCAGACAACAGTTTTTCGAGTTTTTTGGCCCGTTTTGGATTAGAATCATTACCAAAAAATATTTTAGTTCATAAAATCTGATTTTCTTGATATGGTAATGATGATTATCATCCAAATAAAAGATAATTGTCAATGTTTCATGAATTGTATTAGTTTATATGGTTAGGCTAATTTCAAGAAACTTGTTTGATATGAATTATCTTATCTTATGATTTAAATTAGATCATAGGCAAATTGTTTGACTTTTTAGTCAGAATTTTTGAATTAATTGATTTTGGTGAAATCCATAACTTGTCCTCAAGTTATGGAATTATTAGCATAATGATTTAAGCGTAAAAGAGAAGAATATGATACATACCCGTAGTGTCTTAGGGTTCTGCTCCCCCTCCCTGTAGAAGCACTCGCAAATCAACCTGAGCCACCCCAACCGCTAAACGCTAGAAATCTGCCATGACATGAGTAGGCTGATGACAAGCTGATGACAATGATGACACAATTCTACTTCTAGGGTGCATTCTTTGCGAGAGTGGCGATTCCGTTCACACTTAACGCATTTAGACTTCCATGCACAAGCTCATGCATTCCTTCACCCTTCGCATAAGTTTCGTGGCGAGTCCATTCTTGTACTTGACGAGTAGGTTTAAGTTTACCTTGGACTCGTCGAGTCCAGTATGGGGCTCGACGTGATGCCTGACCAGACAATAATTTTGCATGTTTTTTGGCCTGTTTTGGATTAGAATCATTACCAAAAAATATTTTAGTTCATAAAATCTGATTTTGTTGATATGGTAATGATGATTACCATCCAAACAAAAGATAATTGTCAAAGTTTCATGATTTGTATTAGTTTATATGGTTAGGCTAATTTCTTGAAACTTGTTTGATATGAATTATCTTATCTTATGAGTTTAATTAGATCATAGGCAAATTGTTTGATTTTTTAGTTAGAATTTTTGATCTAATTGATTTTGGTGGAATCCATAACTTGTCCTCAAGTTATGGAATTATTAGCATAATGATTTAAGCGAAAAAGAGAAGAATATGATACATACCTGTAGTGTCGTAGGGTTCTGCTCTCCCTCCCTGTAGAAGCACTCGCAATTCAACCTGAGCCACCCCAACCACTAATCGCTAGAAATCTGCCATGATATGAGTAGGCTGATGAAAGCTGATGACAATGATGACACAATTCTACCTCTAGGGTGCATTCTTTGCGAGAGTGGCGATTCCGTTCACATTTACCGCATTTAGACTTCCATGCACAGGCTGATGAATTCCTTCACCCTTCACATAAGTTTCGTGGTGAGTCCATTCTTGTACTTGAGGAGTAGGTTGAAGTTTACCTTGGACTCGTCGAGTCCAGTATGGGGCTCGGCGAGTTGCCTGTCCAGACAACAGTTTTTCGAGTTTTTTGGCCTGTTTTGGATTAGAATCATTACCAAAAAATATTTTAGTTCATAAAATCTGATTTTCTTGATATGGTAATGATGATTATCATCCAAATAAAAGATAATTGTCAAAGTTTCATGAATTTTATTAGTTTATATGGTTAGGCTAATTTCTAGAAACTTGTTTGATATGAATTATCTTATCTTATGATTTAAATTAGATCATAGGCAAATTGTTTGACTTTTTAGTCAGAATTTTTGAATTAATTGATTTTGGTGAAATCCATAACTTGTCCTCAAGTTATGGAATTATTAGCATAATGATTTAAGCGTAAAAGAGAAGAATATGATACATACCCGTAGTGTCTTAGGGTTCTGCTCCCCCTCCCTGTAGAAGCACTCGCAAATCAACCTGAGCCACCCCAACCGCTAAACGCTAGAAATCTGCCATGACATGAGTAGGCTGATGACAAGCTGATGACAATGATGACACAATTCTACTTCTAGGGTGCATTCTTTGCGAGAGTGGCGATTCCGTTCACACTTACCGCATTTAGACTTCCATGCACAAGCTCATGCATTCCTTCACCCTTCGCATAAGTTTCGTGGCGAGTCCATTCTTGTACTTGACGAGTAGGTTGAAGTTTACCTTGGACTCGTCGAGTCCAGTATGGGGCTCGACGTGATGCCTGACCAGACAACAATTTTGCGAGTTTTTTGGCCTGTTTTGGATTAGAATCATTTCCAAAAAATATTTTAGTTCATAAAATCTGATTTTGTTGATATGGTAATGATGATTATCATCCAAACAAAAGATAATTGTCAAAGTTTCATGATTTGTATTACTTTATATGGTTAGGCTAATTTCTTGAAACTTGTTTGATATGAATTATCTTATCTTATGAGTTTAATTAGATCATAGGCAAATTGTGTGATTTTTTAGTTAGAATTTTTGATCTAATTGATTTTGGTGGAATCCATAACTTGTCCTCAAGTTATGGAATTATTAGAAAATTGATTTAAGCGAAAAAGAGAAGAATATGATACATACCTGTAGTGTCGTAGGGTTCTGCTCCCCCTCCTTGTAGAAGCACTCGCAATTCAACCTAAGCCACCCCAACCGCTAAACGCTAGAAATCTGCCATAATATGAGTAGGCTGATGACAAGCTGATGACAATGATGACACAATTCTACTTCTAGGGTGCATTCTTTGCGAGAGTGGCGATTCCGTTCACACTTACCGCATTTAGACTTCCATGCACAAGCTCATGCATTCCTTCACACTTCGCATAAGTTTCGTAGCGAGTCCATTCTTGTACTTGACGAGTAAGTTGAAGTTTACCTTGGACTCGTCGAGTCCAATATGGGGCTCGGCGAGTTGCCTGTCCAGACAACAGTTTTTCGAGTTTTTTGGCCCGTTTTGGATTAGAATCATTACCAAAAAATATTTTAGTTCATAAAATCTGATTTTCTTGATATGGTAATGATGATTATCATCCAAATAAAAGATAATTGTCAATGTTTCATGAATTGTATTAGTTTATATGGTTAGGCTAATTTCAAGAAACTTGTTTGATATGAATTATCTTATCTTATGATTTAAATTAGATCATAGGCAAATTGTTTGACTTTTTAGTCAGAATTTTTGAATTAATTGATTTTGGTGAAATCCATAACTTGTCCTCAAGTTATGGAATTATTAGCATAATGATTTAAGCGTAAAAGAGAAGAATATGATACATACCCGTAGTGTCTTAGGGTTCTGCTCCCCCTCCCTGTAGAAGCACTCGCAAATCAACCTGAGCCACCCCAACCGCTAAACGCTAGAAATCTGCCATGACATGAGTAGGCTGATGACAAGCTGATGACAATGATGACACAATTCTACTTCTAGGGTGCATTCTTTGCGAGAGTGGCGATTCCGTTCACACTTAACGCATTTAGACTTCCATGCACAAGCTCATGCATTCCTTCACCCTTCGCATAAGTTTCGTGGCGAGTCCATTCTTGTACTTGACGAGTAGGTTTAAGTTTACCTTGGACTCGTCGAGTCCAGTATGGGGCTCGACGTGATGCCTGACCAGACAATAATTTTGCATGTTTTTTGGCCTGTTTTGGATTAGAATCATTACCAAAAAATATTTTAGTTCATAAAATCTGATTTTGTTGATATGGTAATGATGATTACCATCCAAACAAAAGATAATTGTCAAAGTTTCATGATTTGTATTAGTTTATATGGTTAGGCTAATTTCTTGAAACTTGTTTGATATGAATTATCTTATCTTATGAGTTTAATTAGATCATAGGCAAATTGTTTGATTTTTTAGTTAGAATTTTTGATCTAATTGATTTTGGTGGAATCCATAACTTGTCCTCAAGTTATGGAATTATTAGCATAATGATTTAAGCGAAAAAGAGAAGAATATGATACATACCTGTAGTGTCGTAGGGTTCTGCTCTCCCTCCCTGTAGAAGCACTCGCAATTCAACCTGAGCCACCCCAACCACTAATCGCTAGAAATCTGCCATGATATGAGTAGGCTGATGAAAGCTGATGACAATGATGACACAATTCTACCTCTAGGGTGCATTCTTTGCGAGAGTGGCGATTCCGTTCACATTTACCGCATTTAGACTTCCGTGCACAAGCTCATGCATTCCTTCACCCTTCGCATAAGTTTCGTGGCGAGTCCATTCTTGTACTTGACGAGTAAGTTGAAGTTTACCTTGGACTCGCGGCTCGGCGAGTTGCCTGTACAGACAACAGTTTTTCGAGTTTTTTGGCCTGTTTTGGATTAGAATCATTACCAAAAAATATTTTAGTTCATAAAATCTGATTTTCTTGATATGGTTATGATGATTATCATCCAAATAAAAGATAATTGTCAATGTTTCATGAATTGTATTAGTTTATATGGTTAGGCTAATTTCAAGAAACTTGTTTGATATGAATTATCTTATCTTATGATTTAAATTAGATCATAGGCAAATTGTTTGACTTTTTAGTCAGAATTTTTGAATTAATTGATTTTGGTGAAATCCATAACTTGTCCTCAAGTTATGGAATTATTAGCATAATGATTTAAGCGTAAAAGAGAAGAATATGATACATACCCGTAGTGTCTTAGGGTTCTGCTCCCCCTCCCTGTAGAAGCACTCGCAAATCAACCTGAGCCACCCCAACCGCTAAACGCTAGAAATCTGCCATGACATGAGTAGGCTGATGACAAGCTGATGACAATGATGACACAATTCTACTTCTAGGGTGCATTCTTTGCGAGAGTGGCGATTCCGTTCACACTTAACGCATTTAGACTTCCATGCACAAGCTCATGCATTCCTTCACCCTTCGCATAAGTTTCGTGGCGAGTCCATTCTTGTACTTGACGAGTAGGTTTAAGTTTACCTTGGACTCGTCGAGTCCAGTATGGGGCTCGACGTGATGCCTGACCAGACAATAATTTTGCATGTTTTTTGGCCTGTTTTGGATTAGAATCATTACCAAAAAATATTTTAGTTCATAAAATCTGATTTTGTTGATATGGTAATGATGATTATCATCCAAACAAAAGATAATTGTCAAAGTTTCATGATTTGTATTACTTTATATGGTTAGGCTAATTTCTTGAAACTTGTTTGATATGAATTATCTTATCTTATGAGTTTAATTAGATCATAGGCAAATTGTTTGATTTTTTAGTTAGAATTTTTGATCTAATTGATTTTGGTGGAATCCATAACTTGTCCTCAAGTTATGGAATTATTAGCATAATGATTTAAGCGAAAAAGAGAAGAATATGATACATACCTGTAGTGTCGTAGGGTTCTGCTCCCCCTCCTTGTAGAAGCACTCGCAATCCAACCTGAGCCACCCCAACCGCTAAACGCTAGAAATCTGCCATGATATTAGTAGGCTGATGACAAGCTGATGACAATGATGACACAATTCTACTTCTAGGGTGCATTCTTTGCGAGAGTGGAGATTCCGTTCACACTTACCGCATTTAGACTTCCATGCACAAGCTCATGCATTCCTTCACACTTCGCATAAGTTTCGTAGCGAGTCCATTCTTGTACTTGACGAGTAAGTTGAAGTTTACCTTGGACTCGTCGAGTCCAATATGGGGCTCGGCGAGTTGCCTGTCCAGACAACAGTTTTTCGAGTTTTTTGGCCCGTTTTGGATTAGAATCATTACCAAAAAATATTTTAGTTCATAAAATCTGATTTTCTTGATATGGTAATGATGATTATCATCCAAATAAAAGATAATTGTCAATGTTTCATGAATTGTATTAGTTTATATGGTTAGGCTAATTTCAAGAAACTTGTTTGATATGAATTATCTTATCTTATGATTTAAATTAGATCATAGGCAAATTGTTTGACTTTTTAGTCAGAATTTTTGAATTAATTGATTTTGGTGAAATCCATAACTTGTCCTCAAGTTATGGAATTATTAGCATAATGATTTAAGCGTAAAAGAGAAGAATATGATACATACCCGTAGTGTCTTAGGGTTCTGCTCCCCCTCCCTGTAGAAGCACTCGCAAA
Organism: Lactuca sativa; assembly: GCF_002870075.4. NCBI lineage: Eukaryota > Viridiplantae > Streptophyta > Magnoliopsida > Asterales > Asteraceae > Lactuca > Lactuca sativa. Next base: position 46,770,216 of record NC_056627.2, on the reverse strand, counting down.
TCAACCTGAGCCACCCCAACCGCTAAACGCTAGAAATCTGCCATGACATGAGTAGGCTGATGACAAGCTGATGACAATGATGACACAATTCTACTTCTAGGGTGCATTCTTTGCGAGAGTGGCGATTCCGTTCACACTTAACGCATTTAGACTTCCATGCACAAGCTCATGCATTCCTTCACCCTTCGCATAAGTTTCGTGGCGAGTCCATTCTTGTACTTGACGAGTAGGTTTAAGTTTACCTTGGACTCGTCGAGTCCAGTATGGGGCTCGACGTGATGCCTGACCAGACAATAATTTTGCATTTTTTTTGGCCTGTTTTGGATTAGAATCATTACCAAAAAATATTTTAGTTCATAAAATCTGATTTTGTTGATATGGTAATGATGATTATCATCCAAACAAAAGATAATTGTCAAAGTTTCATGATTTGTATTACTTTATATGGTTAGGCTAATTTCTTGAAACTTGTTTGATATGAATTATCTTATCTTATGAGTTTAATTAGATCATAGGCAAATTGTTTGATTTTTTAGTTAGAATTTTTGATCTAATTGATTTTGGTGGAATCCATAACTTGTCCTCAAGTTATGGAATTATTAGCATAATGATTTAAGCGAAAAAGAGAAGAATATGATACATACCTGTAGTGTCGTAGGGTTCTGCTCCCCCTCCTTGTAGAAGCACTCGCAATCCAACCTGAGCCACCCCAACCGCTAAACGCTAGAAATCTGCCATGATATTAGTAGGCTGATGACAAGCTGATGACAATGATGACACAATTCTACTTCTAGGGTGCATTCTTTGCGAGAGTGGCGATTCCGTTCACACTTACCGCATTTAGACTTCCATGCACAAGCTCATGCATTCCTTCACACTTCGCATAAGTTTCGTAGCGAGTCCATTCTTGTACTTGACGAGTAAGTTGAAGTTTACCTTGGACTCGTCGAGTCCAATATGGGGCTCGGCGAGTTGCCTGTCCAGACAACAGTTTTTCGAGTTTTTTGGCCCGTTTTGGATTAGAATCATTACCAAAAAATATTTTAGTTCATAAAATCTGATTTTCTTGATATGGTAATGATGATTATCATCCAAATAAAAGATAATTGTCAATGTTTCATGAATTGTATTAGTTTATATGGTTAGGCTAATTTCAAGAAACTTGTTTGATATGAATTATCTTATCTTATGATTTAAATTAGATCATAGGCAAATTGTTTGACTTTTTAGTCAGAATTTTTGAATTAATTGATTTTGGTGAAATCCATAACTTGTCCTCAAGTTATGGAATTATTAGCATAATGATTTAAGCGTAAAAGAGAAGAATATGATACATACCCGTAGTGTCTTAGGGTTCTGCTCCCCCTCCCTGTAGAAGCACTCGCAAATCAACCTGAGCCACCCCAACCGCTAAACGCTAGAAATCTGCCATGACATGAGTAGGCTGATGACAAGCTGATGACAATGATGACACAATTCTACTTCTAGGGTGCATTCTTTGCGAGAGTGGCGATTCCGTTCACACTTAACGCATTTAGACTTCCATGCACAAGCTCATGCATTCCTTCACCCTTCGCATAAGTTTCGTGGCGAGTCCATTCTTGTACTTGACGAGTGGGTTTAAGTTTACCTTGGACTCGTCGAGTCCAGTATGGGGCTCGACGTGATGCCTGACCAGACAATAATTTTGCATGTTTTTTGGCCTGTTTTGGATTAGAATCATTACCAAAAAATATTTTAGTTCATAAAATCTGATTTTGTTGATATGGTAATGATGATTACCATCCAAACAAAAGATAATTGTCAAAGTTTCATGATTTGTATTAGTTTATATGGTTAGGCTAATTTCTTGAAACTTGTTTGATATGAATTATCTTATCTTATGAGTTTAATTAGATCATAGGCAAATTGTTTGATTTTTTAGTTAGAATTTTTGATCTAATTGATTTTGGTGGAATCCATAACTTGTCCTCAAGTTATGGAATTATTAGCATAATGATTTAAGCGAAAAAGAGAAGAATATGATACATACCTGTAGTGTCGTAGGGTTCTGCTCTCCCTCCCTGTAGAAGCACTCGCAATTCAACCTGAGCCACCCCAACCACTAATCGCTAGAAATCTGCCATGATATGAGTAGGCTGATGGAAGCTGATGACAATGATGACACAATTCTACCTCTAGGGTGCATTCTTTGCGAGAGTGGCGATTCCGTTCACATTTACCGCATTTAGACTTCCATGCACAGGCTGATGAATTCCTTCACCCTTCACATAAGTTTCGTGGTGAGTCCATTCTTGTACTTGACGAGTAGGTTGAAGTTTACCTTGGACTCGTCGAGTCCAATATGGGGCTCGGCGAGTTGCCTGTCCAGACAACAGTTTTTCGAGTTTTTTGGCCTGTTTTGGATTAGAATCATTACCAAAAAATATTTTAGTTCATAAAATCTGATTTTCTTGATATGGTAATGATGATTATCATCCAAATAAAAGATAATTGTCAAAGTTCCATGAATTTTATTAGTTTATATGGTTAGGCTAATTTCTAGAAACTTGTTTGATATGAATTATCTTATCTTATGATTTAAATTAGATCATAGGCAAATTGTTTGACTTTTTAGTCAGAATTTTTCAATTAATTGATTTTGGTGAAATCCATAGCTTGTCTTCAAGTTATGGAATTATTAGCATAATGATTTAAGCGTAAAAGAGAAGAATATGATACATACCCTTAGTGTCTTAGGGTTCTGCTCCCCCTCCCTGTAGAAGCACTCGCAAATCAACCTGAGCCACCCCAACCGCTAAACGCTAGAAATCTGCCATGACATGAGTAGGCTGATGACAAGCTGATGTCAATGATGACACAATTCTACTTCTAGGGTGCATTCTTTGCGAGAGTGGCGATTCCGTTCACACTTACCGCATTTAGACTTCCATGCACAAGCTCATGCATTCCTTCACCCTTCGCATAAGTTTCGTGGCGACTCCTATCTTGTACTTGACGAGTAGGTTGAAGTTTACCTTGGACTCGTCGAGTCCAGTATGGGGCTCGACGTGATGCCTGACCAGACAACAATTTTGCGATTTTTTGGCCTGTTTTGGATTAGAATCATTTCCAAAAAATATTTTAGTTCATAAAATATGATTTTGTTGATATGGTAATGATGATTATCATCCAAACAAAAGATAATTGTCAAAGTTTCATGATTTGTATTACTTTATATGGTTAGGCTAATTTCTTGAAACTTGTTTGATATGAATTATCTTATCTTATGAGTTTAATTAGATCATAGGCAAATTGTTTGATTTTTTAGTTAGAATTTTTAATCTAATTGATTTTGGTGGAATCCATAACTTGTCCTCAAGTTATGGAATTATTAGCATAATGATTTAAGCGAAAAAGAGAAGAATATGATACAAACCTGTAGTGTCGTAGGGTTCTGCTCCCCCTCCTTGTAGAAGCACTCGCAATTCAACCTGAGCCACCCCAACCGCTAAACGCTAGAAATCTGCCATAATATGAGTAGGCTGATGACAAGCTGATGATAATGATGACACAATTCTACTTCTAGGGTGCATTCTTTGCGAGAGTGGCGATTCCGTTCACACTTACCGCATTTAGACTTCCATGCACAAGCTCATGCATTCCTTCACACTTCGCATAAGTTTCGTGGCGAGTCCATTCTTGTACTTGACGAGTAAGTTGAAGTTTACCTTGGACTCGTCGAGTCCAATATGGGGCTCGGCGAGTTGCCTGTCCAGACAACAGTTTTTCGAGTTTTTTGGCCCGTTTTGGATTAGAATCATTACCAAAAAATATTTTAGTTCATAAAATCTGATTTTCTTGATATGGTAATGATGATTATCATCCAAATAAAAGATAATTGTCAATGTTTCATGAATTGTATTAGTTTATATGGTTAGACTAATTTCAAGAAACTTGTTTGATATGAATTATCTTATCTTATGATTTAAATTAGATCATAGGCAAATTGTTTGACTTTTTAGTCAGAATTTTTGAATTAATTGATTTTGGTGAAATCCATAACTTGTCCTCAAGTTATGGAATTATTAGCATAATGATTTAAGCGTAATAGAGAAGAATATGATACATACCCGTAGTGTCTTAGGGTTCTGCTCACTCTCCCTGTAGAAGCACTCGCAAATCAACCTGAGCCACCCTAACCGCTAAACGCTAGAAATCTGCCATGACATGAGTAGGCTGATGACAAGCTGATGACAATGATGACACAATTCTACTTCTAGGGTTGATTCTTTGCGAGAGTGGCGATTCCGTTCACACTTACCGCATTTAGACTTCCATGCACAAGCTCATGCATTCCTTCACCCTTCGCATAAGTTTCGTGGCGAGTCCATTCTTGTACTTGACGAGTAGGTTGAAGTTTACCTTGGACTCGTCGAGTCCAGTATGGGGCTCGACGTGATGCCTGACCAGACAACAATTTTGCGAGTTTTTTGGCCTGTTTTGGATTAGAATCATTACCAAAAAATATTTTAGTTCATAAAATCTGATTTTGTTGATATGGTAATGATGATTATCATCCAAACAAAAGATAATTGTCAAAGTTTCATGATTTGTATTAGTTTATATGGTTAGGCTAATTTCTTGAAACTTGTTTGATATGAATTATCTTATCTTATGAGTTAAATTAGATCATAGGCAAATTGTTTGATTTTTTAGTTAGAATTTTTGATCTAATTGATTTTGGTGGAATCCATAACTTGTCCTCAAGTTATGGAATTATTAGCATAATGATTTAAGCGAAAAAGAGAAGAATATGATACATACCTGTAGTGTCGTAGGGTTCTGCTCTCCCTCCCTGTAGAAGCACTCGCAATTCAACCTGAGCCACCCCAACCGCTAAACGCTAGAAATCTGTCATGATATGAGTAGGCTGATGACAAGCTGATGACAATGATGACACAATTTTACTTCTAGGGTGCATTCTTTGCGAGAGTGGCGATTCCGTTCACACTTACCGCATTTAGACTTCCATGCACAAGCTCATGCATTCCTTCACCCTTCGCATAAGTTTCGTGGCGAGTCCATTCTTGTACTTGACGAGTAAGTTGAAGTTTACCTTGGACTCGCGGCTCGGCGAGTTGCCTGTCCAGACAACAGTTTTTCGAGTTTTTTGGCCTTTTTTGGATTAGAATCATTACCAAAAAATATTTTAGTTCATAAAATCTGATTTTCTTGATATGGTAATGATGATTATCATCCAAATAAAAGATAATTGTCAATGTTTCATCAATTGTATTAGTTTATATGGTTAGGCTAATTTCAAGAAACTTGTTTGATATGAATTATCTTATCTTATGATTTAAATTAGATCATAGGCAAATTGTTTGACTTTTTAGTCAGAATTTTTGAATTAATTGATTTTGGAGAAATCCATAACTTGTCCTCAAGATATGGAATTATTAGCATAATGATTTAAGCGATAAAAAGAGAAGAATATGATACATACCCGTAGTGTCTTAGGGTTCTGCTCCCCCTCCCTGTAGAAGCACTCGCAAATCAACCTGAGCCACCCCAACCGCTAAACACTAGAAATCTGCCATGACATGAGTAGGCTGATGACAAGCTGATGACAAGCTGATGACAATGATGACACAATTCTACTTCTAGGGTGCATTCTTTGCGAGAGTGGCGATTCCGTTCACACTTACCGCATTTAGACTTCCATGCACAAGCTCATGCATTCCTTCACCCTTCGCATAAGTTTCGTGGCGAGTCCATTCTTGTACTTGACGAGTAGGTTGAAGTTTACCTTGGACTCGTCGAGTCCAGTATGGGGCTCGATGTGATGCCTGACCAGACAACAATTTTGCGAGTTTTTTGGCCTGTTTTGGATTAGAATCATTACCAAAAAATATTTTAGTTCATAAAATCTGATTTTATTGATATGGTAATGATGATTATCATCCAAACAAAAGATAATTGTCAAAGTTTCATGATTTGTATTAGTTTATATGGTTAGGCTAATTTCTTGAAACTTGTTTGATATGAATTATCTTATCTTATGAGTTTAATTAGATCATATGCAAATTGTTTGATTTTTTAGTTAGAATTTTTGATCTAATTGATTTTGGTGGAATCCATAACTTGTCCTCAAGTTATGGAATTATTAGCATAATGATTTAAGCGAAAAAGAGAAGAATATGATACATACCTGTAGTGTCGTAGGGTTCTGCTCCCCCTCCCTGTAGAAGCACTCGCAATTCAACCTGAGCCACCCCAACCACTAATCGCTAGAAATCTGCCATGATATGAGTAGGCTGATGAAAGCTGATGACAATGATGACACAATTCTACTTCTAGGGTGCATTCTTTGCGAGAGTGGCGATTCCGTTCACACTTACCGCATTTAGAATTCCATGCACAAGCTCATGCATTCCTTCACCCTTCGCATAAGTTTCGTGGCGAGTCCATTCTTGTACTTGACGAGTAGGTTGAAGTTTACCTTGGACTCGTCGAGTCCAGTATGGGGCTCGGCGAGTTGCCTGTCCAGACAACAGTTTTTCGAGTTTTTTGGCCTGTTTTGGATTAGAATCATTACCAAAAAATATTTTAGTTCATAAAATCTGATTTTCTTGATATGGTAATGATGATTATCATCCAAATAAAAGATAATTGTCAAAGTTTCATGAATTGTATTAGTTTATATGGTTAGGCTAATTTCTAGAAACTTGTTTGATATGAATTATCTTATCTTATGATTTAAATTAGATCATAGGCAAATTGTTTGACTTTTTAGTCAGAATTTTTGAATTAATTGATTTTGGTGAAATCCATAACTTGTCCTCAAGTTATGGAATTATTAGCATAATGATTTAAGCGTAAAAGAGAAGAACATGATACATACCCGTAGTGCCTTAGGGTTCTGCTCCCCCTCCGTGTAGAAGCACTCGCAAATCAACCTGAGCCACCCCAACCGCTAAACGCTAGAAATCTGCCATGACATGAGTAGGCTGATGACAAGCTGATGACAATGATGACACAATTCTACTTCTAGGGTGCATTCTTTGCGAGAGTGGCGATTCCGTTCACACTTACCGCATTTAGACTTCCATGCACAAGCTCATGCATTCCTTCACCCTTCGCATAAGTTTCGTGGCGAGTCCATTCTTGTACTTGACGAGTAGGTTGAAGTTTACCTTGGACTCGTTGAGTCCAGTATGGGGCTCGATGTGATGCCTGAACAGACAACAATTTTACGAGTTTTTTGGCCTGTTTTGGATTAGAATCATTACCAAAAAATATTTTAGTTCATAAAATCTGATTTTGTTGATATGGTAATGATGATTATCATCCAAACAAAAGATAATTGTCAAAGTTTCATGATTTGTATTAGTTTATATGGTTAGGCTAATTTCTTGAAACTTGTTTGATATGAATTATCTTATCTTATGAGTTTAATTAGATCATATGCAAATTGTTTGATTTTTTAGTTAGAATTTTTGATCTAATTGATTTTGGTGGAATCCATAACTTGTCCTCAAGTTATGGAATTATTAGCATAATGATTTAAGCGAAAAAGAGAAGAATATGATACATACCTGTAGTGTCGTAGGGTTCTGCTCCCCCTCCCTGTAGAAGCACTCGCAATTCAACCTGAGCCACCCCAACCACTAATCGCTAGAAATCTGCCAGGATATGAGTAGGCTGATGAAAGCTGATGACAATGATGACACAATTCTACTTCTAGGGTGCATTCTTTGCGAGAGTGGCGATTCCGTTCACAGTTACCGCATTTAGACTTCCATGCACAAGCTGATGCATTCCTTCACCCTTCACATAAGTTTCGTGGCGAGTCCATTCTTGTAATTGACGAGTAGGTTGAAGTTTACCTTGGACTCGTCGAGTCCAGTATGGGGCTCGGCGAGTTGCCTGTCCAGACAACAGTTTTTCGAGTTTTTTGGCCTGTTTTGGATTAGAATCATTACCAAAAAATATTTTAGTTCATAAAATCTGATTTTCTTGATATGGTAATGATGATTATCATCCAAATAAAAGATAATTGTCAAAGTTTCATGAATTGTATTAGTTTATAAGGTTAGGCTAATTTCTAGAAACTTGTTTGATATGAATTATCTTATCTTATGATTTAAATTAGATCATAGGCAAATTGTTTGACTTTTTAGTCAGAATTTTTGAATTAATTGATTTTGGTGAAATCCATAACTTGTCCTCAAGTTATGGAATTATTAGCATAATGATTTAAGCGTAAAAGAGAAGAACATGATACATACCCGTAGTGCCTTAGGGTTCTGCTCCCCCTCCGTGTAGAAGCACTCGCAAATCAACCTGAGCCACCCCAACCGCTAAACGCTAGAAATCTGCCATGACATGAGTAGGCTGATGACAAGCTGATGACAATGATGACACAATTCTACTTCTAGGGTGCATTCTTTGCGAGAGTGGCGATTCCGTTCACACTTACCGCATTTAGACTTCCATGCACAAGCTCATGCATTCCTTCACCCTTCGCATAAGTTTCGTGGCGAGTCCATTCTTGTACTTGACGAGTAGGTTGAAGTTTACCTTGGACTCGTCGAGTCCAGTATGGGGCTCGATGTGATGCCTGACCAGACAACAATTTTTCGAGTTTTTTGGCCTGTTTTGGATTAGAATCATTACCAAAAAATATTTTAGTTCATAAAATCTGATTTTGTTGATATGGTAATGATGATTATCATCCAAACAAAAGATAATTGTCAAAGTTTCATGATTTGTATTAGTTTATATGGTTAGGCTAATTTCTTGAAACTTGTTTGATATGAATTATCTTATCTTATGAGTTTAATTAGATCATATGCAAATTGTTTGATTTTTTAGTTAGAATTTTTGATCTAATTGATTTTGGTGGAATCCATAACTTGTCCTCAAGTTATGGAATTATTAGCATAATGATTTAAGCGAAAAAGAGAAGAATATGATACATACCTGTAGTGTCGTAGGGTTCTGCTCCCCCTCCCTGTAGAAGCACTCGCAATTCAACCTGAGCCACCCCAACCACTAATCGCTAGAAATCTGCCATGATATGAGTAGGCTGATGAAAGCTGATGACAATGATGACACAATTCTACTTCTAGGGTGCATTCTTTGCGAGAGTGGCGATTCCGTTCACATTTACCGCATTTAGACTTCCATGCACAAGCTGATGCATTCCTTCACCCTTCGCATAAGTTTCGTGGCGAGTCCATTCTTGTACTTGACGAGTAGGTTGAAGTTTACCTTGGACTCGTCGAGTCCAGTATGGGGCTCGGCGAGTTGCCTGTCGAGACAACAGTTTTTCGAGTTTTTTGGCCTGTTTTGGATTAGAATCATTACCAAAAAATATTTTAGTTCATAAAATCTGATTTTCTTGATATGGTAATGATGATTATCATCCAAATAAAAGATAATTGTCAAAGTTTCATGAATTGTATTAGTTTATAAGGTTAGGCTAATTTCTAGAAACTTGTTTGATATGAATTATCTTATCTTATGATTTAAATTAGATCATAGGCAAATTGTTTGACTTTTTAGTCAGAATTTTTGAATTAATTGATTTTGGTGAAATCCATAACTTGTCCTCAAGTTATGGAATTATTAGCATAATGATTTAAGCGTAAAAGAGAAGAACATGATACATACCCATAGTGCCTTAGGGTTCTGCTCCCCCTCCGTGTAGAAGCACTCGCAAATCAACCTGAGCCACCCCAACCGCTAAACGCTAGAAATCTGCCATGACATGAGTAGGCTGATGACAAGCTGATGACAATGATGACACAATTCTACTTCTAGGGTGCATTCTTTGCGAGAGTGGCGATTCCGTTCACACTTACCGCATTTAGACTTCCATGCACAAGCTCATGCATTCCTTCACCCTTCGCATAAGTATCGTGGCGAGTCCATTCTTGTACTTGACGAGTAGGTTGAAGTTTACCTTGGACTCGTCGAGTCCAGTATGGGGCTCGACGTGATGCCTGACCAGACAATAATTTTGCGAGTTTTTTTGCCTGTTTTGGATTAGAATCATTACCAAAAAATATTTTAGTTCATAAAATCTGATTTTGTTGATATGGTAATGATGATTATCATCCAAACAAAAGATAATTGTCAAAGTTTCATGATTTGTATTAGTTTATATGGTTAGGCTAATTTCTTGAAACTTGTTCGATATGAATTATCTTATCTTATGAGTTTAATTAGATCATATGCAAATTGTTTGATTTTTTAGTTAGAATTTTTGATCTAATTGATTTTGGTGGAATCCATAACTTGTCCTCAAGTTATGGAATTATTAGCATAATGATTTAAGCGAAAAAGAGAAGAATATGATACATACCTGTAGTGTCGTAGGGTTCTGCTCCCCCTCCCTGTAGAAGCACTCGCAATTCAACCTGAGCCAGCCCAACCACTAATCGCTAGAAATCTGCCATGATATGAGTAGGCTAATGAAAGCTGATGACAATGATGACACAATTCTACTTCTAGGGTGCATTCTTTGCGAGAGTGGCGATTCCGTTCACATTTACCGCATTTAGACTTCCATGCACAAGCTGATGCATTCCTTCACCCTTCGCATAAGTTTCGTGGCGAGTCCATTCTTGTACTTGACGAGTAGGTTGAAGTTTACCTTGGACTCGTTGAGTCCAGTATGGGGCTCAGCGAGTTGCCTGTCCAGACAACAGTTTTTCGAGTTTTTTGGCCTGTTTTGGATTAGAATCATTACCAAAAAATATTTTAGTTCATAAAATCTGATTTTCTTGATATGGTAATGATGATTATCATCCAAATAAAAGATAATTGTCAAAGTTTCATGAATTGTATTAGTTTATATGGTTAGGCTAATTTCTAGAAACTTGTTTGATATGAATTATCTTATCTTATGACTTAAATTAGATCATAGGCAAATTGTTTGACTTTTTAGTCAGAATTTTTGAATTAATTGATTTTTGGTGAAATCCATAACTTCTCCTCAAGTTATGGAATTATTAGGATAATGATTTAAGCGTAAAAGAGAAGAATATGATACATACCCGTAGTGTCTTAGGGTTCTGCTCCCTCTCCCTGTAGAAGCACTCACAAATCAACCTGAGCCACCCCAACCGCTAAACGCTAGAAATCTGCCATGATATGAGTAGGCTGAAGACAATGATGACACAATTCTACTTCTAGGGTGCATTCTTTGCGAGAGTGGCGATTCCGTTCACACTTACCGCATTCAGACTTCCATGCACAAGCTGATGCATTCCTTCACCCTTCGCATAAGTTTCGTGGCGAGTCCATTCTTGTACTTGACGAGTAGGTTGAAGTTTACCTTGGACTCGTCGAGTCCAGTATGGGGCTCGGCGAGTTGCCTGTCCAGACAACAGTTTTTCGAGTTTTTTGGCCTGTTTTGGATTAGAATCATTACCAAAAAATATTTTAGTTCATAAAATCTGATTTTCTTGATATGGTAATGATGATTATCATCCAAATAACAGATAATTGTCAAAGTTTCATGAATTGTATTAGTTTATATGGTTAGGCTAATTTCTAGAAACTTGTTTGATATGAATTATCTTATCTTATGATTTAAATTAGATCATAGGCAAATTGTTTGACTTTTTAGTCAGAATTTTTGAATTAATTGATTTTGGTGAAATCCATAACTTGTCCTCAAGTTATGGAATTATTAGCATAATGATTTAAGCGTAAAAGAGAAGAACATGATACATACCCGTAGTGCCTTAGGGTTCTGCTCCCCCTCCGTGTAGAAGCACTCGCAAATCAACCTGAGCCACCCCAACCGCTAAACGCTAGAAATCTGCCATGACATGAGTAGGCTGATGACAAGCTGATGACAATGATGACACAATTCTACTTCTAGGGTGCATTCTTTGCGAGAGTGGCGATTCCGTTCACACTTACCGCATTTAGACTTCCATGCACAAGCTCATGCATTCCTTCACCCTTCGCATAAGTTTCGTGGCGAGTCCATTCTTGTACTTGACGAGTAGGTTGAAGTTTACCTTGGACTCGTCGAGTCCAGTATGGGGCTCGATGTGATGCCTGACCAGACAACAATTTTTCGAGTTTTTTGGCCTGTTTTGGATTAGAATCATTACCAAAAAATATTTTAGTTCATAAAATCTGATTTTGTTGATATGGTAATGATGATTATCATCCAAACAAAAGATAATTGTCAAAGTTTCATGATTTGTATTAGTTTATATGGTTAGGCTAATTTCTTGAAACTTGTTTGATATGAATTATCTTATCTTATGAGTTTAATTAGATCATATGCAAATTGTTTGATTTTTTAGTTAGAATTTTTGATCTAATTGATTTTGGTGGAATCCATAACTTGTCCTCAAGTTATGGAATTATTAGCATAATGATTTAAGCGAAAAAGAGAAGAATATGATACATACCTGTAGTGTCGTAGGGTTCTGCTCCCCCTCCCTGTAGAAGCACTCGCAATTCAACCTGAGCCAGCCCAACCACTAATCGCTAGAAATCTGCCATGATATGAGTAGGCTGATGAAAGCTGATGACAATGATGACACAATTCTACTTCTAGGGTGCATTCTTTGCGAGAGTGGCGATTCCGTTCACATTTACCGCATTTAGACTTCCATGCACAAGCTGATGCATTCCTTCACCCTTCACATAAGTTTCGTGGCGAGTCCATTCTTGTACTTGACGAGTAGGTTGAAGTTTACCTTGGACTCGTCAAGTCCAGTATGGGGCTCGGCGAGTTGCCTGTCCAGACAACAGTTTTTCGAGTTTTTTGGCCTGTTTTGGATTAGAATCATCACCAAAAAATATTTTAGTTCATAAAATCTGATTTTCTTGATATGTTAATGATGATTATCATCCAAATAAAAGATAATTGTCAAAGTTTCATGAATTGTATTAGTTTATAAGGTTAGGCTAATTTCTAGAAACTTGTTTGATATGAATTATCTTATCTTATGATTTAAATTAGATCATAGGCAAATTGTTTGACTTTTTAGTCAGAATTTTTGAATTAATTGATTTTGGTGAAATCCATAACTTGTCCTCAAGTTATGGAATTATTAGCATAATGATTTAAGCGTAAAAGAGAAGAACATGATACATACCCGTAGTGCCTTAGGGTTCTGCTCCCCCTCCGTGTAGAAGCACTCGCAAATCAACCTGAGCCACCCCAACCGCTAAACGCTAGAAATCTGCCATGACATGAGTAGGCTGATGACAAGCTGATGACAATGATGACACAATTCTACTTCTAGGGTGCATTCTTTGCGAGAGTGGCGATTCCGTTCACATTTACCGCATTTAGACTTCCATGCACAAGCTGATGCATTCCTTCACCCTTCGCATAAGTTTCGTGGCGAGTCCATTCTTGTACTTGACGAGTAGGTTGAAGTTTACCTTGGACTCGTCGAGTCCAGTATGGGGCTCGGCGAGTTGCCTGTCCAGACAACAGTTTTTCGAGTTTTTTGGCCTGTTTTGGATTAGAATCATTACCAAAAAATATTTTAGTTCATAAAATCTGATTTTCTTGATATGGTAATGATGATTATCATCCAAATAAAAGATAATTGTCAAAGTTTCATGAATTGTATTAGTTTATATGGTTAGGCTAATTTCTAGAAACTTGTTTGATACGAGTTATCTTATCTTATGATATAAATTAGATCATAGGCAAATTGTTTGCCTTTTTAGTCAGAATTTTTGAATTAATTGATTTTGGTGAAATCCATAACTTGTCCTCAAGTTATGGAATTATTAGCATAATGATTTAAGCGTAAAAGAGAAGAACATGATACATACCCGTAGTGCCTTAGGGTTCTGCTCCCCCTCCGTGTAGAAGCACTCGCAAATCAACCTGAGCCACCCCAACCGCTAAACGCTAGAAATCTGCCATGACATGAGTAGGCTGATGACAAGCTGATGACAATGATGACACAATTCTACTTCTAGGGTGCATTCTTTGCGAGAGTGGCGATTCCGTTCACACTTACCGCATTTAGACTTCCATGCACAAGCTCATGCATTCCTTCACCCTTCGCATAAGTTTCGTGGCGAGTCCATTCTTGTACTTGACGAGTAGGTTGAAGTTTACCTTGGACTCGTTGAGTCCAGTATGGGGCTCAGCGAGTTGCCTGTCCAGACAACAATTTTTCGAGTTTTTTGGCCTGTTTTGGATTAGAATCATTACCAAAAAATATTTTAGTTCATAAAATCTGATTTTCTTTATATGGTAATGATGATTATCATCCAAATAAAAGATAATTGTCAAAGTTTCATGAATTGTATTAGTTTATATGGTTAGGCTAATTTCTAGAAACTTGTTTGATATGAATTATCTTATCTTATGACTTAAATTAGATCATAGGCAAATTCTTTGACTTTTTAGTCAGAATTTTTGAATTAATTGATTTTGGTGAAATCCATAACTTCTCCTCAAGTTATGGAATTATTAGGATAATGATTTAAGCGTAAAAGAGAAGAATATGATACATACCCGTAGTGTCTTAGGGTTCTGCTCCCTCTCCCTGTAGAAGCACTCGCAAATCAACCTGAGCCACCCCAACCGCTAAACGCTAGAAATCTGCCATGATATGAGTAGGCTGATGACAATGATGACACAATTCTACTTCTAGGGTGCATTCTTTGCGAGAGTGGCGATTCCGTTCACACTTACCGCATTCAGACTTCCATGCACAAGCTGATGCATTCCTTCACCCTTCGCATAAGTTTCGTGGCGAGTCCATTCTTGTACTTGACGAGTAGGTTGAAGTTTACCTTGGACTCGTCGAGTCCAGTATGGGGCTCGATGTGATGCCTGACCAGACAACAATTTTTCGAGTTTTTTGGCCTGTTTTGGATTAGAATCATTACCAAAAAATATTTTAGTTCATAAAATCTGATTTTGTTGATATGGTAATGATGATTATCATCCAAACAAAAGATAATTGTCAAAGTTTCATGATTTGTATTAGTTTATATGGTTAGGCTAATTTCTTGAAACTTGTTTGATATGAATTATCTTATCTTATGAGTTTAATTAGATCATATGCAAATTGTTTGATTTTTTAGTTAGAATTTTTGATCTAATTGATTTTGGTGGAATCCATAACTTGTCCTCAAGTTATGGAATTATTAGCATAATGATTTAAGCGAAAAAGAGAAGAATATGATACATACCTGTAGTGTCGTAGGGTTCTGCTCCCCCTCCCTGTAGAAGCACTCGCAATTCAACCTGAGCCAGCCCAACCACTAATCGCTAGAAATCTGCCATGATATGAGTAGGCTGATGAAA
Organism: Lactuca sativa; assembly: GCF_002870075.4. NCBI lineage: Eukaryota > Viridiplantae > Streptophyta > Magnoliopsida > Asterales > Asteraceae > Lactuca > Lactuca sativa. Next base: position 46,754,912 of record NC_056627.2, on the reverse strand, counting down.
GCTGATGACAATGATGACACAATTCTACTTCTAGGGTGCATTCTTTGCGAGAGTGGCGATTCCGTTCACATTTACCGCATTTAGACTTCCATGCACAAGCTGATGCATTCCTTCACCCTTCGCATAAGTTTCGTGGCGAGTCCATTCTTGTACTTGACGAGTAGGTTGAAGTTTACCTTGGACTCGTTGAGTCCAGTATGGGGCTCAGCGAGTTGCCTGTCCAGACAACAGTTTTTCGAGTTTTTTGGCCTGTTTTGGATTAGAATCATTACCAAAAAATATTTTAGTTCATAAAATCTGATTTTGTTGATATGGTAATGATGATTATCATCCAAACAAAAGATAATTGTCAAAGTTTCATGATTTGTATTACTTTATATGGTTAGGCTAATTTCAAGAAACTTGTTTGATATGAATTATCTTATCTTATGATTTAAATTAGATCATAGGCAAATTGTTTGACTTTTTAGTCAGAATTTTTGAATTAATTGATTTTGGTGAAATCCATAACTTGTCCTCAAGTTATGGAATTATTAGGATAATGATTTAAGCGTAAAAGAGAAGAATATGATACATACCCGTAGTGTCTTAGGGTTCTGCTCCCTCTCCCTGTAGAAGCACTCGCAAATCAACCTGAGCCACCCCAACCGCTAAACGCTAGAAATCTGCCATGATATGAGTAGGCTGATGACAATGATGACACAATTCTACTTCTAGGGTGCATTCTTTGCGAGAGTGGCGATTCCGTTCACACTTACCGCATTCAGACTTCCATGCACAAGCTGATGCATTCCTTCACCCTTCGCATAAGTTTCGTGGCGAGTCCATTCTTGTACTTGACGAGTAGGTTGAAGTTTACCTTGGACTCGTCGAGTCCAGTATGGGGCTCGGCGAGTTGCCTGTCCAGACAACAGTTTTTCGAGTTTTTTGGCCTGTTTTGGATTAGAATCATTACCAAAAAATATTTTAGTTCATAAAATCTGATTTTCTTGATATGGTAATGATGATTATCATCCAAATAACAGATAATTGTCAAAGTTTCATGAATTGTATTAGTTTATATGGTTAGGCTAATTTCTAGAAACTTGTTTGATATGAATTATCTTATCTTATGATTTAAATTAGATCATAGGCAAATTGTTTGACTTTTTAGTCAGAATTTTTGAATTAATTGATTTTGGTGAAATCCATAACTTGTCCTCAAGTTATGGAATTATTAGCATAATGATTTAAGCGTAAAAGAGAAGAACATGATACATACCCGTAGTGCCTTAGGGTTCTGCTCCCCCTCCGTGTAGAAGCACTCGCAAATCAACCTGAGCCACCCCAACCGCTAAACGCTAGAAATCTGCCATGACATGAGTAGGCTGATGACAAGCTGATGACAATGATGACACAATTCTACTTCTAGGGTGCATTCTTTGCGAGAGTGGCGATTCCGTTCACACTTACCGCATTTAGACTTCCATGCACCAGCTCATGCATTCCTTCACCCTTCGCATAAGTTTCGTGGCGAGTCCATTCTTGTACTTGACGAGTAGGTTGAAGTTTACCTTGGACTCGTCGAGTCCAGTATGGGGCTCGATGTGATGCCTGACCAGACAACAATTTTTCGAGTTTTTTGGCCTGTTTTGGATTAGAATCATTACCAAAAAATATTTTAGTTCATAAAATCTGATTTTGTTGATATGGTAATGATGATTATCATCCAAATAAAAGATAATTGTCAAAGTTTCATGAATTGTATTAGTTTATATGGTTAGGCTAATTTCTAGAAACTTGTTTGATATGAATTATCTTATCTTATGACTTAAATTAGATCATAGGCAAATTCTTTGACATTTTAGTCAGAATTTTTGAATTAATTGATTTTGGTGAAATCCATAACTTCTCCTCAAGTTATGGAATTATTAGGATAATGATTTAAGCGTAAAAGAGAAGAATATGATACATACCCGTAGTGTCTTAGGGTTCTGCTCCCTCTCCCTGTAGAAGCACTCGCAAATCATACTGAGCCACCCCAACCGCTAAACGCTAGAAATCTGCCATGATATGAGTAGGCTGATGACAATGATGACACAATTCTACTTCTAGGGTGCATTCTTTGCGAGAGTGGCGATTCCGTTCACACTTACCGCATTCAGACTTCCATGCACAAGCTGATGCATTCCTTCACCCTTCGCATAAGTTTCGTGGCGAGTCCATTCTTGTACTTGACGAGTAGGTTGAAGTTTACCTTGGACTCGTCGAGTCCAGTATGGGGCTCGGCGAGTTGCCTGTCCAGACAACAGTTTTTCGAGTTTTTTGGCCTGTTTTGGATTAGAATCATTACCAAAAAATATTTTAGTTCATAAAATCTGATTTTCTTGATATGGTAATGATGATTATCATCCAAATAAAAGATAATTGTCAAAGTCTCATGAATTGTATTAATTTATATGGTTAGGCTAATTTCTAGAAACTTGTTTGATATGAATTATCTTATCTTATGATTTAAATTAGATCATAGGCAAATTGTTTGACGTTTTAGTCAGAATTTTTGAATTAATTGATTTTGGTGAAATCCATAACTTGTCCTCAAGTTATGGAATTATTAGCATAATGATTTAAGCGTAAAAGAGAAGAACATGATACATACCCGTAGTGCCTTAGGGTTCTGCTCCCCCTCCGTGTAGAAGCACTCGCAAATCAACCTGAGCCACCCCAACCGCTAAACGCTAGAAATCTGCCATGACATGAGTAGGCTGATGACAAGCTGATGACAATGATGACACAATTCTACTTCTAGGGTGCATTCTTTGCGAGAGTGGCGATTCCGTTCACACTTACCGCATTTAGACTTCCATGCACAAGCTCATGCATTCCTTCACCCTTCGCATAAGTTTCGTGGCGAGTCCATTCTTGTACTTGACAAGTAGGTTGAAGTTTACCTTGGACTCGTTGAGTCCAGTATGGGGCTCAGCGAGTTGCCTGTCCAGACAACAGTTTTTCGAGTTTTTTGGCCTGTTTTGGATTAGAATCATTACCAAAAAATATTTTAGTTCATAAAATCTGATTTTCTTGATATGGTAATGATGATTATCATCCAAATAAAAGATAATTGTCAAAGTTTCATGAATTGTATTAGTTTATATGGTTAGGCTAATTTCTAGAAACTTGTTTGATATGAATTATCTTATCTTATGACTTAAATTAGATCATAGGCAAATTGTTTGACTTTTTAGTCAGAATTTTTGAATTAATTGATTTTGGTGAAATCCATAACTTCTCCTCAAGTTATGGAATTATTAGGATAATGATTTAAGCGTAAAAGAGAAGAATATGATACATACCCGTAGTGTCTTAGGGTTCTGCTCCCTCTCCCTGTAGAAGCACTCGCAAATCAACCTGAGCCACCCCAACCGCTAAACGCTAGAAATCTGCCATGATATGAGTAGGCTGATGACAATGATGACACAATTCTACTTCTAGGGTGCATTCTTTGCGAGAGTGGCGATTCCGTTCACACTTACCGCATTCAGACTTCCATGCACAAGCTGATGCATTCCTTCACCCTTCGCATAAGTTTCGTGGCGAGTCCATTCTTGTACTTGACGAGTAGGTTGAAGTTTACCTTGGACTCGTCGAGTCCAGTATGGGGCTCGACGAGTTGCCTGTCCAGACAACAGTTTTTCGAGTTTTTTGGCCTGTTTTGGATTAGAATCATTACCAAAAAATATTTTAGTTCATAAAATCTGATTTTCTTGATACGGTAATGATGATTATCATCCAAATAAAAGATAATTGTCAAAGTTTCATGAATTGTATTAGTTTATATGGTTAGGCTAATTTCTAGAAACTTGTTTGATATGAATTATCTTATCTTATGATTTAAATTAGATCATAGGCAAATTGTTTGACTTTTTAGTCAGAATTTTTGAATTAATTGATTTTGGTGAAATCCATAACTTGTCCTCAAGTTATGGAATTATTAGCATAATGATTTAAGCGTAAAAGAGAAGAACATGATACATACCCGTAGTGCCTTAGGGTTCTGCTCCCCCTCCGTGTAGAAGCACTCGCAAATAAACCTGAGCCACCCCAACCGCTAAACGCTAGAAATCTGCCATGACATGAGTAGGCTGATGACAAGCTGATGACAATGATGACACAATTCTACTTCTAGGGTGCATTCTTTGCGAGAGTGGCGATTCCGTTCACACTTACCGCATTTAGACTTCCATGCACAAGCTCATGCATTCCTTCACCCTTCGCATAAGTTTCGTGGCGAGTCCATTCTTGTACTTGACGAGTAGGTTGAAGTTTACCTTGGACTCGTTGAGTCCAGTATGGGGCTCAGCGAGTTGCCTGTCCAGACAACAGTTTTTCGAGTTTTTTGGCCTGTTTTGGATTAGAATCATTACCAAAAAATATTTTAGTTCATAAAATCTGATTTTGTTGATATGGTAATGATGATTATCATCCAAACAAAAGATAATTGTCAAAGTTTCATGATTTGTATTACTTTATATGGTTAGGCTAATTTCAAGAAACTTGTTTGATATGAATTATCTTATCTTATGATTTAAATTAGATCATAGGCAAATTGTTTGACTTTTTAGTCAGAATTTTTGAATTAATTGATTTTGGTGAAATCCATAACTTGTCCTCAAGTTATGGAATTATTAGGATAATGATTTAAGCGTAAAAGAGAAGAATATGATACATACCCGTAGTGTCTTAGGGTTCTGCTCCCTCTCCCTGTAGAAGCACTCGCAAATCAACCTGAGCCACCCCAACCGCTAAACGCTAGAAATCTGCCATGATATGAGTAGGCTGATGACAATGATGACACAATTCTACTTCTAGGGTGCATTCTTTGCGAGAGTGGCGATTCCGTTCACACTTACCGCATTCAGACTTCCATGCACAAGCTGATGCATTCCTTCACCCTTCGCATAAGTTTCGTGGCGAGTCCATTCTTGTACTTGACGAGTAGGTTGAAGTTTACCTTGGACTCGTCGAGTCCAGTATGGGGCTCGGCGAGTTGCCTGTCCAGACAACAGTTTTTCGAGTTTTTTGGCTTGTTTTGGATTAGAATCATTACCAAAAAATATTTTAGTTCATAAAATCTGATTTTCTTGATATGGTAATGATGATTATCATCCAAATAACAGATAATTGTCAAAGTTTCATGAATTATATTAAATTATATGGTTAGGCTAATTTCTAGAAACTTGTTTGATATGAATTATCTTATCTTATGATTTAAATTAGATCATAGGCAAATTGTTTGACTTTTTAGTCAGAATTTTTGAATTAATTGATTTTGGTGAAATCCATAACTTGTCCTCAAGTTATGGAATTATTAGCATAATGATTTAAGCGTAAAAGAGAAGAACATGATACATACCCGTAGTGCCTTAGGGTTCTGCTCCCCCTCCGTGTAGAAGCACTCGCAAATCAACCTGAGCCACCCCAACCGCTAAACGCTAGAAATCTGCCATGACATGAGTAGGCTGATGACAAGCTGATGACAATGATGACACAATTCTACTTCTAGGGTGCATTCTTTGCGAGAGTGGCGATTCCGTTCACACTTACCGCATTTAGACTTCCATGCACCAGCTCATGCATTCCTTCACCCTTCGCATAAGTTTCGTGGCGAGTCCATTCTTGTACTTGACGAGTAGGTTGAAGTTTACCTTGGACTCGTCGAGTCCAGTATGGGGCTCGATGTGATGCCTGACCAGACAACAATTTTTCGAGTTTTTTGGCCTGTTTTGGATTAGAATCATTACCAAAAAATATTTTAGTTCATAAAATCTGATTTTGTTGATATGGTAATGATGATTATCATCCAAATAAAAGATAATTGTCAAAGTTTCATGAATTGTATTAGTTTATATGGTTAGGCTAATTTCTAGAAACTTGTTTGATATGAATTATCTTATCTTATGACTTAAATTAGATCATAGGCAAATTCTTTGACTTTTTAGTCAGAATTTTTGAATTAATTGATTTTGGTGAAATCCATAACTTCTCCTCAAGTTATGGAATTATTAGGATAATGATTTAAGCGTAAAAGAGAAGAATATGATACATACCCGTAGTGTCTTAGGGTTCTGCTCCCTCTCCCTGTAGAAGCACTCGCAAATCAACCTGAGCCACCCCAACCGCTAAACGCTAGAAATCTGCCATGATATGAGTAGGCTGATGACAATGATGACACAATTCTACTTCTAGGGTGCATTCTTTGCGAGAGTGGCGATTCCGTTCACACTTACCGCATTCAGACTTCCATGCACAAGCTGATGCATTCCTTCACCCTTCGCATAAGTTTCGTGGCGAGTCCATTCTTGTACTTGACGAGTAGGTTGAAGTTTACCTTGGACTCGTCGAGTCCAGTATGGGGCTCGGCGAGTTGCCTGTCCAGACAACAGTTTTTCGAGTTTTTTGGCCTGTTTTGGATTAGAATCATTACCAAAAAATATTTTAGTTCATAAAATCTGATTTTCTTGATATGGTAATGATGATTATCATCCAAATAAAAGATAATTGTCAAAGTCTCATGAATTGTATTAGTTTATATGGTTAGGCTAATTTCTAGAAACTTGTTTGATATGAATTATCTTATCTTATGATTTAAATTAGATCATAGGCAAATTGTTTGACTTTTTAGTCAGAATTTTTGAATTAATTGATTTTGGTGAAATCCATAACTTGTCCTCAAGTTATGGAATTATTAGCATAATGATTTAAGCGTAAAAGAGAAGAACATGATACATACCCGTAGTGCCTTAGGGTTCTGCTCCCCCTCCGTGTAGAAGCACTCGCAAATCAACCTGAGCCACCCCAACCGCTAAACGCTAGAAATCTGCCATGACATGAGTAGGCTGATGACAAGCTGATGACAATGATGACACAATTCTACTTCTAGGGTGCATTCTTTGCGAGAGTGGCGATTCCGTTCACACTTACCGCATTTAGACTTCCATGCACAAGCTCATGCATTCCTTCACCCTTCGCATAAGTTTCGTGGCGAGTCCATTCTTGTACTTGACAAGTAGGTTGAAGTTTACCTTGGACTCGTTGAGTCCAGTATGGGGCTCAGCGAGTTGCCTGTCCAGACAACAGTTTTTCGAGTTTTTTGGCCTGTTTTGGATTAGAATCATTACCAAAAAATATTTTAGTTCATAAAATCTGATTTTCTTGATATGGTAATGATGATTATCATCCAAATAAAAGATAATTGTCAAAGTTTCATGAATTGTATTAGTTTATATGGTTAGGCTAATTTCTAGAAACTTGTTTGATATGAATTATCTTATCTTATGACTTAAATTAGATCATAGGCAAATTGTTTGACTTTTTAGTCAGAATTTTTGAATTAATTGATTTTGGTGAAATCCATAACTTCTCCTCAAGTTATGGAATTATTAGGATAATGATTTAAGCGTAAAAGAGAAGAATATGATACATACCCGTAGTGTCTTAGGGTTCTGCTCCCTCTCCCTGTAGAAGCACTCGCAAATCAACCTGAGCCACCCCAACCGCTAAACGCTAGAAATCTGCCATGATATGAGTAGGCTGATGACAATGATGACACAATTCTGCTTCTAGGGTGCATTCTTTGCGAGTGTGGCGATTCCGTTCACACTTACCGCATTCAGACTTCCATGCACAAGCTGATGCATTCCTTCACCCTTCGCATAAGTTTCGTGGCGAGTCCATTCTTGTACTTGACGAGTAGGTTGAAGTTTACCTTGGACTCGTCGAGTCCAGTATGGGGCTCGACGAGTTGCGTGTCCAGACAACAGTTTTTCGAGTTTTTTGGCCTGTTTTGGATTAGAATCATTACCAAAAAATATTTTAGTTCATAAAATCTGATTTTCTTGATATGGTAATGATGATTATCATCCAAATAAAAGATAATTGTCAATGTTTCATGAATTGTATTAGTTTATATGGTTAGACTAATTTCAAGAAACTTGTTTGATATGAATTATCTTATCTTATGATTTAAATTAGATCATAGGCAAATTGTTTGACTTTTTAGTCAGAATTTTTGAATTAATTGATTTTGGTGAAATCCATAACTTGTCCTCAAGTTATGGAATTATTAGCATAATGATTTAAGCGTAAAAGAGAAGAACATGATACATACCCGTAGTGCCTTAGGGTTCTGCTCCCCCTCCGTGTAGAAGCACTCGCAAATAAACCTGAGCCACCCCAACCGCTAAACGCTAGAAATCTGCCATGACATGAGTAGGCTGATGACAAGCTGATGACAATGATGACACAATTCTACTTCTAGGGTGCATTCTTTGCGAGAGTGGCGATTCCGTTCACACTTACCGCATTTAGACTTCCATGCACAAGCTCATGCATTCCTTCACCCTTCGCATAAGTTTCGTGGCGAGTCCATTCTTGTACTTGACGAGTAGGTTGAAGTTTACCTTGGACTCGTCGAGTCCAGTATGGGGCTCGATGTGATGCCTGACCAGACAACAATTTTTCGAGTTTTTTGGCCTGTTTTGGATTAGAATCATTACCAAAAAATATTTTAGTTCATAAAATCTGATTTTCTTGATATGGTAATGATGATTATCATCCAAACAAAAGATAATTGTCAAAGTTTCATGATTTGTATTAGTTTATATGGTTAGGCTAATTTCTTGAAACTTGTTTGATATGAATTATCTTATCTTATGAGTTTAATTAGATCATATGCAAATTGTTTGATTTTTTAGTTAGAATTTTTGATCTAATTGATTTTGGTGGAATCCATAACTTGTCCTCAAGTTATGGAATTATTAGCATAATGATTTAAGCGAAAAAGAGAAGAATATGATACATACCTGTAGTGTCGTAGGGTTCTGCTCCCCCTCCCTGTAGAAGCACTCGCAATTCAACCTGAGCCACCCCAACCACTAATCGCTAGAAATCTGCCATGATATGAGTAGGCTGATGAAAGCTGATGACAATGATGACACAATTCTACTTCTAGGGTGCATTCTTTGCGAGAGTGGCGATTCCGTTCACATTTACCGCATTTAGACTTCCATGCACAAGCTGATGCATTCCTTCACCCTTCGCATAAGTTTCGTGGCGAGTCCATTCTTGTACTTGACGAGTAGGTTGAAGTTTACCTTGGACTCGTCGAGTCCAGTATGGGGCTCGGCGAGTTGCCTGTCCAGACAACAGTTTTTCGAGTTTTTTGGCCTGTTTTGGATTAGAATCATTACCAAAAAATATTTTAGTTCATAAAATCTGATTTTCTTGATATGGTAATGATGATTATCATCCAAATAAAAGATAATTGTCAAAGTTTCACGAATTGTATTAGTTTATAAGGTTAGGCTAATTTCTAGAAACTTGTTTGATATGAATTATCTTATCTTATGATTTAAATTAGATCATAGGCAAATTGTTTGACTTTTTAGTCAGAATTTTTGAATTAATTGATTTTGGTGAAATCCATAAGTTGTCCTCAAGTTATGGAATTATTAGCATAATGATTTAAGCGTAAAAGAGAAGAACATGATACATACCCGTAGTGCCTTAGGGTTCTGCTCCCCCTCCGTGTAGAAGCACTCGCAAATCAACCTGAGCCACCCCAACCGCTAAACGCTAGAAATCTGCCATGACATGAGTAGGCTGATGACAAGCTGATGACAATGATGACACAATTCTACTTCTAGGGTGCATTCTTTGCGAGAGTGGCGATTCCGTTCACACTTACCGCATTTAGACTTCCATGCACAAGCTCATGTATTCCTTCACCCTTCGCATAAGTTTCGTGGCGAGTCCATTCTTGTACTTGACGAGTAGGTTGAAGTTTACCTTGGACTCGTCGAGTCCAGTATGGGGCTCGACGTGATGCCTGACCAGACAATAATTTTGCGAGTTTTTTTGCCTGTTTTGGATTAGAATCATTACCAAAAAATATTTTAGTTCATAAAATCTGATTTTCTTGATATGGTAATGATGATTATCATCCAAACAAAAGATAATTGTCAAAGTTTCATGATTTGTATTAGTTTATATGGTTAGGCTAATTTCTTGAAACTTGTTTGATATGAATTATCTTATCTTATGAGTTTAATTAGATGATATGCAAATTGTTTGATTTTTTAGTTAGAATTTTTGATCTAATTGATTTTGGTGGAATCCATAACTTGTCCTCAAGTTATGGAATTATTAGCATAATGATTTAAGCGAAAAAGAGAAGAATATGATACATACCTGTAGTGTCGTAGGGTTCTGCTCCCCCTCCCTGTAGAAGCACTCGCAATTCAACCTGAGCCACCCCAACCACTAATCGCTAGAAATCTGCCATGATATGAGTAGGCTGATGAAAGCTGATGACAATGATGACACAATTCTACTTCTAGGGTGCATTCTTTGCGAGAGTGGCGATTCCGTTCACACTTACCGCATTCAGACTTCCATGCACAAGCTCATGCATTCCTTCACCCTTCGCATAAGTTTCGTGGCGAGTCCATTCTTGTACTTGACGAGTAGGTTGAAGTTTACCTTGGACTCGTCGAGTCCAGTATGGGGCTCGGCGAGTTGCCTGTCCAGACAGCAGTTTTTCGAGTTTTTTGGCCTGTTTTGGATTAAATCATTACCAAAAAATATTTTAGTTCATAAAATCTGATTTTCTTGATATGGTAATGATGATTATCATCCAAATAAAAGATAACTGTCAAAGTTTCATGAATTGTATTAGTTTATATGGTTAGGCTAATTTCTAGAAACTTGTTTGATATGAATTATCTTATCTTATGATTTAAATTAGATCATAGGCAAATTGTTTGACTTTTTAGTCAGAATTTTTGAATTAATTGATTTTGGTGAAATCCATAACTTCTCCTCAAGTTATTTAATTATTAGCATAATGATTTAAGCGTAAAAGAGAAGAATATGATACATACCCGTAGTGTCTTAGGGTTTTGCTCCCCCTCCCTGTAGAAGCACTCGCAAATCAACCAGAGCCACCCCAACCGCTAAACGCTAGAAATCTGCCATGACATGAGTAGGCTGATGACAATGATGACACAATTCTATTCTAGGGTGCATTCTTTGCGAGAGTGGCGATTCCGTTCACACTTACCGCATTTAGACTTCCATGCACAAGCTCATGCATTCCTTCACCCTTCGCATAAGTTTCGTGGCGAGTCCATTCTTGTACTTGACGAGTAGGTTGAAGTTTACCTTGGACTCGTCGAGTCCAGTATGGGGCTCGACGTGATGCCTGACCAGACAATAATTTTGCGAGTTTTTTGGCCTGTTTTGGATTAGAATCATTACCAAAAAATATTTTAGTTCATAAAAATCTGATTTTGTTGATATGGTAATGATGATTACCATCCAAACAAAAGATAATTGTCATAGTTTCATGATTTGTATTAGTTTATAAGGTTAGGCTAATTTCTAGAAACTTGTTTGATATGAATTATCTTATCTTATGATTTAAATTAGATCATAGGCAAATTGTTTGACTTTTTAGTCAGAATTTTTGAATTAATTGATTTTGGTGAAATCCATAACTTGTCCTCAAGTTATGGAATTATTAGCATAATGATTTAAGCGTAAAAGAGAAGAACATGATACATACCCGTAGTGCCTTAGGGTTCTGCTCCCCTCCGTGTAGAAGCACTCGCAAATCAACCTGAGCCACCCCAACCGCTAAACGCTAGAAATCTGCGATGATATGAGTAGGCTGATGACAAGCTGATGACAATGATGACACAATTCTACTTCTAGGGTGCATTCTTTGCGAGAGTGGCGATTCCGTTCACACTTACCGCATTTAGACTTCCATGCACAAGCTCATGCATTCCTTCACCCTTCGCATAAGTTTCGTGGCGAGTCCATTCTTGTACTTGACGAGTAGGTTGAAGTTTACCTTCGACTCGTCGAGTCCAGTATGGGGCTCGACGTGATGCCTGACCAGACAATAATTTTGCGAGTTTTTTTACCTGTTTTGGATAAGAATCATTACCAAAAAATATTTTAGTTCATAAAATCTGATTTTGTTGATATGGTAATGATGATTATCATCCAAACAAAAGATAATTGTCAAAGTTTCATGATTTGTATTAGTTTATATGGTTAGGCTAATTTCTTGAAACTTGTTTGATATGAATTATCTTATCTTATGAGTTTAATTAGATCATATGCAAATTGTTTGATTTTTTAGTTAGAATTTTTGAATTAATTGATTTTGGTGGAATCCATAACTTGTCCTCAAGTTATGGAATTATTAGCATAATGATTTAAGCGAAAAAGAGAAGAATATTATACATACCTGTAGTGTCATAGGGTTCTGCTCCCCCTCCCTGTAGAAGCACTCGCAATTCAACCTGAGCCACCCCAACCACTAATCGCTAGAAAATTGCCATGATATGAGTAGGCTGATGACAATGATGACACAATTCTACTTCTAGGGTGCATTCTTTGCGAGAGTGGCGATTCCGTTCACACTTACCGCATTTAGACTTCCATGCACAAGCTCATGCATTCCTTCACCCTTCGCATAAGTTTCGTGGCGATTCCATTCTTGTACTTGACGAGTAGGTTGAAGTTTACCTTGGACTCGTCGAGTCCAGTATGGGGCTCGACGTGATGCCTGACCAGACAATAATTTTGCGAGTTTTTTTGCCTGTTTTGGATTAGAATCATTACCAAAAAATATTTTAGTTCATAAAATCTGATTTTCTTGATATGGTAATGATGATTATCATCCAAACAAAAGATAATTGTCAAAGTTTCATGATTTGTATTAGTTTATATGGTTAGGCTAATTTCTTGAAACTTGTTTGATATGAATTATCTTATCTTATGAGTTTAATTAGATCATATGCAAATTGTTTGATTTTTTAGTTAGAATTTTTGATCTAATTGATTTTGGTGGAATCCATAACTTGTCCTCAAGTTATGGAATTATTAGCATAATGATTTAAGCGAAAAAGAGAAGAATATGATACATACCTGTAGTGTCGCAGGGTTCTGCTCCCCCTCCCTGTAGAAGCACTCGCAATTCAACCTGAGCCACCCCAACCACTAATCGCTAGAAATCTGCCATGATATGAGTAGGCTGATGAAAGCTGATGACAATGATGACACAATTCTACATCTAGGGTGCATTCTTTGCGAGAGTGGCGATTCCGTTCACACTTACCGCATTCAGACTTCCATGCACAAGCTCATGCATTCCTTCACCCTTCGCATAAGTTTCGTGGCGAGTCCATTCTTGTACTTGACGAGTAGGTTGAAGTTTACCTCGGACTCGTCGAGTCCAGTATGGGGCTCGGCGAGTTGCCTGTCCAGACAACAGTTTTTCGAGTTTTTTGGCCTGTTTTGGATTAGAATCATTACCAAAAAATATTTTAGTTCATAAAATCTGATTTTCTTGATATGGTAATGATGATTATCATCCAAATAAAAGATAACTGTCAAAGTTTCATGAATTGTATTAGTTTATATGGTTAGGCTAATTTCTAGAAACTTGTTTGATATGAATTATCTTATCTTATGATTTAAATTAGATCATAGGCAAATTGTTTGACTTTTTAGTCAGAATTTTTGAATTAATTGATTTTGGTGAAATCCATAACTTCTCCTCAAGTTATTTAATTATTAGCATAATGATTTAAGCGTAAAAGAGAAGAATATGATACATACCCGTAGTGTCTTAGGGTTCTGCTCCCCCTCCCTGTAGAAGCACTCGCAAATCAACCAGAGCCACCCCAACCGCTAAACGCTAGAAATCTGCCATGACATGAGTAGGCTGATGACAATGATGACACAATTCTATTCTAGGGTGCATTCTTTGCGAGAGTGGCGATTCCGTTCACACTTACCGCATTTAGACTTCCATGCACAAGCTCATGCATTCCTTCACCCTTCGCATAAGTTTCGTGGCGAGTCCATTCTTGTACTTGACGAGTAGGTTGAAGTTTACCTTGGACTCGTCGAGTCCAGTATGGGGCTCGACGTGATGCCTGACCAGACAATAATTTTGCGAGTTTTTTGGCCTGTTTTGGATTAGAATCATTACCAAAAAATATTTTAGTTCATAAAAATCTGATTTTGTTGATATGGTAATGATGATTACCATCCAAACAAAAGATAATTGTCATAGTTTCATGATTTGTATTAGTTTATATGGTTAGGCTAATTTCTTGAAACTTGTTTGATATTAATTATCTTATCTTATGAGTTTAATTAGATCATAGGCAAATTGTTTGATTTTTTAGTTAGAATTTTTGATCTAATTGATTTTGGTGGAATCCATAACTTGTCCTCAAGTTATGGAATTATTAGCATAATGATTTAAGCGAAAAAGAGAAGAATATGATACATACCTGTAGTGTCGTAGGGTTCTGCTCCCTCTCCTTGTAGAAACACTCGCAATTCAACCTGAGCCACCCCAACCGCTAAACGCTAGAAATCTGCCATGATATGGGTAGGCTGATGACAAGCTGATGACAATGATGACACAATTCTACTTCTAGGGTGCATTCTTTGCGAGAGTGGCGATTCCGTTCACATTTACCGCATTTAGACATCCATGCACAAGCTGATGCATTCCTTCACCCATCGCATAAGTTTCGTGGCGAGTCCATTCTTGTACTTGACGAGTAGGTTGAAGTTTACCTTGGACTCGTCGAGTCCAGTATGGGGCTCGGCGAATTGCCTGTCTAGACAACAGTTTTTTCGAGTTTTTTGGCCTGTTTTGGATTAGAATCATTACCAAAAAATATTTTAGTTCATAAAATCTGATTTTCTTTATATGGTAATGATGATTATCATCCAAATAAAAGATAATTGTCAAAGTTTCATGATTTGTATTAGTTTATATGGTTAGGCTAATTTCTAGAAACTTGTTTGATATGAATTATCTGATCTTATGATTTAAATTACATCATAGGCAAATTGTTTGACTTTTTAGTCAGAATTTTTGAATTAATTGATTTTGGTGAAATCCATAACTTCTCCTCAAGTTATGGAATTATTAGCATAATGATTTAAGCATAAAAGAGAAGAATATCATACATACCCGTAGTGTCTTAGGGTTCTGCTCCCCCTCCCTGTAGAAGCACTCGCAAATCAACCTGAGCCACCCCAACCGCTAAACGCTAGAAATCTGCCATGATATGAGTAGGCTGATGACAAGCTGATGACAATGATGACAAAATTCTACTTCTAGGGTGCATTCTTTGCGAGAGTGGCGATTCCGTTCACACTTACCGCATTTAGACTTCCATGCACAAGCTCATGCATTCCTTCACCCTTCGCATAAGTTTCGTGGCGAGTCCATTCTTGTACATGACGAGTAGGTTGAAGTTTACCTTGGACTCGTCGAGTCCTGTATGGGGCTCGGCGAGTTGCCTTTCCAGACAACAGTTTTTCGAGTTTTTTTGGCCTGTTTTGGACTAGAATCATTACCAAAAAATATTTTAGTTCATAAAATCTGATTTTCTTGATATGGTAATGATGATTATCATCCAAATAAAAGATAATTGTCAAAGTTTCATGAATTGTATTAGTTTATATGGTTAGGCTAATTTCTAGAAACTTGTTTGATATGAATTATCTTATCTTATGATTTAAATTAGATCATAGGCAAATTGTTTGACTTTTTAGTCAGAATTTTTGAATTAATTGATTTTGGTGAAATCCATAACTTGTCCTCAAGTTATGGAATTATTAGCATAATGATTTAAGCGTAAAAGAGAAGAACATGATACATACCCGTAGTGCCTTAGGGTTCTGCTCCCCCTCCGTGTAGAAGCACTCGAAATCAACCTGAGCCACCCCAACCGCTAAACGCTAGAAATCTGCCATGACATGAGTAGGCTGATGACAAGCTGATGACAATGATGACACAATTCTACTTCTAGGGTGCATTCTTTGCGAGAGTGGCGATTCCGTTCACACTTACCGCATTTAGACTTCCATGCACAAGCTCATGCATTCCTTCACTCTTCGCATAAGTTTCGTGGCGAGTCCATTCTTGTACTTGACGAGTAGGTTGAAGTTTACCTTGGACTCGTCGAGTCCAGTATGGGGCTCGACCTGATGCCTGACCAGACAACAATTTTGTGAGTTTTTTGGCCTGTTTTGGATTAGAATCATTACCAAAAAATATTTTAATTCATAAAATCTGATTTTGTTGATATGGTAATGATGATTATCATCCAAACAAAAGATAATTGTCAAAGTTTCATGATTTGTATTAGTTTATATGGTTAGGCTAATTTCTTGAAACTTGTTTGATATGAATTATCTTATCTTATGAGTTTAATTAGATCATAGGCAAATTGTTTGATTTTTTAGTTAGAATTTTTGATCTAATTGATTTTGGTGGAATCCATAACTTGTCCTCAAGTTATGGAATTATTAGCATAATGATTTAAGCGAAAAAGAGAAGAATATGATACATACCTGTAGTGTCGTAGCGTTCTGCTCCCCCTCCCTGTAGAAACACTCGCAATTCAACCTGAGCCACCCCAACCACTAATCGCTAGAAATCTGCCATGATATGAGTAGGTTGATGAAAGCTGATGACAACGATGACACAATTCTACTTCTAGGGTGCATTCTTTGCGAGAGTGGCGATTCCGTTCACATTTACCGCATTTAGACTTCCATGCACAAGCTGATGCATTCCTTCACCCTTCGCATAAGTTTCGTGGTGAGTCCATTCTTGTACTTGACGAGTAGGTTGAAGTTTACCTTGGACTCGTCGAGTCCAGTATGGGGCTCGGCGAGTTGCCTGTCCAGACAACAGTTTTTCGAGTTTTTTGGCCTGTTTTGGATTAGAATCATTACCAAAAAATATTTTAGTTCATAAAATCTGATTTTCTTGATATGGTAATGATGATTATCATCCAAATAAAAGATAATTGTCAAAGTTTCATGAATTGTATTAGTTTATATGGTTAGGCTAATTTCTAGAAACTGGTTTGATATGAATTATCTTATCTTATGATTTAAATTAGATCATAGGCAAATTGTTTGACTTTTTAGTCAGAATTTTTGAATTAATTAATTTCGGTGAAATCCATAACTTTTCCTCAAGTTATGGAATTATTAGCATAATGATTTAAGCGTAAAAGAGAAGAATATGATACATACCCGTAGTGTCTTAGGGTTCTGCTCCCCCTCCTTGTAGAAGCACTCGCAATTCAACCTGAGCCACCCCAACCGCTAAACGCTAGAAATCTGCCATGATATGAGTAGGCTGATGACAAGCTGATGACAATGATGACACAATTCTACTTCTAGGGTGCATTCTTTGCGAGAGTGGCGATTCCGTTCACACTTACCGCATTTAGACTTCCATGCACAAGCTCATGCATTCCTTCACTCTTCGCATAAGTTTCGTGGCGAGTCCATTCTTGTACTTGACGAGTAGGTTGAAGTTTACCTTGGACTCGTCGAGTCCAGTATGGGGCTCGACCTGATGCCTGACCAGACAACAATTTTGCGAGTTTTTTGGCCTATTTTGGATTAGAATCATTACCAAAAAATATTTTAATTCATAAAATCTGATTTTGTTGATATGGTAATGATGATTATCATCCAAACAAAAGATAATCGTCAAAGTTTCATGATTTGTATTAGTTTATATGGTTAGGCTAATTTCTTGAAACTTGTTTGATATGAATTATCTTATCTTATGAGTTTAATTAGATCATAGGCAAATTGTTTGATTTTTTAGTTAGAATTTTTGATCTAATTGATTTTGGTGGAATCCATAACTTGTCCTCAAGTTATGGAATTATTAGCATAATGATTTAAGCGAAAAAGAGAAGAATATGATACATACCTGTAGTGTCGTAGGGTTCTGCTCCCTCTCCATGTAGAAACACTCGCAATTCAACCTGAGCCACCCAACCACTAATCGGTAGAAATCTGCCATGATATGAGTAGGTTGATGAAAGCTGATGACAATGATGACACAATTCTATTTCTAGGGTGCATTCTTTGTGAGAGTGGCGATTCCGTTCACATTTACCGCATTTAGACTTCCATGCACAAGCTGATGCATTCCTTCACCCTTCGCATAAGTTTCGTGGCGAGTCCATTCTTGTACTTGACGAGTAGGTTGAAGTTTACCTTGGACTCGTCGACTCCAGTATGGGGCTCGGCGAGTTGCCTGTCCAGACAACAGTTTTTCGAGTTTTTTGGCCTGTTTTGGATTAGAATCATTACCAAAAATATTTTAGTTCATAAAATCTGATTTTCTTGATATGGTAATGATGATTATCATCCAAATAAAAGATAATTGTCAAAGTTTCATGAACTGTATTAGTTTATATGGTTAGGCAAATTTCTAGAAATTGGTTTGATATGAATTATCTTATCTTATGATTTAAATTAGATCATAGGCAAATTGTTTGACTTTTTAGTCAGAATTTTTGAATTAATTAATTTCGGTGAAATCCATAACTTGTCCTCAAGTTATAGAATTATTAGCATAATGATTTAAGCATAAAAGAGAAGAATATGATACATACCCGAAGTGTCTTAAGGTTCTGCTCCCCCTCCCTGTAGAAGCACTCGCAAATCAACCTGAGCCACCCCAACCGCTAAACG
The DNA here is from genome assembly GCF_002870075.4 of Lactuca sativa. Taxonomy (NCBI): domain Eukaryota; kingdom Viridiplantae; phylum Streptophyta; class Magnoliopsida; order Asterales; family Asteraceae; genus Lactuca; species Lactuca sativa. The sequence continues at coordinate 46,736,318 of NC_056627.2, read as the reverse complement.
CTAGAAATCTGCCATGATATGAGTTGGCTGATGACAAGCTGATGACAATGATGACACAATTCTACTTCTAGGGTGCATTCTTTGCGAGAGTGGCGATTCCGTTCACACTTACCACATTTAGACTTCCATGGACAAGCTCATGCATTCCTTCACCCTTCGCATAAGTTTCGTGGCGAGTACATTCTTGTACTTGACGAGTAGGTTGAAGTTTACCTTGGACTCGTCGAGTCCAGTATGGGGCTCGACCTGATGCCTGACCAGACAACAATTTTGCGAGTTTTTTGGCATGTTTTGGATTAGAATCATTACCAAAAAATATTTTAATTCATAAAATCTGATTTTGTTGATAAGGTAATGATGATAATCATCCAAACAAAAGATAATCGTCAAAGTTTCATGATTGGTATTAGTTTATATGGTTAGGCTAATTTCTTGAAACTTGTTTGATATGAATTATCTTATCTTATGAGTTTAATTAGATCATAGGCAAATTGTTTGATTTTTTAGTTAGAATTTTTGATCTAATTGATTTTGGTGGAATCCATAACTTGTCCTCAAGTTATGGAATTATTAGCATAATGATTTAAGCGAAAAAGAGAAGAATATGATACATACCTGTAGTGTCGTAGGGTTCTGCTCCCCCTCCCTATAGAAACACTCGCAATTCAACCTGAGCCACCCCAACCACTAATCGCTAAAAATCTGCCATGATATGAGTAGGTTGATGAAAGCTGATGACAACGATGACACAATTCTACTTCTAGGGTGCATTCTTTGCGAGAGTGGCGATTCCGTTCACATTTACCTCATTTAGACTTCCATGCACAAGCTGATGCATTCCTTCACCCTTCGCATAAGTTTCGTGGCGAGTCCATTCTTGTACTTGACGATTAGGTTGAAGTTTACCTTGGACTCGTCGAGTCCAGTATGGGGCTCGGCGAGTTGCCTGTCCAGACAACAATTTTTCGAGTTTTTTGGCCTGTTTTGGATTAGAATCATTACCAAAAAATATTTTAGTTCATAAAATCTGATTTTCTTGATATGGTAATGATGATTATCATCCAAATAAAAGATAATTGTCAAAGTTTCATGAATTGTATTAGTTTATATGGTTAGGCTAATTTCTAGAAACTTGTTTGATATGAATTATCTTATCTTATGATTTAAATTAGATCATAGGCAAATTGTTTGACTTTTTAGTCAGAATTTTTGAATTAATTAATTTCGGTGAAATCCATAACTTGTCCTCAAGTTATGGAATTATTAGCATAATGATTTAAGCGTAAAAGAGAAGAATATGATACATACCCGTAGTGTCTTAGGGATCTGCTCCCCCTCCTTGTAGAAGCACTCGCAATTCAACCTGAGCCACCCCAACCGCTAAACACTAGAAATCTGCCATGATATGAGTAGGCTGATGACAAGCTGATGACAATGATGACACAATTCTACTTCTAGGGTGCATTCTTTGCGAGAGTGGCGATTCCGTTCACACTTACCGCATTTAGACTTCCATGCACAAGCTCATGCATTCCTTCACCCTTCGCATAAGTTTCGTGGCGAGTCCATTCTTGTACTTGACGAGTAGGTTGAAGTTTACCTTGGACTCGTCGAGTCCAGTATGGGGCTCGGCGAGTTGCCTGTCCAGACAACAGTTTTTCGAGTTTGTTGGCCTGTTTTGGATTAGAATCATTACCAAAAAATATTTTAGTTCATAAAATCTGATTTTCTTGATATGGTAATGATGATTATCATCCAAATAAAAGATAATTGTCAAAGTTTCATGAATTGAATTAGTTTATATGGTTAGGCTAATTTCTAGAAACTTGTTTGATATGAATTATCTTATCTTATGATTTAAATTAGATCATAGGCAAATTGTTTGACTTTTTAGTCAAAATTTTTGAATTAATTGATTTTGGTGAAATCCATAACTTGTCCTCAAGTTATGGAATTATTAGCATAATGATTTAAGCGTAAAAGAGAAGAATATGATACATACCCGTAGTGTCTTAGGGTTCTGCTCCCCCTCCCTGTAGAAGCACTCGCAAATCAACCTGAGCCACCCCAATCGCTAAACGCTAGAATTCTGCCATGATATGAGTAGGCTGATGACAAGCTGATGACAATGATAACACAATTCTACTTCTAGGGTGCATTCTTTGCGAGAGTGGCGATTCCGTTCACACTTACCGCATTTAGACTTCCATGCACAAGCTCATGCATTCCTTCACCCTTCGCATAAGTTTCGTGGCGAGTCCATTCTTGTACTTGACGAGTAGGTTGAAGTTTACCTTGGACTCGTCGAGTCCAATATGGGGCTCGACCTGATGCCTGGCTAGACAACAATTTTGCAAGTTTTTTGGCCTATTTTGGATTAGAATCATTACCAAAAAATATTTTAATTCATAAAATCTGATTTTGTTGATATGGTAATGATGATTATCATCCAAACAAAAGATAATCGTCAAAGTTTCATGATTTGTATTAGTTTATATGGTTAGGCTAATTTCTTGAAACTTGTTTGATATGAATTATCTTATCTTATGAGTTTAATTAGATCATAGGCAAATTGTTTGATTTTTTAGTTAGAATTTTTGATCTAATTGATTTTGGTGGAATCCATAACTTGTCCTCAAGTTATGGAATTATTAGCATAATGATTTAAGCGAAAAAGAGAAGAATATGATACATACCTGTAGTGTCGTAGGGTTCTGCTCCCTCTCCATGTAGAAACACTCGCAATTCAACCTGAGCCACCCCAACCACTAATCGCTAGAAATCTGCCATGATATGAGTAGGTTGATGAAAGCTGATGACAATGATGACACAATTCTACTTCTAGGGTGCATTCTTTGTGAGAGTGGCGATTCCGTTCACATTTACCGCATTTAGACTTCCATGCACAAGCTGATGCATTCCTTCACCCTTCGCATATGTTTCGTGGCGAGTCCATTCTTGTACTTGACGAGTAGGTTGAAGTTTACCTTGGACTCGTCGACTCCAGTATGGGGCTCGGCGAGTTGCCTGTCCAGACAACAGTTTTTCGAGTTTTTTTGCCTGTTTTGGATTAGAATCATTACCAAAAAATATTTTAGTTCATAAAATCTGATTTTCTTGATATGGTAATGATGATTATCATCCAAATAAAAGATAATTGTCAAAGTTTCATGAATTTTATTAGTTTATATGGTTAGGCTAATTTCTAGAAACTGGTTTGATATGAATTATCTTATCTTATGATTTAAATTAGATCATAGGCAAATTGTTTGACTTTTTAGTCAGAATTTTTGAATTAATTAATTTCGGTGAAATCCATAACTTGTCCTCAAGTTATGGAATTATTAGCATAATGATTTAAGCATAAAAGAGAAGAATCTGATACATACCCGAAGTGTCTTAAGGTTCTGCTCCCCCTCCCTGTAGAAGCACTCGCAAATCAACCTGAGCCACCCCAACCGCTAAACGCTAGAAATCTGCCATGATATGAGTTGGCTGATGACAAGTTGATGACAATGATGACACAATTCTACTTCTAGGGTGCATTCTTTGCGAGAGTGGCGATTCCGTTCAGACTTACCGCATTTAGACTTCCATGGACAAGCTCATGCATTCCTTCACCCTTCGCATAAGTTTCGTGGCGAGTACATTCTTGTACTTGACGAGTAGGTTGAAGTTTACCTTGGACTCGTCGAGTCCAGTATGGGGCTCGACGTGATGCCTGACCAGACAACAATTTTGCGAGTTTTTTGGCCTGTTTTGGATTAGAATCATTACCAAAAAATATTTTAATTCATAAAATCTGATTTTGTTGATATGGTAATGATGATTATCATCCAAACAAAAGATAATCGTCAAAGTTTCATGATTGGTATTAGTTTATATGGTTAGGCTAATTTCTTCAAACTTGTTTGATATGAATTATCTTATCTTATGAGTTTAATTAGATCATAGGCAAATTGTTTGATTTTTTAGTTAGAATTTTTGATCTAATTGATTTTGGTGGAATCCATAACTTGTCCTCAAGTTATGGAATTATTAGCATAATGATTTAAGCGAAAAAGAGAAGAATATGATACATACCTGTAGTGTCGTAGGGTTCTGCTCCCTCTCCATGTAGAAACACTCGCAATTCAACCTGAGCCACCCCAACCACAAATCGCTAGAAATCTGCCATGATATGAGTAGGTTGATGAAAGTTGATGACAATGATGACACAATTCTACTTCTAGGGTGCATTCTTTGTGAGAGTGGCGATTCCGTTCACATTTACCGCATTTAGACTTCCATGCACAAGCTGATGCATTCCTTCACCCTTCGCATAAGTTTCGTGGCGAGTCCATTCTTGTACTTGACGACTAGGTTGAAGTTTACCTTGGACTCGTCAACTCCAGTATGGGGCTCGGCGAGTTGCCTGTCCAGACAACAGTTTTTCGAGTTTTTTGGCCTGTTTTGGATTAGAATCATTACCAAAAATTATTTTAGTTCATAAAATCTGATTTTCTTGATATGGTAATGATGATTATCATCCAAATAAAAGATAATTGTCAAAGTTTCATGAATTGTATTAGTTTATATGGTTAGGCTAATTTCTAGAAACTGGTTTGATATGAATTATCTTATCTTATGATTTAAATTAGATCATAGGCAAATTGTTTGACTTTTTAGTCAGAATTTTTGAATTAATTAATTTCGGTGAAATCCATAACTTGTCCTCAAGTTATGGAATTATTAGCATAATGATTTAAGCATAAAAGAGAAGATTATGATACATACCCGTAGTGTCTTAAGGTTCTGCTCCCCCTCCCTGTAGAAGCACTCGTAAATCAACCCGAGCCACCCCAACCGCTAAACGCTAGAAATCTGCCATGATATGAGTTGGCTGATGAGAAGCTGATGACAATGATGACACAATTCTACTTCTAGGGTGCATTCTTTGCGAGAGTGGCGATTCCGTTCACACTTACCGCATTTAGACTTCCATGGACAAGCTCATGCATTCCTTCACCCTTCGCATAAGTTTCGTGGCGAGTCCATTCTTGTACTTGACGAGTAGGTTGAAGTTTACCTTGGACTCGTCGAGTCCAGTATGGGGCTCGACCTGATGCCTGACCAGACAACAATTTTGCGAGTTTTTTGGCCTGTTTTGGATTAGAATCATTACCAAAAAATATTTTAGTTCATAAAATCTGATTTTCTTGATATGGTAATGATAATTATCATCCAAATAAAAGATAATTGTCAAAGTTTCATGAATTGTATTAGTTTATATGGTTAGGCTAATTTCTAGAAACTTGTTTGATATGAATTATCTTATCTTATGATTTAAATTAGATCATAGGCAAATTGTTTGACTTTTTAGACAGAATTTTTGAATTAATTGATTTTGGTGAAATCCATAACTTGTCCTCAAGTTATGGAATTATTAGCATAATGATTTAAACGTAAAAGAGAAGAATATGATACATACCCGTAGTGTCTTAGGGTTCTGCTCCCCCTCCCTGTAGAAGCACTCGCAAATCAACCTGAGCCACCCCAACCGCTAAACGCTAGAAATCTGCCATGATATGAGTAGGCTGATGACAAGCTGATGACAATGATGACACAATTCTACTTCTAGGGTGCATTCTTTGCGAGAGTCGCGATTCCGTTCACACTTACCGCATTTAGACTTCCATGCACAAGCTCATGCATTCCTTCACCCTTCGCATAAGTTTCGTGGTGAGTCCATTCTTGTACTTGACGAGTAGGTTGAAGTTTACCTTGGACTCGTCGAGTCCAGTATGGGGCTCGACCTGATGCCTGACCAGACAACAATTTTGCAAGTTTTTTGGCCTGTTTTGGATTAGAATCATTACCAAAAAATATTTTAATTCATAAAATCTGATTTTGTTGATATGGTAATGATGATTATCATCCAAACAAAAGATAATTGTCAAAGTTTCATGATTTGTATTAGTTTATATGGTTAGGCTAATTTCTTGAAACTTGTTTGATATGAATTATCTTATCTTATGAGTTTAATTAGATCATAGGCAAATTGTTTGATTTTTTAGTTAGAATTTTTGATCTAATTGATTTTGGTGGAATCCATAACTTGTCCTCAAGTTATGGAATTATTAGCATAATGATTTAAGCGAAAAAGAGAAGAATATGATACATACCTGTAGTGTCGTAGGGTTCTGCTCCCCCTCCCTATAGAAACACTCGCAATTCAACCTGAGCCACCCCAACCACTAATCGCTAGAAATCTGCCATGATATGAGTAGGTTGATGAAAGCTGATGACAATGATGAAACAATTCTACTTCTAGGGTGCATTCTTTGCGAGAGTGGCGATTCCGTTCACATTTACCGCATTTAGACTTCCATGCACAAGCTGATGCATTCCTTCACCCTTCGCATAAGTTTCGTGGTGAGTCCATTCTTGTACTTGACGAGTAGGTTGAAGTTTACCTTGGACTCGTCGAGTCCAGTATGGGGCTCGGCGAGTTGCCTGTCCAGACAACAGTTTTTCGAGTTTTTTGGCCTGTTTTGGATTAGAATCATTACCAAAAAATATTTTAGTTCATAAAATCTGATTTTCTTGATATGGTAATGATGATTATCATCCAAATAAAAGATAATTGTCAAAGTTTCATGAATTGTATTAGTTTATATGGTTAGGCTAATTTCTAGAAACTGGTTTGATATGAATTATCTTATCTTATGATTTAAATTAGATCATAGGCAAATTGTTTGACTTTTTAGTCAGAATTTTTGAATTAATTAATTTCGGTGAAATCCATAACTTGTCCTCAAGTTATGGAATTATTAGCATAATGATTTAAGCATAAAAGAGAAGAATATGATACATACCCGTAGTGTCTTAGGGATCTGCTCCCCCTCCTTGTAGAAGCACTCGCAATTCAACCTGAGCCACCCCAACCGCTAAACGCTAGAAATCTGCCATGATATGAGTAGGCTGATGACAAGCTGATGACAATGATGACACAATTCTACTTCTAGGGTGCATTCTTTGCGAGAGTGGCGATTCCGTTCACACTTACCGCATTTAGACTTCCATGCACAAGCTAATGCATTCCTTCACCCTTCGCATAAGTTTCGTGGCGAGTCCATTCTTGTACTTGACGAGTAGGTTGAAGTTTACCTTGGACTCGTCGAGTCCAGTATGGGGCTCGGCGAGTTGCCTGTCCAGACAACAGTTTTTCGAGTTTGTTGGCCTGTTTTGGATTAGAATCATTACCAAAAAATATTTTAGTTCATAAAATCTGATTTTCTTGATATGGTAATAATGATTATCATCCAAATAAAAGATAATTGTCAAAGTTTCATGAATTGTATTAGTTTATATGGTTAGGCTAATTTCTAGAAACTTGTTTGAAATGAATTATCTTATCTTACGATTTAAATTAGATCATAGGCAAATTGTTTGACTTTTTAGTCAAAATTTTTGAATTAATTGATTTTGGTGAAATCCATAACTTGTCCTCAAGTTATGGAATTATTAGCATAATGATTTAAGCGTAAAAGAGAAGAATATGATACATACCCGTAGTGTCTTAGGGTTCTGCTCCCCCTCCCTGTAGAAGCACTCGCAAATCAACCTGAGCCACCCCAATCGCTAAACGCTAGAATTCTGCCATGATATGAGTAGGCTGATGACAAGCTGATGACAATGATGACACAATTCTACTTCTAGGGTGCATTCTTTGCGAGAGTGGCGATTCTGTTCACACTTACCGCATTTAGACTTCCATGCACAAGCTCATGCATTCCTTCACCCTTCGCATAAATTTCGTTGCGAGTCCATTCTTGTACTTGACGAGTAGGTTGAAGTTTACCTTGGACTCGTCGAGTCCAATATGGGGCTCGACCTGATGCCTGGCCAGACAACAATTTTGCAAGTTTTTTGGCCTATTTTGGATTAGAATCATTACCAAAAAATATTTTAATTCATAAAATCTGATTTTGCTGATATGGTAATGATGATTATCATCCAAACAAAAGATAATCGTCAAAGTTTCATGATTTGTATTAGTTTATATGGTTAGGCTAATTTCTTGAAACTTGTTTGATATGAATTATCTTATCTTATGAGTTTAATTAGATCATAGGCAAATTGTTTGATTTTTTAGTTAGAATTTTTGATCTAATTGATTTTGGTGGAATCCATAACTTGTCCTCAAGTTATGGAATTATTAGCATAATGATTTAAGCGAAAAAGAGAAGAATATGATACATACCTGTAGTGTCGTAGGGTTCTGCTCCCTCTCCATGTAGAAACACTCGCAATTCAACCTGAGCCACCCCAACCACTAATCGCTAGAAATCTGCCATGATATGAGTAGGTTGATGAAAGCTGATGACAATGATGACACAATTCTACTTCTAGGGTGCATTCTTTGTGAGAGTGGCGATTCCGTTCACATTTACCGCATTTAGACTTCCATGCACAAGCTGATGCATTCCTTCACCCTTCGCATAAGTTTCGTGGCGAGTCCATTCTTGTACTTGACGAGTAGGTTGAAGTTTACCTTGGACTCGTCGACACCAGTATGGGGCTCGGCGAGTTGCCTGTCCAGACAACAGTTTTTCGAGTTTTTTGGCCTGTTTTGGATTAGAATCATTACCAAAAAATATTTTAGTTCATAAAATCTGATTTTCTTGATATGGTAATGATGATTATCATCCAAATAAAAGATAATTGTCAAAGTTTCATGAATTGTATTAGTTTATATGGTTAGGCTAATTTCTAGAAACTGGTTTGATATGAATTATCTTATCTTATGATTTAAATTAGATCGTAGGCAAATTGTTTGACTTTTTAGTCAGAATTTTTGAATTAATTAATTTCGGTGAAATCCATAACTTGTCCTCAAGTTATGGAATTATTAGCATAATGATTTAAGCATAAAAGAGAAGAATATGATACATACCCGAAGTGTCTTAAGGTTCTGCTCCCCCTCCCTGTAGAAGCACTCGCAAATCAACCTGAGCCACCCCAACCGCTAAACGCTAGAAATCTGCCATGATATGAGTTGGCTGATGACAAGCTGATGACAATGATGACACAATTCTACTTCTAGGGTGCATTCTTTGCGAGAGTGGCGATTCCGTTCACACTTACCGCATTTAGACTTCCATGGACAAGCTCATGCATTCCTTCACCCTTCGCATAAGTTTCGTGGCGAGTACATTCTTGTACTTGACGAGTAGGTTGAAGTTTACCTTGGACTCGTCGAGTCCAGTATGGGGCTCGACGTGATGCCTGACCAGACAACAATTTTGCGAGTTTTTTGGCCTGTTTTGGATTAGAATCATTACCAAAAAATATTTTAATTCATAAAATCTGATTTTGTTGATATGGTAATGATGATTATCATCCAAACAAAAGATAATCGTCAAAGTTTCATGATTGGTATTAGTTTATATGGTTAGGCTAATTTCTTGAAACTTGTTTGATATGAATTATGTTATCTTATGAGTTTAATTAGATCATAGGCAAATTGTTTGATTTTTTAGTTAGAATTTTTGATCTAATTGATTTTGGTGGAATCCATAACTTGTCCTCAAGTTATGGAATTATTAGCATAATGATTTAAGCGAAAAAGAGAAGAATATGATACATACCTGTAGTGTCGTAGGGTTCTGCTCCCTCTCCATGTAGAAACACTCGCAATTCAACCTGAGCCACCCCAACCACTAATCGCTAGAAATCTGCCATGATATGAGTAGGTTGATGAAAGCTGATGACAATGATGACACAATTCTACTTCTAGGGTGCATTCTTTGTGAGAGTGGCGATTCCGTTCACATTTACCGCATTTAGACTTCCATGCACAAGCTGATGCATTCCTTCACCCTTCGCATAAGTTTCGTGGCGAGTCCATTCTTGTACTTGACGACTAGGTTGAAGTTTACCTTGGACTCGTCAACTCCAGTATGGGGCTCGGCGAGTTGCCTGTCCAGACAACAGTTTTTCGAGTTTTTTGGCCTGTTTTGGATTAGAATCATTACCAAAAAATATTTTAGTTCATAAAATCTGATTTTCTTGATATCGTAATGATGATTATCATCCAAATAAAAGATAATTGTCAAAGTTTCATGAATTGTATTAGTTTATATGATTAGGTTAATTTCTAGAAACTGGTTTGATATGAATTATCTTATCTTATGATTTAAATTAGATCATAGGCAAATTGTTTGACTTTTTAGTCAGAATTTTTGAATTAATTAATTTCGGTGAAATCCATAACTTGTCCTCAAGTTATGGAATTATTAGCATAATGATTTAAGCATAAAGGAGAAGAATATGATACATACCCGTAATGTCTTAAGGTTCTGCTCCCCCTCCCTGTAGAAGCACTCGCAAATCAACCCGAGCCACCCCAACCGCTAAACGCTAGAAATCTGCCATGATATCAGTTGGCTGATGACAAGCTGATGACAATGATGACACAATTCTACTTCTAGGGTGCATTCTTTGCGAGAGTGGCGATTCCGTTCACACTTACCGCATTTAGACTTCCATGGACAAGCTCATGCATTCCTTCACCCTTCGCATAAGTTTCGTGGCGAGTCCATTCTTGTACTTGACGAGTAGGTTGAAGTTTACCTTGGACTCGTCGAGTCCAGTATGGGGCTCGACTTGATGCCTGACCAGACAACAATTTTGCGAGTTTTTTGGCCTGTTTTGGATTAGAATCATTACCAAAAAATATTTTAGTTCATAAAATCTGATTTTCTTGATATGGTAATGATAATTATCATCCAAATAAAAGATAATTGTCAAAGTTTCATGAATTGTATTAGTTTATATGGTTAGGCTAATTTCTAGAAACTTGTTTGATATGAATTATCTTATCTTATGATTTAAATTAGATCATAGGCAAATTGTTTGACTTTTTAGACAGAATTTTTGAATTAATTGATTTTGGTGAAATCCATAACTTGTCCTCAAGTTATGGAATTATTAGCATAATGATTTAAACGTAAAAGAGAAGAATATGATACATACCCGTAGTGTCTTAGGGTTCTGCTCCCCCTCCCTGTAGAAGCACTCGCAAATCAACCTGAGCCACCCCAACCGCTAAACGCTAGAAATCTGCCATGATATGAGTAGGCTGATGACAAGCTGATGACAATGATGACACAATTCTACTTCTAGGGTGCATTCTTTGCGAGAGTGGCGATTCCGTTCACATTTACCGCATTTAGACTTCCATGCACAAGCTGATGTATTCCTTCACCCTTCGCATAAGTTTCGTGGCGAGTCCATTCTTGTACTTGACGAGTAGGTTGAAGTTTACCTTGGACTCGTCGAGTCCAGTATGGGGCACGACGAGTTGCCTGTCCAGACAACAGTTTTTCGAGTTTTTTGGCCTGTTTTGGATTAGAATCATTACCAAAAAATATTTTAGTTCATAAAATCTGATTTTCTTGATATGGTAATGATGATTATCATCCAAATAAAAGATAATTGTCAAAGTTTCATGAATTGTATTAGTTTATATGGTTAGGATAATTTCTAGAAACTTGTTTGATATGAATTATCTTATCTTATGATTTAAATTAGATCATAGGCAAATTGTTTGACTTTTTAGTCAGAATTTTTGAATTAATTAATTTAGGTGAAATCCATAACTTGTCCTCAAGTTATGGAATTATTAGCATAATGATTTAAGCGTAAAAGAGAAGAATATGATACATACCCGTAGTGTCTTAGGGTTCTGCTCCCCCTCCCTGTAGAAGCACTCGCAAATCAGCCTGAGCCACCCCAACCGCTAAACGCTAGAAATCTGCCATGATATGAGCTGGCTGATGAAAAGCTGATGAAAATGATGACACAATTCTACTTCTAGGGTGCATTCTTTGCGAGAGTGCTGATTCCGTTCACACTTACCGCATTTAGACTTCCATGCACAAGCTCATGCATTCCTTCACCCTTCGCATAAGTTTCGTGGCGAGTCCATTCTTGAACTTGACGAGTAGGTTGAAGTTTACCTTGGACTCCTCGAGTCCAGTATGGGGCTCGGCGAGTTGCCTGTCCAGACAACAGTTTTTCGAGTTTTTTGGCCTGTTTTGGATTAGAATGATTACCAAAAAATATTTTAGTTCATAAAATCTGATTTTCTTGATATGGTAATGATGATTATCATCCAAACAAAAGATAATCGTCAAAGTTTCATGATTTGTATTAGTTTATACGGTTAGGCTAATTTCTTGAAACTTGTTTGATATGAATTATCTTATCTTATGAGTTTAATTAGATCATAGGCAAATTGTTTGATTTTTTAGTTAGAATTTTTGATCTAATTGATTTTGGTGGAATCCATAACTTGTCCTCAAGTTATGGAATTATTAGTATAATGATTTAAGTGAAAAAGAGAAGAATATGATACATACCTGTAGTGTCGTAGGGTTCTGCTCCCCCTCCCTGTAGAAGCACTCGCAATTCAACCTGAGCCACCCCAACCACAAATCGCTAGAAATATGCCATGATATGAGTGGGCTGATGAAAGTTGATGACAATGATGACACAATTCTACTTCTAGGGTGCATTCTTTGCGAGAGTGGCGATTCTGTTCACATTTACCGCATTCAGACTTCCATGCACAAGCTGATGCATTCCTTCACCCTTCGCATAAGTTTCGTGGCGAGTCCATTCTTGTACTTGACGAGTAGGTTGAAGTTTACCTTGGACTCGTCGAGTCTAGTATGGGGCTCGGCGAGTTGCCTGTCCAGACAACAGTTTTTCGAGTTTTTTGGCCTGTTTTGGATTAGAATCATTACCAAAAAATATTTTAGGTCATAAAATCTGATTTTCTTGATATGGTAATGATGATTATCATCCAAATAAAAGATAATTGTCAAAGTTTCATGAATTGTATTAGTTTATATGGTTAGGCTAATTTCTAGAAACTTGTTTGATATGAATTATCTTATCTTATGATTTAAATTAGATCATAGGCAAATTGTTTGACTTTTTAGTCAGAATTTTTGAATTAATTGATTTTGGTTAAATCCATAACTGGTCCTCAAGTTATGGAATTATTAGCATAATGATTTAAGCGTAAAAGAGAAGAATACGATACATACCCGTAGTGTCTTAGGGTTCTGCTCCCCCTCCTTGTAGAAGCACTCGCAAATCAACCTGAGCCACCCCAACCGCTAAACGCTAGAAATCTGCCATGATATGAGTAGGCTGATGACAAGCTGATGACAATGATGACACAATTCTACTTCTAGGGTGCATTCTTTGCGAGAGTGGCGATTCCGTTCACACTTACCGCATTTAGACTTCCATGCAAAAGATCATGCATTCCTTCACCCTTCGCATAAGTTTCATGGTGAGTCCATTCTTGTACTAGACGAGTAGGTTGAAGTTTACCTTGGACTCGTCCAGTCCAGTATGGGGCTCGACCTGACGCCTGACCAGACAACAATTTTGCGAGTTTTTTGGCCTGTTTTGGATTAGAATTATTACCAAAAAATATTTTAGATCATAAAATCTGATTTTGTTGATATGGTAATGATGATTATCATCCAAACAAAAGATAATTGTCAAAGTTTCATGATTTGTATTAGTTTATATGGTTAGGCTAATTTCTTGAAACTTGTTTGATATAAATTATCTTATCTTATGAGTTTAATCAGATCATAGGCAAATTGTTTGATTTTTTAGTTAAAATTTTTGATCTAATTGATTTTGGTGGAATCCATAACTTGTCCTCAAGTTATGGAATTATTAGCATAATGATATAAGCCAAAAAGAGAAGAGTATGATACATACTTGTAGTGTCGTAGGGTTCTGCTCCCCCTCCCTGTAGAAGCACTCGCAATTCAACCTGAGCCACCCCAACCACTAATCGCTAGAAATCTGCCATGATATGAGTAGGCTGATGAAAGCTGATGACAATGATGACACAATTCTACTTCTAGGGTGCATTCTTTGCGAGAGTGGCGATTCCGTTCACGCTTACCACATTTAGACTTCCATGCACAAGCTCATGCATTCCTTCACCCTTCGCATAAGTTTCGTGGCGAGTCCATTCTTGTACTTGACGAGTAGGTTGAAGTTTACCTTGGACTCGTCGAGTCCAGTATGGGGCTCGATGAGTTGCCTGTCCAGACAACAGTTTTTCGAGTTTTTTGGCCTATTTTGGATTAGAATCATTACCAAAAAATATTTTAGTTCATAAAATCTGATTTTCTTAATATGGTAATCATGATTATCATCCAAATAAAAGATAATTGTCAAAGTTTCATGAATTGTATTAGTTTATATGGTTAGGCTAATTTCTAGAAACTTGTTTGATATGAATTATCTTATCTTATGATTTAAATTAGTTCATAGGCAAATTGTTTGACTTTTTAGTCAGAATTTTTGAATTAATTGATTTTGGTGAAATCCATAACTTGTCCTCAAGTTATGGAATTATTAGCATAATGATTTAAGCGTAAAAGAGAAGAATATGATACATAGTCGTAGTGTCTTCGGCTTCTGCTCCCCCTCCCTATATAAGCACTCGCAAATCAACCTGAGCCACCCCAATCGCTAAACGCTAGAACTCTGCCATGATATGAGTAGGCTGATGAAAGCTGATGACAATGATGACACAATTCTACTTCTAGGGTGCATTCTTTGCGAGAGTGGCGATTCCGTTCACGCTTACCACATTTAGACTTCCATGCACAAGCTCATGCATTCCTTCACCCTTCGCATAAGTTTCGTGGCGAGTCCATTCTTATACTTGACGAGTAGGTTGAAGTTTACCTTGGACTCGTCGAGTCCAGTATGGGGCTCGGCGAGTTGCCTGTCCAGACAACAGTTTTTCGAGTTTTTTGGCCTGTTTTGGATTAGAATCATTACCAAAAAATATTTTAGTTCATAAAATCTGATTTTCTTGATATGGTAATGATGATTATCATCCAAATAAAAGATAACTGTCAAAGTTTCATGAATTGTATTAGTTTATATGGTTAGGCTAATTTCTAGAAACTTGTTTGATATGAATTATCTTATCTTATGATTTAAATTAGATCATAGGCAAATTGTTTGACTTTTTAGTCAGAATTTTTGAATTAATTGATTTTGGTGAAATCCATAACTTCTCCTCAAGTTATTTAATTATTAGCATAATGATTTAAGCGTAAAAGAGAAGAATATGATACATACCCGTAGTGTCTTAGGGTTATGCTCCCCCTCCCTGTAGAAGCACTCGCAATTCAACCTGAGCCATCCCAACCGCTAAACGCTAGAAATCTGCCATGATATGAGTAGGCTGATGACAAGCTGATGACAATGATGACACAATTCTATTTCAAGGGTGCATTCTTTGCGAGAGTGGCGATTCCGTTCACACTTACCGCATTTAGACTTCCATGCACAAGCTCATGCATTCCTTCACCCTTAGCATAAGTTTCGTGGCGAGTCCATTCTTGTACTTGACGAGTAGGTTGAAGTTTACCTTGGACTCGTCGAGTCCAGTATGGGGCTCGGCGAGTTGCCTGTCCAGACAACAGTTTTTCGAGTTTTTTGGCCTGTTTTAGATTAGAATCATTACCAAAAAATATTTAATTCATAAAATCTGATTTTCTTGATATGGTAATGATGATTATCATCCAAATAAAAGATAATTGTCAAAGTTTCATGAATTGTATTAGTTTATATGGTTAGGCTAATTTCTAGAAACTTGTTTGATATGAATTATCTTATCTTATGATTTAAATTAGATCATAGGCAAATTGTTTGACTTTTTAGTCAGAATTTTTGAATTAATTAATTTCGGTGAAATCCATAACTTGTCCTCAAGTTATGGAATTATTAGCATAATGATTTAAGTGTAAAAGAGAAGAATATGATACATACCTGTAGTGTCTTAGGCTTCTGCTCCCCCTCCTAGTAGAAGCACTCGCAATTCAACCTGAGCCACCCCAACCGCTAAACGCTAGAAATCTGCCATGATATGAGTAGGCTGATGACAATGATGACACAATTCTACTTCTAGGGTGCATTCTTTGCGAGAGTGGCGATTGCGTTCACACTTATCGCATTTAGACTTCCATGCACAAGCTCATGCATTCCTTCACCCTTCACATAAGTTTCGTGGCGAGTCCATTCTTGTACTTGACGAGTAGGTTGAAGTTTACCTTGGACTCGTCGAGTCCAGTATGGGGCTCGGCGAGTTGCCTATCCAGACAACAGTTTTTCGAGTTTTTTGGCCTGTTTTGGAATAGAATCATTACCAAAAAATATTTTAGTTCATAAAATCTGATTTTGTTGATATGGTAATGATGATTATCATCCAAATAAAAGATAATTGTCAAAGTTTCATGAATTGTATTAGTTTATATGGTTAGGCTAATTTCTAGAAACTTGTTTGATATGGATTATCTTATCTTATGATTTAAATTAGATCATAGGCAAATTATTTGACTTTTTAGTTAGAATTTTTGAATTAATTGATTTTGGTGAAATCCATAACTGGTCCTCAAGTTATGGAATTATTAGCATAATGATTTAAGCGTAAAAGAGAAGAATACGATACATACCCGTAGTGTCTTAGGGTTCTGCTCCCCCTCCTTGTAGAAGCACTCGCAAATCAACATGAGCCACCCCAACCGCTAAACGCTAGAAATCTGCCATGATATGAGTAGGCTGATGACAAGCTGATGACAATGATGACACAATTCTACTTCTAGGGTGCATTCTTTGCGAGAGTGGCGATTCCGTTCACACTTACCGCATTTAGACTTCCATGCACAAGCTCATGCATTCCTTCACCCTTCGCATAAGTTTCGTGGCGAGTCCATTCTTGTACTTGACGAGTAGGTTAAAGTTTACCTTGGACTCGTCCAGTCTAGTATGGGGCTCGACCTGATGCCTGACCAGACAACAATTTTGCGAGTTTTTTGGCCTGTTTTGGATTAGAATCATTACCAATAAATATTTTAGATCATAAAATCTGATTTTGTTGATATGGTAATGATGATTATCATCCAAACAAAAGATAATTGTCAAAGTTTCATGATTTGTATTAGTTTATATGGTTAGGCTAATTTCTTGAAACTTGTTTGATATGAATTATCTTATCTTATGAGTTTAATTAGATCATAGGCAAATTGTTTGATTTTTTAGTTAGAATTTTTGATCTAATTGATTTTGGTGGAATCCATAACTTGTCCTCATGTTATGGAATTATTAGCATAATGATATAAGCCAAAAAGAGAAGAATATGATACATACTTGTAGTGTCATAGGGTTCTGCTCCCCCTCCCTGTAGAAGCACTCGCAATTCAACCTGAGCCACCCCAACCACTAATCGCTAGAAATCTGCCATGATATGAGTAGGCTAATGAAAGCTGATGACAATGATGACACAATTCTACTTCTTGGGTGCATTCTTTGCGAGAGTGGCGATTCCGTTCACACTTACCACATTTAGACTTCCATGCACAAGCTCATGCATTCCTTCACCCTTCGCATTGAAGGGATTTGAGCATTCTAACACTTCCTAAGTGTACATGCAAACCTAATAACCTTGGATCTATGTTTGTCTAATTATCATGCAAAGTTGAATTTCCAAGGTTATATTCCTATCTAGCATACATGGGGAACAATTTTAACTTGAATAATAGATAGAATAACTTACCTTGTTGTTGCTTGTGTTCCTTGAAACCTTGTGAGCCTAGCACCCCAAGTGTGATGCCTCAAATGCTTCACACAACACCAAATGCTCTTGGAAAGACCTTTGAGATAATACACACTTCTTAAAATCGGCCAAGCCCTCTAGTTTCTTTTGTCTAGCCGATTTTGGTGGAGAATGGGATCCTTATATAGTGTTGACACATCTAGGGTTACACCATGTAAACCCTAATGTGTCATGACTCTTCATTTCCATGACCCATGGGTTTGTAACTCCCATGGAGCATCCATGGAGCATCCTATGGGTAAAGCCCAACTTGATATTCCATGGAGCCTCTTAGCCCACTATACAAGATATGGATGATTTACATAATCAACCCAGATATTTAATTAGTTCTCTTTTGACCACTTAATTAATTCTAAATTAATTATTGATCAAACCAATCAAATAATGTTATTAATATATTAGAACTTATAATATATTAATAATCTCCAAGTGTTATTTCTCTCATTTAGTCTATCCAATTGCATGGTGCCATGCAACCCAAATGGACCATGCCGGGTCGGGTCAAGTACACGCCCGAAATAGTTATGGACTTAGACACCTTATCCAACAGTCTCCCACTTGGATAAGTCTAATAACTATATCTCTAGTACTTCAGGAACCGACCGGCAATCGTAGCTCTTTCAAGGTTTCTCGGAACTGAGAAGATGATGATACGCCATTTAAGATAAGTGATCATATAATCCTCCGTTCTAGATATCAGCCGGACAAATACATGGAACAATGTCTTACTTATTGTTCAGCAGTTTGTTTCCCGATTTCCGATTTGTTTGACATAGAACTTAATTGAACACATCAACTTAGTTCTGACTGGGCCCGGTTCATAGGTCAAAACAAAATCATCGAGGGGCCCAGATATCAGCTTCTAATCCAAGAAGGAACAGATAAACTTCGACTCATATGTTTGTTCTACCACTCATTGAATTACACACAAAAGCACGTTTTATAACATTTAGTTACCAATGCGGTTTCGTACAGTCAATGCATAACCAACTTGTAAGTAACAAATCATATCTCTAGGTTTGAAGACTTATACGATATTACCGTCTCACGATCACTTGAGATAGAATTCCATGAAGTGATTCTAGTGAGCGTGGGTTGAGTCCAATGCTCAGAACTTATGAGCACTCATGATTGTTGTAGCCTTGTCCAACACCTTAGACCTCTACAACCCATCATGACAGTCTTGATTCATACCTACTTCCGACATATGACCGACTGTGGAGGTTTGAATAATATGTTATACCAAACAAAATTATTCTGGAAGTCAAAACATGCAAAAGAAATATAGTAAACGATCGACAAGAGATAGCAACACCTTACTCATAAATAAAACATTTTTATTCATCATCAAATGTCAATTACACTTTACAAATTTCGAGATTATCTAACTACTAAATCTAATATCATCCTTCAGCCCTATGCTCCGAGCATGCTGAAGATGCTTAACCCGAGTCAGTCCCTTTGTGAGGGGATCTGCCGGATTCTCATCTGATGATACCCTCTTTGCCACGAGGTGTCCTTCTTCGATCCGATGTCTGATGAAATGGTATTTTTTGTCGATGTGTCTGGATCTCCCGTGATCCCTTGGTTCCTTGGCTAAGGCAACAGCACTTTCACTATCACAGAAAATTTCCATTGGCTCTTTAATAGCTGGTACAACTCCAAGGTCTCCAATGAAGTTCTTCAGCCATATCGCCTCCTTTGCTGCCTCGCTAGCTGCAATATACTCTGATTCACAAGTAGAATCTGCCACTGTCTCTTGCTTGGAACTCTTCCAAGAAATTGCTCCTCTGTTTAGGGTAAAGACCCAGCCCGACTGAGAGCGGAAATTATCCCTATCAGTCTGGAAGCTAGCATCACTATACCCTACAACTCTCAAGTCATCACTCCCACCGAGGGTAAGGACCCAGTCCTTAGTCCTCCATAGGTACTTGAGGATATTCTTTACCGCAGTCCAGTGTGCCTTGCCATGGTTCGCCTGATACCTGCTAACCATGCTCAGGGCAAAGGCTACATCGGGTCGAGTACACGTCATAGCATACATGATCGATCCTACAGCCGAAGCATAAGGTGTTCGACTCATTTCTGCTATCTTAGCCTCAGTGCCAGGGCTTTGTGTCTTACTCAATCTGGTGTTACTCTGGATGGGTAACTTTCCTTTCTTGGAATCCTGCATGCGGAATCTCTTCAGCACCTTATCCAAGTAGGTACTCTGACTAAGTCCAATTAGTCTTTTACTCCGATCTCTCAAGATCCTTATCCCTAAAATATAGGCAGCTTCACCAAGGTCCTTCATAGCGAAACACTTCCCAAGCCAGGACTTTACTTCCTGCAGGGTTGGAATGTCGTTTCCTATGAGTAGTATGTCATCCACATACAATACCAAAAAGCTAACTATACTCCCACTAGCCTTGACATACACACAAGATTCATCTTCACTTCTAGTAAAGCCAAATTCCTTGACCTTCTCATCAAAGCAAAGATTCCATCTGCGAGGTGCTTGCTTCAATCCATAAATGGATTTCTCAAGCTTACACACTCTATTAGGGTACTCGTTGCTGACAAAACCTTCTGGCTGACTCATGTAAACATCTTCAGCCAACTTTCCATTAAGGAAAGCGGTTTTGACATCCATTTGCCATATTTCATAATCATGAAATGCAGCTATGGCCAACAGAACCCGAATAGACTTAATCTTGGCTACTGGAGAAAAGGTCTCATCATAGTCCACTCCAGGAATTTGAGAGAAGCCCTTTGCAACCAGTCTCGCCTTATAAGTGTGTACTTTACCATCCATGTCGGTCTTCTTCTTGAAGACCCATTTGCACCCTACAGTCTTACGACCAGATACATTCTCAACCAAGTCCCAAACTTGATTGTCATACATGGATTGTATCTCGCTATCCATAGCCTCTTTCCATTTAGCAGACTCGGGGCCTGCCATGGCTTCCTCATAGCTGTTAGGGTCATCTTGACTTACTAGTGTCCCATCACTAATAAGTGTCTCACCTTCTGCAGTAATATGGAATCCATAGTAATGCTCAGGTGCACTCCTAACTCTCGTGGAACGTCTCAGAGGTACAGGTTTGTCAATTGGCTCAACAGGAGTTTCCTCCTCAAGTTGAGGGCTAGAGTTTGAAGTTCCTTCACCACTTGATTCTTGAATTTCTTCAAGATCAATTTGCCTCCCACTGTCTCCTTGGCTTATAAACTCTCTTTCTCGAAAGACTCCTCTTCTTGCTACAAAGACCACATTGTCACTGGGTCTGTAGAAGAGGTAACCAAAGGATCGCTGTGGGTAACCGATGAAAATATACCTCTCGCTTCGAGGTTCGAGCTTATCATGAGTCTCGCGTCTCACGAAAGCCTCACAACCCCAAATCTTGATGTGGTCTAGTTTAGGTACTTTACCAGTCCACATCTCGTGAGGAGTTTTGGTAACTTTCTTTGTAGGGACTAGATTAAGAATATGGGCGGCAGTCTCTAAGGCATACCCCCAGAATGAGATTGGTAGCGTAGCTCGACTCATCATGGAACGAACCATATCTAACAAGGTTCGATTACGCCTCTCAGCTACACCATTCAATTGTGGTGTCCTGGGAGGTGTCAATTGTGAGACAATCCCACATTCCCTTAGATAGTCAAGGAACTCTGAATTAAGATACTCACCACCACGATCGGATCGAAGCATCTTAATGTTCCTGCCCAATTGATTCTCGACTTCCTGTTTAAATTCCTTAAACCTTTCGAAAGTCTCTGACTTATGCTTGATCAAGTAGACATATCCATATCTACTGTAATCATCAGTAAAAGTAAAATAATAACGATTAGCATCCCTTGTGGCATGTTTGAATGGTCCACACACATCCGTGTGTATAAGGTCCAACAAACCTTCACCCCTCTCACACGAGCCTGTGAAGGGTGACTTTGTCATTTTTCCAAGTAAGCATGATTCGCAACTATAATCTGACTTTAGGTCAAACGACTCCAGGACTCCATCCTTTTGGAGTTGGCCTATGCGTTTCTTGCTTATATGTCCAAGGCGACAATGCCATAATGATGCTTTATCCAAGTTATTATTAGTAGTAGAATCAATACACAGAACATTATTTCCCAAGTTATCTACAACAGATACAGCTTCATACACACCATCACAAGGTAATGCTTTGAAATAAAAGACATTATTATAGAAAACATCTATAGAACCAACTTCATTATTAAATGAAAAGGTAAACCCTTGTTTGTACAAAGCATGAAAGGAAATAATATTTCTTGCCATTCCTAGCGAATAACAACACTTATTCAAATCTAAATTAAACCCACTACTTAGCGATAAAGTATAAACTCCAATCTTGGTAACAGGTAAAGCTTTCCTATTCCCCATGATCAAGTTTATTCTTCCTTGCTCCACATTCTCACTTCTTCTTAGTCCCTGCAAGTCACAACAAATATGAATACCACAACCGGTATCAAGGACCCAAGACTTAGAATGGGGTGAGTTATTAGAAATGATAGTGTAAGTACCTGCATGGTTGGGTTTGACTTTCCCATCCTTCATATCCTGCTGGTACTTTGGGCAGTTCCGCTTCCAATGAGATTTTTCATGGCAATAGAAGCATTCAGCCTCTTTTGGGTCAGAAGAAGGAGTGACGAAACCTTTCTTGGTTCTACTTGAAGAAGAGCCATCAAGGGTCCGAGCCTTGGTACCCTTCGAGGATCTCTTTCTCTTCCTCCATCGATTCTTCCCAATTGCCAAAACCGGAGTTGAGTTTGGAGTAGGAGTGATAGCAACCGACTTCCCCTTAAGACCTGATTCTGCGGTCTTGAGAAGTCCCTGAAGTTTGCTGAGGGTGACTTCTTCCTTGTTCATGTGATATGTCATGCGGAATTGATCATAGCATGATGGTAAGGAATGCAAAATGATATCTATTGCAAGATCCTCAGGGAAGTTCACATTAAGTTTCAGCAAACGATCCACATACCTTTGCATTTTCTGCATGTGGCTCGTGACGGATTCCCCGTCCTTCATCATGGTTGTTATCATGGAGCAGATGATTTCATACCTCTCTTGTCTTGCACTTTGATGGTATCTTTCCATCAAATCTTGGTGCATTTAATAAGGGTAGAAATCCTCATAAGACTTTTGGAGTTCCGCTGTCATCGTGGCCATCATGATGCAAGCCACTTTCATAGCATCCCTTTCATGTGCCCGAAATTCAGCGATCTCCTGAGGAGTTGCAGCGGTCTCATCAATCTCCTTAAGCTCCTTGTCAAGGACATATTCTTTGTCCTCATAGCGGGTAATCATCCTGATGTTTCTGATCCACTCATTGAAGTTGGATCCATCAAAGGTGACTTTCCCACACAAGTTCATAAGGGTAAAGGAGCCATTAGGATTAGAGCCAGAAGCATTGTTGAAAGACATCTGAAGAAAAGAGAACAAGATTAGTTTAGATATAAGAGAGTCCTTAATAAAACACCCAAATGTAATATTAAGGCTAGGATCCAATCACAATATAATATAACTTAGAAGAGGTATGCCGTAATCTAAGCTATATCATATTTGAAAGGTAGGTGAATGACGATTCACCAATTTCCACCACGAAAACCTCAATATTTTAGTATTAGGTTTTTGAATGGTTCTTAGAAATTCCTAGATTCTTTGAGATTCAATGAACTTTTCAAAGGCATGTTTCAATCTCGAGTGTGCCTTCCAAGTTTTGTGACTGGGATACCGAGGATCACAAAACGAGGTGTGAAGTAACCATGCAAATCACTAGGTACCCTTAAAGTTTATCACTCAATTGATGTGCCGGTAAACCATACACGCTCCATCGATACTATAATAAACCCTAAGTCACCCTTTACCTACCTTGTTAAGTCCAAGTTAGTGTGCCGGTTAACCACACACGCTCCACCAACGACTTAATCAAAGTGTAAAGTGTAATTTCATGGAATAGCACCTTATTCACATTTTTCCTAAAGTAACTAAGATTGGGAATTTAATAAAAACATTTAGTTACTTTATAATATTCATCATACTTTGAATGAGAATTTGTAAGTCCTTGTCTTACCCGTTCGGCTAACGACCCTCCACCGGTCAAGCAAGCGGTGGGTGAGAGTGGACACCCATTAAGTCACCATTTTATAGGCAACAACCTTATACCCACCTTATAGACCGGCTTCGTGAATGAGGCGTACTAGCGGTAAGACGACTTTGTTCTTATACATATATATATATAATTATTAAATCATAATAATATAAGTATAAGGGTTGAATTTTAATTTTTTAAAATTCTAGGGATTGGAACTAAAGTTTTAACTTAACTTTACTTGTTCCAAAACTTGAGGGCAAGTTTTGTAAACTTTCAAAACTTTTCATTTCTTGTAACTTATGAGTTTAATAGAGTAATAAAATGAGGACTTTTCATTTTTCCTAACTCTTGTGTTCTTTTAATGGTTTTTAAATCCAAGAGACTTTTGGTTTTCCATAACTTGAGGACAAGTTATGGACTCCATTAAAAAACATTATGATCATGAATTAATCTACCACATAGGTTACAAATAATTCCTATGATCATCTAAACATCATAAGAACAAGAATATGAATATGAACTCTTTCAAGAATCAAAATCAAATTTAATCTTTGTAATTTTGATAACTAGTTGTTGTAAATGAGTTAGAAAAGACATTACACCTTCTAAAACAAGTTTTCAAGTACCAAAACAATTTAGGGTAATGTTTCTAATCCATTTCCAGCAACTGAGGTCGAAATTCTGCACTCTGTCGACCCTACTCGCCGAGTTCATAAACCTACTCGCCGAGTAGGTTGAAGATACACGTGAACTCGACGAGTCCTCCCCATGGACTCGCCGAGTCCATCAGTCAGACAGCAAGATTTTCGACTTTCTTCAACTTTTAAGCACAAATAACAAACAAACAAACCTGGCTCTGATACCACTGAAGGGATTTGAGTATTCTAACACTTCCTAAGTGTACATGCAACCCTAATAACCTTGGATCTATGTTTGTCTAATTATCATGCAAAGTTGAATTTCCAAGGTTATATTCCTATCTAGCATACATGGGGAACAATTTTAACTTGAATAATAGATAGAATAACTTACCTTGTTGTTGCTTGTGTTCCTTGAAACCTTGTGAGCCTAGCACCCCAAGTGTGATGCCTCAAATGCTTCACACAACACCAAATGCTCTTGGAAAGACCTTTGAGATAATACACACTTCTTAAAATCGGCCAAGCCCTCTAGTTTCTTTTGTCTAGCCGATTTTGGTGGAGAATGGGATCCTTATATAGTGTTGACACATCTAGGGTTACACCATGTAAACCCTAATGTGTCATGACTCTTCATTTCCATGACCCATGGGTTTGTAACTCCCATGGAGCATCCTATGGGTAAAGCCTAACTTGATAATCCATGGAGCCTCTTAGCCCACTATACAAGATATGGATGATTTACATAATCAACCCATATATTTAATTAGTTCTCTTTTGACCACTTAATTAATTCTAAATTAATTATTGATCAAACTAATCAAATAATGTTATTAATATATTAGAACTTATAATATATTAATAATCTCCAAGTGTTATTTCTCTCATTTAGTCTATCCAATTGCATGGTGCCATGCAACCCAAATGGACCATGCCGGGTCGGGTCAAGTACACGCCCGAAATAGTTATGGACTTAGACACCTTATCCAACACGCATAAGTTTCGTGGCGAGTCCATTCTTGTACTTGACGAGTAGGTTGAAGTTTACCTTGGACTCGTCGAGTCCAGTATGGGGCTCGGCGAGTTGCCTGTCCAGACAACAGTTTTTCGAGTTTTTTGGCCCGTTTTGGATTAGAATCATTACCAAAAAATATTTTAGTTCATAAAATCTGATTTTCTTGATATGGTAATGATGATTATCATCCAAATAAAAGATAATTGTCAAAGTTTCATGAATTGTATTAGTTTATATGGTTAGGCTAATTTCTAGAAACTTGTTTGATATGAATTATCTTATCTTATGCTTTAAATTAGATCATAGGCAAATTGTTTGACTTTTTAGTCAGAATTTTTGAATTAATTGATTTTGGTGAAATCCATCACATGTCCTCAAGTTATGGAATTATTAGCATAATGATTTAAGCGTAAAAGAGAAGAATATGATACATACTCGTAGTGTCTTAGGGTTCTGCTCCCCCTCCCTGTAGAAGCACTCGCAAATCAACCTGAGCCACCCCAACCGCTAAACGCTAGAAATCTGCCATGACATGAGTAGGCTGATGACAAGCTGATGACAATGATGACACAATTCTACTTCTAGGGTGCATTCTTTGCGAGAGTGGCGATTCCGTTCACAATTACCGCATTTAGACTTCCATGCACAAGCTCATGCATTCCTTCACCCTTCGCATAAGTTTCGTGGCGAGTCCATTCTTGTACTTGACGAGTAGGTTGAAGTTTACCTTGGACTCGTCGAGTCCAGTATGGGGCTCGACTTGATGCCTGACCAGACAACAATTTTGCGAGTGTTTTGGCCTGTTTTGGATTAGAATCATTACCAAAAAATATTTTAGTTCATAAAATCTGATTTTGTTGATATGGTAATGATGATTATCATCCAAACAAAGGATAATTGTCAAAGTTTCATGATTTGTATTAGTTTATATGGTTAGGCTAATTTCTTGAAACTTGTTTGATATGAATTATCTTATCTTATGAGTTTAATTAGATCATAGGCAAATTGTTTGATTTTTTAGTTAGAATTTTTGATCTAATTGATTTTGGTGGAATCCATAACTTGTCCTCAAGTTATGGAATTATTAGCATAATGATTTAAGCGTAAAAGAGAAGAATATGATACATACCTGTAGTGTCGTAGGGTTCTGCTCCCCCTCCCTGTAGAAGCACTCGCAATTCAACCTGAGCCACCCCAACCACTAATCGCTAGAAATCTGCCATGATATGAGTAGGCTGATGAAAGCTGATGACAATGATGACACGATTCTACTTCTAGGGTGCATTCTTTGCGAGAGTGGCGATTCCGTTCACATTTACCGCATTTAGACTTCCATGCACAAGCTGATGCATTCCTTCACCCTTCGCATAAGTTTCGTGGCGAGTCCATTCTTGTACTTGACGAGTAGGTTAAAGTTTACTTTGGACTCGTCGAGTCCAGTATGGGGCTCGGCGAGTTGTCTGTCCAGACAACAGTTTTTCGAGTTTTTTGACCTGTTTTGGATTAGAATCATTACCAAAAAATATTTTAGTTCATAAAATATGATTTTCTTGATATGGTAATGATGATTATCATCCAAATAAAAGATAATTGTCAAAGTTTCATGAATTGTATTAGTTTATATGGTTAGGCTAATTTCTAGAAACTTGTTTGATATGAATTATCTTATCTTATGATTTAAATTAGATCATAGGCAAATTGTTTGACTTTTTAGTCAGAATTTTTGAATTAATTGATTTTGGTGAAATCCATAACTTGTCCTCAAGTTATGGAATTATTAGCATAATGATTTAAGCGTAAAAGAGAAGAATATGATACATACCCGTAGTGTCTTAGGGTTCTGCTCCCCCTCCCTGTAGAAGCACTCGCAAATTAACCTAAGCCACCCCAACCGCTAAACGCTAGAAATCTGCCATGATATGAGTAGGCTGATGACAAGCTGATGACAATGATGACACAATTCTACTTCTAGGGTGCATTCTTTGCGAGAGTGGCGATTCCGTTCACACTTACCGCATTTAGACTTCCATGCACAAGCTCATGCATTCCTTCACCCTTCGCATAAGTTTTGTGGCGATCCCATTCTTGTACTTGACGAGTAGGTTGAAGTTTACCTTGGACTCGTCGAGTCCAGTATAGGGCTCGGCAAGTTGCCTGTCCAGAAAACAGTTTTTCGAGTTTTTTGGCCTGTTTTGGATTAGAATCATTACCAAAAAATATTTTAGTTCATAAAATCTGATTTTCTTGATATGGTAATGATGATTATCATCCAAATAAAAGATAATTGTCAAATTTTCATGAATTGTATTAGTTTATATGGTTAGGCTAATTTCTAGAAATTTGTTTGATATGAATTATCTTCTCTTATGATTTAAATTAGAACATAGGCAAATTGTTTGACTTTTTAGTCAGAATTTTTGAATTAATTGATTTTGGTGAAATCCATCACTTGTCCTCAAGTTATGGAATTATTAGCATAATGATTTAAGCGTAAAAGAGAAGAATATGATACATACTCGTAGTGTCTTAGGGTTCTGCTCCCCCTCCCTGTAGAAGCACTCGCAAATCAACCTGAGCCACCCCAACCGCTAAACGCTAGAAATATGCCATGATATGAGTAGGCTGATGACAAGCTGATGACAATGATGACACAATTCTTTTTCTAGGGTGCATTCTTTGCGAGAGTGGCGATTCCGTTCACACTTACCGCATTTAGACTTCCATGCACAAGCTCATGCATTCCTTCACCCTTCGCATAAGTTTCGTGGCGAGTCCATTCTTGTACTTGACGAGTAGGTTGAAGTTTACCTTGGACTCGTCGAGTCCAGTATGGGGCTCGACTTGATGCCTGACCAGACAACAAATTTGCGAGTGTTTTGGCCTGTTTTGGATTAGAATCATTACCAAAAAATATTTTAGTTCATAAAATCTGATTTTGTTGATATGGTAATGATGATTATCATCCAAACAAATGATAATTGTCAAAGTTTCATGATTTGTATTAGTTTATATGGTTAGGCTAATTTCTTGAAACTTGTTTGATATGAATTATCTTATCTTATGAGTTTAATTAGATCATAGGCAAATTGTTTGATTTTTTAGTTAGAATTTTTGATCTAATTGATTTTGGTGGAATCCATAACTTGTCCTCAAGTTATGGAATTATTAGCATAATGATTTAAGCGTAAAAGAGAAGAATATGATACATACCTGTAGTGTCGTAGGGTTCTGCTCCCCCTCCCTGTAGAAGCACTCGCAATTCAACCTGAGCCACCCCAACCACTAATCGCTAGAAATCTGCCATGATATGAGTAGGCTGATGAAAGCTGATGACAATGATGACACAATTCTACTTCTAGGGTGCATTCTTTGCGAGAGTGGCGATTTCGTTCACATTTACCGCATTTAGACTTCCATGCACAAGCTGATGCATTCCTTCACCCTTCGCATAAGTTTCGTGGCGAGTCCATTCTTGTACTTGACGAGTAGGTTAAAGTTTACTTTGGACTCGTCGAGTCCAGTATGGGGCTCGGCGAGTTGTCTGTCCAGACAACAGTTTTTCGAGTTTTTTGACCTGTTTTGGATTAGAATCATTACCAAAAAATATTTTAGTTCATAAAATATGATTTTCTTGATATGGTAATGATGATTATCATCCAAATAAAAGATAATTGTCAAAGTTTCATGAATTGTATTAGTTTATATGGTTAGGCTAATTTCTAGAAACTTGTTTGATATGAATTATCTTATCTTATGATTTAAATTAGATCATAGGCAAATTGTTTGACTTTTTAGTCAGAATTTTTGAATTAATTGATTTTGGTGAAATCCATAACTTGTCCTCAAGTTATGGAATTATTAGCATAATGATTTAAGCGTAAAAGAGAAGAATATGATACATACCCGTAGTGTCTTAGGGTTCTGCTCCCCCTCCCTGTAGAAGCACTCGCAAATTAACCTAAGCCACCCCAACCGCTAAACGCTAGAAATCTGCCATGATATGAGTAGGCTGATGACAAGCTGATGACAATGATGACACAATTCTACTTCTAGGGTGCATTCTTTGCGAGAGTGGCGATTCCGTTCACACTTACCGCATTTAGACTTCCATGCACAAGCTCATGCATTCCTTCACCCTTCGCATAAGTTTTGTGGCGATCCCATTCTTGTACTTGACGAGTAGGTTGAAGTTTACCTTGGACTCGTCGAGTCCAGTATAGGGCTCGGCAAGTTGCCTGTCCAGAAAACAGTTTTTCGAGTTTTTTGGCCTGTTTTGGATTAGAATCATTACCAAAAAATATTTTAGTTCATAAAATCTGATTTTCTTGATATGGTAATGATGATTATCATCCAAATAAAAGATAATTGTCAAATTTTCATGAATTGTATTAGTTTATATGGTTAGGCTAATTTCTAGAAATTTGTTTGATATGAATTATCTTCTCTTATGATTTAAATTAGAACATAGGCAAATTGTTTGACTTTTTAGTCAGAATTTTTGAATTAATTGATTTTGGTGAAATCCATCACTTGTCCTCAAGTTATGGAATTATTAGCATAATGATTTAAGCGTAAAAGAGAAGAATATGATACATACTCGTAGTGTCTTAGGGTTCTGCTCCCCCTCCCTGTAGAAGCACTCGCAAATCAACCTGAGCCACCCCAACCGCTAAACGCTAGAAATATGCCATGATATGAGTAGGCTGATGACAAGCTGATGACAATGATGACACAATTCTTTTTCTAGGGTGCATTCTTTGCGAGAGTGGCGATTCCGTTCACACTTACCGCATTTAGACTTCCATGCACAAGCTCATGCATTCCTTCACCCTTCGCATAAGTTTCGTGGCGAGTCCATTCTTGTACTTGACGAGTAGGTTGAAGTTTACCTTGGACTCGTCGAGTCCAGTATGGGGCTCGACTTGATGCCTGACCAGACAACAAATTTGCGAGTGTTTTGGCCTGTTTTGGATTAGAATCATTACCAAAAAATATTTTAGTTCATAAAATCTGATTTTGTTGATATGGTAATGATGATTATCATCCAAACAAATGATAATTGTCAAAGTTTCATGATTTGTATTAGTTTATATGGTTAGGCTAATTTCTTGAAACTTGTTTGATATGAATTATCTTATCTTATGAGTTTAATTAGATCATAGGTAAATTGTTTGATTTTTTAGTTAGAATTATTGATCTAATTGATTTTGGTGGAATCCATAACTTGTCCTCAAGTTATGGAATTATTAGCATAATGATTTAAGCGAAAAAGAGAAGAATATGATACATACCTGTAGTGTCATAGGGTTCTGCTCCCCCTCCCTGTAGAAGCACTCGCAATACAACCTGAGCCACCCCAACCACTAATCGCTAGAAATCTGCCATGATATGAGTAGGTTGATGAAAGCTGATGACAATGATGACACAATTCTACTTCTAGGGTGCATTCTTTGCGAGAGTGGCGATTCCGTTCACATTTACTGCATTTAGACTTCCATGCACAAGCTGATGCATTCCTTCACCCTTCGCATAAGTTTCGTGGCGAGTCCATTCTTGTACTTGACGAGTAGGTTAAAGTTTACTTTGGACTCGTCGAGTCCAGTATGGGGCTCGGCGAGTTGTCTGTCCAGACAACAGTTTTTCGAGTTTTTTGGCCTGTTTTGGATTAGAATCATTACGAAAAAATATTTTAGTTCATAAAATCTGATTTTGTTGATATGGTAATGATGATTATCATCCAAATAAAAGATAATTGTCAAAGTTTCATGAATTGTATTAGTTTATATGGTTAGGCTAATTTCTAGAAACTTGTTTGTTATGAATTATCTTATCTTATGATTTAAATTAGATCATAGGCAAATTGTTTGACTTTTTAGTCAGAATTTTTGAATTAATTGATTTTGGTGAAATCCATAACTTCTCCTCAAGTTATGGAATTATTAGCATAATGATTTAAGCGTAAAAGAGAAGAATATGATACATACCTGTAGTGTCTTAGGGTTCTGCTCCCCCTCCCTGTAGAAGCACTCGCAAATCAACCTGAGCCACCCCAACCGCTAAACGCTAGAAATCTGCCATGATATGAGTAGGCTGATGACAAGTTGATGAAAATGATGACACAATTCTACTTCTAGGGTGCATTCTTTGCGAGAGTGGCGATTCCGTTCACACTTACCGCATTTAGACTTCCTTGCACAAGCTCATGCATTCCTTCACCCTTCGCATAAGTTTCGTGGCGAGTCCATTCTTGTACTTGACGAGTAGGTTGAAGTTTACCTTGGACTCGTCGAGTCCAGTATGGGGCTCGGCGAGTTGCATGTCCAGAAAACAGTTTTTCGAGTTTTTTGGCCTGTTTTGGATTAGAATCATTACCAAAAAATATTTTAGTTCATAAAATCTGATTTTCTTGATATGGTAATGATGATTATCATCCAAATAAAAGATAATTGTCAAACTTTCATGAATTGTATTAGTTTATATGGTTAGGCTAATTTCTAGAAACTTGTTTGATATGAATTATCTTATCTTATGATTTAAATTAGATCATAGGCAAATTGTTTGACTTTTTAGTCAGAATTTTTGAATTAATTAATTTCGGTGAAATCCATAACTTGTCCTCAAGTTATGGAATTATTAGCATAATGATTTAAGAGTAAAAGAGAAGAATATATGATACATACCCGTAGTGTCTTAGGGTTATGCTCCCCCTCCTTGTAGAAGCACTCGCAATTCAACCTGAGCCACCCCAACCGCTAAACGCTAGAAATCTGCCATGATATGAGTAGGCTGATGACAAGCTGATGACAATGATGACACAATTCTACTTCTAGGGTGCATTCTTTGCGAGAGTGGCGATTCCGTTCACACTTACCGCAATTAGACTTCCATGCACAAGCTCATGCATTCCTTCACCCTTCGCATAAGTTTCGTGGCGAGTCCATTCTTGTAATTGACGAGTAGGTTGAAGTTTACCTTGGACTCATCGAGTCCAGTATGGAGCTCGGCGAGTTGCCTGTCCATTCAACAGTTTTTCGAGTTTTTTGGCCTGTTTTGGATTAGAATCATTACCAAAAAATATTTTAGTTCATAAAATCTGATTTTCTTGACATGGTAATGATGATTATCCTCCAAATAAAAGATAATTGTCAAAGTTTCATGAATTGTATTAGTTTATATGGTTAGGCTAATTTCTAGAAACTTGTTTGATATGAATTATCTTATCTTATGATTTAAATTAGATCATAGGCAAATTGTTTGACTTTTAAGTCAGAATTTTTGAATTAATTAATTTCGGTGAAATCCATAACTTGTCCTCAAGTTATGGAATTATTAGCATAATGATTTAAGCGTAAAAGAGAAGAATATGATACATACCCGTAGTGTCTTAGGGTTCTGCTCCCCCTTCTTGTAGAAGCACTCGCAATTCAACCTGAGCCAGCCCAACCGCTAAACGCTAGAAATCTGCCATGATATGAGTAGGCTGATGAAAGCTGATGACAATGATGACACAATTCTACTTCTAGGGTGCATTCTTTGTGAGAGTGGCGATTGCATTCACACTTACCGCATTTAGACTTCCATGCACAAGCTGATGCATTCCTTCACCCTTCGCATAAGTTTCGTGGCGAGTCAATTCTTGTACTTGACGAGTAGGTTGAAGTTTACCTTGGACTCGTCG
Source organism: Lactuca sativa (assembly GCF_002870075.4). Taxonomy (NCBI): domain Eukaryota; kingdom Viridiplantae; phylum Streptophyta; class Magnoliopsida; order Asterales; family Asteraceae; genus Lactuca; species Lactuca sativa. The sequence continues at coordinate 46,703,176 of NC_056627.2, read as the reverse complement.
AGTCCAGTATGGGGCTCGGCGAGTTGCCTGTCCAGACAACAGTTTTTCGAGTTTTTTGGCATGTTTTGGATTAGAATCATTACCAAAAAATATTTTAGTTCATAAAATCTGATTTTCTTGATATGGTAATGATGATTATCATCCAAATAAAAGATAATTGTCAAAGTTTCATGAATTGTATTAGTTTATATGGTTAGGCTAATTTCTAGAAACTTGTTTGATATGAATTATCTTATCTTATGATTTAAATTAGATCATAGGCAAACTGTTTGACTTTTTAGTCAGAATTTTTGAATTAATTGATTTTGGTGAAATCCATAACTTCTCCTCAAGTTATGGAATTATTAGCATAATGATTTAAGCGTAAAAGAGAAGAATATGATACATACCCGTAGTGTCTTAGGGTTCTGCTCCCCCTCCCTATAGAAGCACTCGCAAATCAACCTGAGCCACCCCAACCGCTAAACGCTAGAAATCTGCCATGATATGAGTAGGCTGATGACAAGCTGATGACAATGATGACACAATTCTACTTCTAGGGTGCATTCTTTGCAAGAGTGGTGATTCCGTTCACACTTACCGCATTTAGACTTCCATGCACAAGCTCATGCATTCCTTCACCCTTCGCATAAGTTTCGTGGCGAGTCCATTCTTGTACTTGACGAGTAGGTTGAAGTTTACCTTGGACTCGTCGAGTCCAGTATGGGGCTCGACTTGTTGCCTGACCAGACAACAATTTTGCGAGTTTTTTGGCCTGTTTTGGATTAGAATCATTACCAAAAAATATTTTAGTTCATAAAATCGGATTTTGTTGATATGGTAATGATGATTATCATCCAAACAAAAGATAATTGTCAAAGTTTCATGAATTGTATTAGTTTATATGGTTAGGCAAATTTCTAGAAACTTGTTTGATATGAATTATCTTATCTTATGATTTAAATTAGATCATAGGCAAATTGTTTGACTTTTAAGTCAGAATTTTTGAATTAATTAATTTCGGTGAAATCCATAACTTGTCCTCAAGTTATGGAATTATTAGCATAATGATTTAAGCGTAAAAGAGAAGAATATGATACATACCCGTAGTGTCTTAGGGTTCTGCTCCCCCTTCTTGTAGAAGCACTCGCAATTCAACCTGAGCCAGCCCAACCGCTAAACGCTAGAAATCTGCCATGATATGAGTAGGCTGATGACAAGCTGATGACAATGATGACCCAATTCTACTTCTAGGGTGCATTCTTTGTGAGAGTGGCGATTGCGTTCACACATACCGCATTTAGACTTCCATGCACAAGCTGATGCATTCCTTCACCCTTCGCATAAGTTTCGTGGCGAGTCCATTCTTGTACTTGACGAGTAGGTTGAAGTTTACCTTGGACTCGTCGAGTCCAGTATGGGGCTCGGCGAGTTGCCTGTCCAGACAACAGTTTTTCGAGTTTTTTGGCCTGTTTTGGATTAGAATCATTACCAAAAAATATTTTAGTTCATAAAATCTGATTTTCATGATATGGTAATGATGATTATCATCCAAATAAAAGATAATTGTCAAAGTTTCATGAATTGTATTAGTTTATATGGTTAGGCTAATTTCTAGAAACTTGTTTGATATGAATTATCTTATCTTATGATTTAAATTAGATCATAGGCAAATTGTTTGACTTTTTAGTCAGAATTGTTGAATTAATTGATTTTGGTGAAATCCATAACTTGTCCTCAAGTTATGGAATTATGAGCATAATGATTTAAGCGTAAAAGAGAAGAATATGATACATACCCGTAGTGTCTTAGGGTTCTGCTCCCCCTCCCTGTAGAAGCACTCGCAAATCAACCTGAGCCACCCCAACCGCCAAACGCTAGAAATTTGCCATGATATGAGTAGGCTGATGACAATGATGACACAATTCTACTTCTAGGGTGCATTCTTTGCGAGAGTGGCGATTCCGTTCACACTTACCGCATTTAGACTTCCATGTACAAGGTCATGCATTCCTTCACCCTTCGCATCAGTTACGTGGTGAGTCCATTCTTGTACTTGACGAGTAGGTTGAAGTTTACATTGGACTCGTTGAGTCCAGTATGGGGATCGACTTGATGCCTAACCAGACAACAATTTTGCGAGTGTTTTGGCCTGTTTTGGATTAGAATCATTACCAAAAAATATTTTAGTTAATAAAATCTGATTTTGTTGATATGGTAATGATGATTATCATCCAAACAAAGGATAATTGTCAAAGTTTCATGATTTGTATTAGTTTATATGGTTAGGCTAATTTCTTGAAACTTGTTTGATATGAATTATCTTATCTTATGAGTTTAATTAGATCATAGGCAAATTGTTTGATTTTTTAGTTAGAATTTTTGATCTAATTGATTTTGGTGGAATCCATAACTTGTCCTCAAGTTATGGAATTATTAGCATAATGATTTAAGCGAAAAAGAGAAGAATATGATACATACCTGTAATGTCGTAGGGTTCTGCTCCCCCTCCCTGTAGAAGCACTCGCAATTCAACTTGAGCCACCCCAACCACTAATCGCTAGAAATCTGCCACGATATGAGTAGGCTGATGAAAGCTGATGACAATGATGACACAATTCTACTTCTAGGGTGAATTCTTTGCGAGAGTGGCGATTCCGTTCACACTTACCGCATTTAGACTTCCATGCACAAGCTGATGCATTCCTTCACCCTTCGCATAAGTTTTGTGGCGAGTCCATTCTTGTACTTGACGAGTAAGTTGTAGTTTACCTTGGACTCGTCGAGTCCAATATGGGGCTCGGCGAGTTGCCTGTCCAGACAACAGTTTTTCGAGTTTTTTGGCTTGTTTTTTACTAGAATCATTACCAAAAAATATTTTAGTTCATAAAATCTGATTTTCTTGATATGGTAATGATGATTATCATCCAAATAAAAGATAATTGTCAAAGTTTCATGAATTGTATTAGTTTATATGGTTAGGCTAATTTCTAGAAACTTGTTTGATATGAATTATCTTATCTTATGATTTAAATTAGATCATAGGCAAATTGTTTGACTTTTTAGTCAGAAATTTTGAATTAATTAATTTCGGTGAAATCCATAACTTGTCCTCAAGTTATGGAATTATTAGCATAATGATTTAAGCGTAAAAGAGAAGAATATGATACATACCCGTAGTGTCTTAGGGTTCTGCTCCCCCTCCTTGTAGAAGCACTCGCAATCCAACCTGAGCCACCCCAACCGCTAAACGCTAGAAATCTGCCATGATATGAGTAGGCTGATGACAATCTGATGACAATGATGACACAATTCTACTTCTAGGGTGCATTCTTTGCGAGAGTGGCGATTCCGTTCACACTTACCGCATTTAGACTTCCATGCACAAGCTCATGCATTCCTTCACCCTTCGCATAAGTTTCGTGGCGAGTCCATTCTTGTACTTGACGAGTAGGTTGAAGTTTACCTTGGACTCGTCGAGTCCAGTATGGGGCTCGACTTGATGCCTGACCAGACAACAATTTTGCGAGTGTTTTGGCCTGTTTTGGATTAGAATCATTACCAAAAAATATTTTAGTTCATAAAATCTGATTTTGTTGATATGGTAATGATGATTATCATCCAAACAAAGGATAATTGTCAAAGTTTCATGATTTGTATTAGTTTATATGGTTAGGCTAATTTCTTGAAACTTGTTTGATATGAATTATCTTATCTTATGAGTTTAATTAGATCATAGGCAAATTGTTTGATTTTTTAGTTAGAATTTTTGATCTAATTGATTTTGGTGGAATCCATAACTTGTCCTCAAGTTATGCAATTATTAGCATAATGATTTAAGCGAAAAAGAGAAGAATATGATACATACCTGTAGTGTCGTAGGGTTCTGCTCCCCCTCCCTGTAGAAGCACTCGCAATTCAACCTGAGCCACCCCAACCACTAATCGCTAGAAATCTGCTATGATATGAGTAGGCTAATGAAAGCTGATGACAATGATGACACAATTCTACTTCTAGGGTGCATTCTTTGTGAGAGTGGCGATTGCGTTCACACTTACCGCATTTAGACTTCCATGCACAAGCTGATGCATTCCTTCACCCTTCGCATAAGTTTCGTGGCGAGTCCATTCTTGTACTTGACGAGTAGGTTGAAGTTTACCTTGGACTCGTCGAGTCCAGTATGGGGCTCGGCGAGTTGCCTGTCCAGACAACAGTTTTTCGAGTTTTTTGGCCTGTTTTGGATTAGAATCATTACCAAAAAATATTTTAGTTCATAAAATCTGATTTTCTTGATATGGTAATGATGATTATCATCCAAATAAAAGATAATTGTCAAAGTTTCATGAATTGTATTAGTTTATATGGTTAGGCTAATTTCTAGAAACTTGTTTGATATGAATTATCTTATCTTATGATTTAAATTAGATCATAGGCAAATTGTTTGACTTTTTAGTCAGAATTTTTGAATTAATTGATTTTGGTGAAATCCATAAGTTGTCCTCAAGTTATGGAATTATTAGCATAATGATTTAAGCGTAAAAGAGAAAAATATGATACATACCCGTAGTGTCTTAGGGTTCTGCTCCCCCTCCCTGTAGAAGCACTCGCAAATCAACCTGAGCCACCCCAACCGCTAAACGCTAGAAATCTGCCATGATATGAGTAGGCTGATGACAAGCTGATGACAATGATGACACAATTCTACTTCTAGGGTGCATTCTTTGCGAGAGTGGCAATTCCGTTCACACTTACCGCATTTAGACTTCCATGCACAAGCTCATGCATTCCTTCACCCTTCGCATAAGTTTCGTGGCGAGTCCATTCTTGTACTTGACGAGTAGGTTGAAGGTTACCTTGGACTCGTCGAGTCCAGTATGGGGCTCGACTTGTTGCCTGACCAGACAACAATTTTGTGAGTTTTTTGGCCTGTTTTGGATTAGAATCATTACCAAAAAATATTTTAGTTCATAAAATCTTATTTTGTTGATATGGTAATGATGATTATCATCCAAACAAAAGATAATTGTCAAAGTTTCATGATTTGTATTAGTTTATGTGGTTAGGCTAATTTCTTGAAACTTGTTTGATATGAATTATCTTATCTTATGAGTTTTATTAGATCATAGGCAAATTGTTTGATTTTTTACTTAGAATTTTTGATCTAATTGATTTTGGTGAAATCCATAACTTGTCCTCAAGCTATGGAATTATTAGCATAATGATTTAAGCGAAAAAGAGAAGAATATGATACATACCTGTAGTGTCGTAGGGTTCTGCTCCCCCTCCCTGTAGAAGCACTCGCAATTCAACCTGAGCCACCCCAACCACTAATCGCTAGAAATATGCCATGATATGAGTAGGGTGATGAAAGCTGATGACAATGATGACACAATTCTACTTCTAGGGTGCATTCTTTGCGAGAGTGGCGATTCCGTTCACACTTACCGCATTTAGACTTCCATGCACAAGCTGATGCATTCCTTCACCCTTCGCATAAGTTTTGTGGCGAGTCCATTCTTGTACTTGACGAGTAGGTTGAAGTTTACCTTGGACTCGTCGAGTCCAGTATGGGGCTCGACTTGTTGCCTGACCAGACAACAATTTTGCGAGTTTTTTGGCCTGTTTTGGATTAGAATCATTACCAAAAAATATTTTAGTTCATAAAATCTGATTTAGTTGATATGGTAATGATGATTATCATCCAAACAAAAGATAATTGTCAAAGTTTCATGATTTGTATTAGTTTATATGGTTAGGCTAATTTCTTGAAACTTGTTTGATATGAATTATCTTATCTTATGAGTTTAATTAGATCATAGGAAAATTGTTTGATTTTTTAGTTAGAATTTTTGATCTAATTGATTTTGGTGGAATCCATAACTTGTCCTCAAGTTATGGAATTATTAGCATAATGATTTAAGCGAAAAAGAGAAGAATATGATACATACCTGTAGTGTCGTAGGGTTCTGCTCCCCCTCCCTGTAGAAGCACTCGCAATTCAACCTGAGCCACCCCAACCACTAATCACTAGAAATATGCCATGATATGAGTAGGCTGATGAAAGCTGATTACAATGATGACACAATTCTACTTCTAGGGTGCATTCTTTGCGAGAGTGGCGATTTCGTTCTCACTTACCGCATTTAGACTTCCATGCACAAGCTGATGCATTCCTTCAACCTTCGCATAAGTTTCGTGGCGAGTCCATTCTTGTACTTGACGAGTAGGTTGAAGTTTACCTTGGACTCGTCGAGTCCAGTATGGGGCTCGGCGAGTTTCCAGTCCAGACAACGGTTTTTCGAGTTTTTTGGCCTGTTTTGGATTAGAATCATTACCAAAAAATATTTTAGTTCATAAAATCTGATTTTCTTGATATGGTAATGATGATTATCATCCAAATAAAAGATAATTGTGAATGTTTCATTAATTGTATTAGTTTATATGGTTAGGCTAATTTCTAGAAACTTGTTTGATATGAATTATCTTATCTTATGATTTAAATTAGATCATAGGCAAATTGTTTGACTTTTTAGTCAGAATTTTTGAATTAATTGATTTTGGTGAAATCCATAACTTGTCCTCAAGTTATGGAATTATTAGCATAATGATTTAAGCGAAAAAGAGAAGAATATGATACATACCTATAGTGTCGTAGGGTTCTGCTCCCCCTCCCTGTAGAAGCACTCGCAATTCAACCTGAGCCACCCCAACCGCTAATCGCTAGAAATCTGCCATGATATGAGTAGGCTGATGAAAGCTGATGGCAATGATGACACAATTCTACTTCTAGGTTGCATTCTTTGCAAGAGTGGCAATTCCGTTCACACTTACCGCATTTAGACTTCCATGCACAAGCTCATGCATTCCTTCACCCTTCGCATAAGTTTCGTGGCGAGTCCATTCTTGTACTTGACGAGTAGGTTGAAGTTTACCTTGGACTCGTCGAGTCCAGTATGGGGCTCGACTTGTTGCCTGACCAGACAACAATTTTGCGAGTTTTTTCGCTTGTTTTGGATTAGAATCATTACCAAAAAATATTTTAGTTCATAAAATCTGATTTTGTTGATATGGTAATGATGATTATCATCCAAACAAAAGATAATTGTCAAAGTTTCATGATTTGTATTAGTTTATATGGTTAGGCTAATTTCTTGAAACTTGTTTGATATGAATTATCTTATCTTATGAGTTTAATTAGATCATAGGCAAATTGTTTGATTTTTTAGTCAGAATTATTGAATTAATTGATTTTGGTGAAATCCATAACTTGTCCTCAAGTTATGGAATTATTAGCATAATGATTTAAGCGTAAAAGAGAAGAATATGATACATACCTGTAGTGTCTTAGGGTTCTGCTCCCCCTCCCTGTAGAAGCACTCGCAATTCAACCTGAGCCACCCCAACCGCTAAACGCTAGAAATTTGCCATGATATGAGTAGGCTAATGACTATGATGACACAATTCTACTTCTAGGGTGCATTCTTTGAGAGAGTGGCCATTCTGTTCACATTTACCGCATTTAGACTTGCCGTGCACAAGCTCATGCATTCCTTCACCCTTCGCATAAGTTTCGTGGCGAGTCTATTCTTGTAATTGACGAGTAGGTTGATGTTTGTCTTGGACTCGTCGAGTTGCCTGTCCAGACAACAGTTTTTGAGTTTTTTGGTCTGTTTTGGATTAGAATCATTACCACAAAATATTTTAGTTCATAAAATCTGATTTTGTCGACATGGTAATGATGATTATCATCCAAATAAAAGATAATTGTCAAAGTTTCATGATTTGTATTAGTTTATATGGTTAGGCTAATTTCTTGAAACTTGTTTGATATAAATTATCTTATCTTATGACTTGAATTAGATCATAGGCAAATTGTTTGATTTTTTAGTTAGAATTTTTTATCTAATTGATTTTGGTGAAATCCATAACTTGACCTCAAGTTATGGAATTATTAGCATAATGATTTAACCGTAAAAGAGAAGAATATGATACATACCCGTAGTGTCTTAGGGTTCTACTCCCCCTCCCTGTAGAAGCACTCGTAATTCAACCTGAGCCACCCCAACCACTAAACGCAAGAAATTTTCCATGATATGAGCAGGCTGATGACAATGATGACACAATTCTATTTCTAGGGTGCATTCTTTGCGACAGTGGCGATTCCGTTCTCAACTGCCGCATTTGGACTTGTCGTGCACAAGCTCATGCGTTCCTTCACACTTCTCATAAGTTTTGTGGCCCCTCAGGCCTCTAGCACTAAACATGGAAGCATCAGATTTCTTAGATGTTGCTAGCAGTGTCGCAACATGAGTTCGCTTCTACTTCCCCAGTTTCCTCTCCAAACCAAGCGCCTGCTCCCAAGTCAACAAAACCATCCCATCAACTACCTGAATGGCCGATATCCGATCCTTGAATCTGGTGACCAGTCTGCCAATGACATGACCATTGATTTCGGGTGACTTTTCGCATAAAGCTCAAAAACCTCAGTGGCATCCAATCATGGAATTGATCCCCATGAAGACATGATGCATAATCTACCTTCAATTCCTCATAACAAGAGATAGTAATAGGATCCTCCTCCCTGAAGTAGTATAGGGCTCCACAAGCCTTGAGCCCCCGATGGGCCCCCTCTAACTTCCATGCTACAAAATTGGCCCGAAAAGTCTCGAGACGATCGTCCAAGATTTCCAAGATTCCTTCTGTGATGGTACCAAATGTCACAGGAGTCAGGTCTAAAATACCATGGGTGATCTCCGACGAGATGAACTCCTGCATCTGCTCATCTATTGGCTCAGCACCTGCACCAGATCCTAAACCAAAACCCGAACCTCCTCCTTACGTGCTCATAACCATTCTAAAAAGAAATCATACATGTGATGAAAACATACCCAAATAATCCTCATCCCACCGGCTGTTGGATCAGGTGTATAAGTCCATAACTATAATTGGAATGTACTTGACCCGAGAGTAGCATGCTCCATTTGGGCTGCATATCATCAGGACAATTTGATAGCATGGACTTTTGAGAAGAGGTTATTTATGATTTTTTAAATATATTATAAGTTCTAATATACTATTATGAAATCATATGATTTAATTAGTATTGGTCAATAATTAATTTGGAATTAATTTTGTGATCAAAAGAGACTATTAAATATATGGGGATTGATTCGGTAAATCAATGATTCTATAGTGTGGGCTAAGTGTTATTTAGGATGGGCTAAACCAATATGGTAGTCCATGGATTGCCCATGGAGGTTTAACCCATGGATCCTAGGTAATATGAAGAGTCATGGGCATACGGGTTTACATGGTGCTAACCCTAATCTTGCCACACTATATAAGAAGCCCCTTAGCATCCAAAATCGTGCAGTAGATGTTATGAGAGTTCATGAGCCGATTTGAGTGTAAGAAGACTCTCTCAAAAGTCATCATTTGTCCAAAGGTGTGTTTTGATTACAATTGAGGTGCAACACTTGGGGCACTAAGTTCTTAAGGCCAAACACAATAAGTTCTACAAGCCACAACCAAGATGTAACTCCATAACTAAATTTAATATTTTTTATATCATTTTGTATGATATTTGTAGGCTTAATGCTTTGGAAACAATATTGCTTGTATAATTAGATAAAACATATATCCAAAGCATTTAGGGTTGTATGTGCACCATAGGATGTTGTAGTATACTATAACCCATCAGCGATATCATAGCCATGGGTTGTTTTCTTTTATATTTGTTGCAATGTGTTAATTTTCAAAGCTGAGAATTGTTGTCTGACAGCCCTACTCACGGAGTCCATTCTTGTACTTGACGAGTAGGTTGAACATTGCCTTGGACTCGTCGAGTCCAGTATGGGGCTCGACGAGTTGCCTGTCCAGACAACGGTTTTTCGAGTTTTTTGGCCTGTTTTGGATTAGAATGATTACCAAAAAAATATTTTAGTTCATAAAATCTGATTTTGTTGATATGGTAATGATGATTCTCATCCAAATAAAAGATAATTGTCAAAGTTTCATGATTTTTATTAGTTTATATGATTAGGCTAATTTCTTGAAACTTGTATGATATAAATTATCTTATCTTATGAGTTTAATTAGATCATAGGCAAATTGTTTGATTTTTTAGTTAGAATTTTTTATCTAATTGATTTTGGTGAAATCCATAACTTGACCTAAAGTTATGGAATTATTAGCATAATGATTTAACCGTAAAAGAGAAGAATATGATACATACCCGTAGTGTCTTAGGGTTCTACTCCCCCTCCCTGTAGAAGCACTCGCAATTCAACCTGAGCCACCCCAACCACTAAACGCAAGAAATTTTCCATGATATGAGCAGGCTGATGACAATGATGACACAATTCTATTTCTAGGGTGCATTCTTTGCGACAGTGGCGATTCCGTTCTCAACTGCCGCATTTGGACTTGTCGTGCACAAGCTCATGCGTTCCTTCACACTTCTCATAAGTTTTGTGGCCCCTCAGGCCTCTAGCACTAAACATGGAAGCATCAGATTTCTTAGATGTTGCTAGCAGTGTCGCAACATGAGTTCGCTTCTACTTCCCCAGTTTCCTCTCCAAACCAAGCGCCTGCTCCCAAGTCAACAAAACCATCCCATAAACTACCTGAATGGCCGATATCCGATCCTTGAATCTGGTGACCAGTCTGCCAATGACATGACCATTGATTTCGGGTGACTTTTCGCATAAAGCTCAAAAACCTCAGTGGCATCCAATCATGGAATTGATCCCCATGAAGACATGATGCATAATCTACCTTCAATTCCTCATAACAAGAGATAGTAATAGGATCCTCCTCCCTGAAGTAGTATAGGGCTCCTCAAGCCTTGAGCCCCCGATGGGCCCCCTCTAACTTCCATGCTACAAAATTGGCCCTAAAAGTCTCGAGACGATCGTCCAAGATTTCCAAGATTCCTTCTGTGATGGTACCAAATGTCACAGGAGTCAGGTCTAAAATACCATGGGTGATCTCCGACGAGATGAACTCCTGCATCTGCTCATCTATTGGCTCAGCACCTGCACCAGATCCTAAACCAAAACCCGAACCTCCTCCTTACGTGCTCATAACCATTCTAAAAAGAAATCATACATGTGATGAAAACATACCCAAATAGTCCTCATCCCACCGGCTGTTGGATCAGGTGTATAAGTCCATAACTATAATTGGAATGTACTTGACCCGAGAGTAGCATGCTCCATTTGGGCTGCATATCATCAGGACAATTTGATAGCATGGACTTTTGAGAAGAGGTTATTTATGATTTTTTAAATATATTATAAGTTCTAATATACTATTATGAAATCATATGATTTAATTAGTATTGGTCAATAATTAATTTGGAATTAATTTTGTGATCAAAAGAGACTATTAAATATATGGGGATTGATTCGGTAAATCAATGATTCTATAGTGTGGGCTAAGTGTTATTTAGGATGGGCTAAACCAATATGGTAGTCCATGGATTGCCCATGGAGGTTTAACCCATGGATCCTAGGTAATATGAAGAGTCATGGGCATACGGGTTTACATGGTGCTAACCCTAATCTTGCCACACTATATAAGAAGCCCCTTAGCATCCAAAATCGTGCAGTAGATGTTATAAGAGTTCATGAGCCGATTTGAGTGTAAGAAGACTCTCTCAAAAGTCATCATTTGTCCAAAGGTGTGTTTTGATTACAATTGAGGTGCAACACTTGGGGCACTAAGTTCTTAAGGCCAAACACAATAAGTTCTACAAGCCACAACCAAGATGTAACTCCATAACTAAATTTAATATTTTTTATATCATTTTGTATGATATTTGTAGGCTTAATGCTTTGGAAACAATATTGCTTGTATAATTAGATAAAACATATATCCAAAGCATTTAGGGTTGTATGTGCACCATAGGATGTTGTAGTATACTATAACCCATCAGCGATATCATAGCCATGGGTTGTTTTCTTTTATATTTGATGCAATGTGTTAATTTTCAAAGCTGAGAATTGTTGTCTGACAGCCCTACTCACGGAGTCCATTCTTGTACTTGACGAGTAGGTTGAACATTGCCTTGGACTCGTCGAGTCCAGTATGGGGCTCGACGAGTTGCCTGTCCAGACAACGGTTTTTCGAGTTTTTTGGCCTGTTTTGGATTAGAATGATTACCAAAAAAATATTTTAGTTCATAAAATCTGATTTTGTTGATATGGTAATGATGATTCTCATCCAAATAAAAGATAATTGTCAAAGTTTCATGATTTTTATTAGTTTATATGATTAGGCTAATTTCTTGAAACTTGTATGATATAAATTATCTTATCTTATGAGTTTAATTAGATCATAGGCAAATTGTTTGATTTTTTAGTTAGAATTTTTTATCTAATTGATTTTGGTGAAATCCATAACTTGACCTAAAGTTATGGAATTATTAGCATAATGATTTAACCGTAAAAGAGAAGAATATGATACATACCCGTAGTGTCTTAGGGTTCTACTCCCCCTCCCTGTAGAAGCACTCGCAATTCAACCTGAGCCACCCCAACCACTAAACGCAAGAAATTTTCCATGATATGAGCAGGCTGATGACAATGATGACACAATTCTATTTCTAGGGTGCATTCTTTGCGACAGTGGCGATTCCGTTCTCAACTGCCGCATTTGGACTTGTCGTGCACAAGCTCATGCGTTCCTTCACACTTCTCATAAGTTTTGTGGCCCCTCAGGCCTCTAGCACTAAACATGGAAGCATCAGATTTCTTAGATGTTGCAAGCAGTGTCGCAACATGAGTTCGCTTCTACTTCCCCAGTTTCCTCTCCAAACCAAGCGCCTGCTCCCAAGTCAACAAAACCATCCCATCAACTACCTGAATGGCCGATATCCGATCCTTGAATCTGGTGACCAGTCTGCCAATGACATGACCATTGATTTCGGGTGACTTTTCGCATAAAGCTCAAAAACCTCAGTGGCATCCAATCATGGAATTGATCCCCATGAAGACATGATGCATAATCTACCTTCAATTCCTCATAACAAGAGATAGTAATAGGATCCTCCTCCCTGAAGTAGTATAGGGCTCCACAAGCCTTGAGCCCCCGATGGGCCCCCTCTAACTTCCATGCTACAAAATTGGCCCGAAAAGTCTCGAGACGATCGTCCAAGATTTCCAAGATTCCTTCTGTGATGGTACCAAATGTCACAGGAGTCAGGTCTAAAATACCATGGGTGATCTCCGACGAGATGAACTCCTTCATCTGCTCATCTATTGGCTCCGCACCTGCACCAGATCCTAAACCAAAACCCGAACCTCCTCCTTACGTGCTCATAACCATTCTAAAAAGAAATCATACATGTGATGAAAACATACCCAAATAATCCTCATCCCACCGGCTGTTGGATCAGGTGTATAAGTCCATAACTATAATTGGAATGTACTTGACCCGAGAGTAGCATGCTCCATTTGGGCTGCATATCATAAGGACAATTTGATAGCATGGACTTTTGAGAAGAGGTTATTTATGATTTTTTAAATATATTATAAGTTCTAATATACTATTATGAAATCATATGATTTAATTAGTATTGGTCAATAATTAATTTGGAATTAATTTTGTGATCAAAAGAGACTATTAAATATATGGGGATTGATTCGGTAAATCAATGATTCTATAGTGTGGGCTAAGTGTTATTTAGGATGGGCTAAACCAATATGGTAGTCCATGGATTGCCCATGGAGGTTTAACCCATGGATCCTAGGTAATATGAAGAGTCATGGGCATACGGGTTTACATGGTGCTAACCCTAATCTTGCCACACTATATAAGAAGCCCCTTAGCATCCAAAATCGTGCAGTAGATGTTATAAGAGTTCATGAGCCGATTTGAGTGTAAGAAGACTCTCTCAAAAGTCATCATTTGTCCAAAGGTGTGTTTTGATTACAATTGAGGTGCAACACTTAGGGCACTAAGTTCTTAAGGCCAAACACAATAAGTTCTACAAGCCACAACCAAGATGTAACTCCATAACTAAATTTAATATTTTTTATATCATTTTGTATGATATTTGTAGGCTTAATGCTTTGGAAACAATATTGCTTGTATAATTAGATAAAACATATATCCAAAACATTTAGGGTTGTATGTGCACCATAGGATGTTGTAGTATACTATAACCCATCAGCGATATCATAGCCATGGGTTGTTTTCTTTTATATTTGATGCAATGTGTTAATTTTCAAAGCTGAGAATTGTTGTCTGACAGCCCTACTCACGGAGTCCATTCTTGTACTTGACGAGTAGGTTGAACATTGCCTTGGACTCGTCGAGTCCAGTATGGGGCTCGACGAGTTGCCTGTCCAGACAACGGTTTTTTGAGTTTTTTGGCCTGTTTTGGATTAGAATGATTACCAAAAAAATATTTTAGTTCATAAAATCTGATTTTGTTGATATGGTAATGATGATTCTCATCCAAATAAAAGATAATTGTCAAAGTTTCATGATTTTTATTAGTTTATATGATTAGGCTAATTTCTTGAAACTTGTATGATATAAATTATCTTATCTTATGAGTTTAATTAGATCATAGGCAAATTGTTTGATTTTTTAGTTAGAATTTTTTATCTAATTGATTTTGGTGAAATCCATAACTTGACCTAAAGTTATGGAATTATTAGCATAATGATTTAACCGTAAAAGAGAAGAATATGATACATACCCGTAGTGTCTTAGGGTTCTACTCCCCCTCCCTGTAGAAGCACTCGCAATTCAACCTGAGCCACCCCAACCACTAAACGCAAGAAATTTTCCATGATATGAGCAGGCTGATGACAATGATGACACAATTCTATTTCTAGGGTGCATTCTTTGCGACAGTGGCGATTCCGTTCTCAACTGCCGCATTTGGACTTGTCGTGCACAAGCTCATGCGTTCCTTCACACTTCTCATAAGTTTTGTGGCCCCTCAGGCCTCTAGCACTAAACATGGAAGCATCAGATTTCTTAGATGTTGCTAGCAGTGTCGCAACATGAGTTCGCTTCTACTTCCCCAGTTTCCTCTCCAAACCAAGCGCCTGCTCCCAAGTCAACAAAACCATCCCATAAACTACCTGAATGGCCGATATCCGATCCTTGAATCTGGTGACCAGTCTGCCAATGACATGACCATTGATTTCGGGTGACTTTTCGCATAAAGCTCAAAAACCTCAGTGGCATCCAATCATGGAATTGATCCCCATGAAGACATGATGCATAATCTACCTTCAATTCCTCATAACAAGAGATAGTAATAGGATCCTCCTCCCTGAAGTAGTATAGGGCTCCACAAGCCTTGAGCCCCCGATGGGCCCCCTCTAACTTCCATGCTACAAAATTGGCCCTAAAAGTCTCGAGACGATCGTCCAAGATTTCCAAGATTCCTTCTGTGATGGTACCAAATGTCACAGGAGTCAGGTCTAAAATACCATGGGTGATCTCCGACGAGATGAACTCCTGCATCTGCTCATCTATTGGCTCAGCACCTGCACCAGATCCTAAACCAAAACCCGAACCTCCTCCTTACGTGCTCATAACCATTCTAAAAAGAAATCATACATGTGATGAAAACATACCCAAATAGTCCTCATCCCACCGGCTGTTGGATCAGGTGTATAAGTCCATAACTATAATTGGAATGTACTTGACCCGAGAGTAGCATGCTCCATTTGGGCTGCATATCATCAGGACAATTTGATAGCATGGACTTTTGAGAAGAGGTTATTTATGATTTTTTAAATATATTATAAGTTCTAATATACTATTATGAAATCATATGATTTAATTAGTATTGGTCAATAATTAATTTGGAATTAATTTTGTGATCAAAAGAGACTATTAAATATATGGGGATTGATTCGGTAAATCAATGATTCTATAGTGTGGGCTAAGTGTTATTTAGGATGGGCTAAACCAATATGGTAGTCCATGGATTGCCCATGGAGGTTTAACCCATGGATCCTAGGTAATATGAAGAGTCATGGGCATACGGGTTTACATGGTGCTAACCCTAATCTTGCCACACTATATAAGAAGCCCCTTAGCATCCAAAATCGTGCAGTAGATGTTATAAGAGTTCATGAGCCGATTTGAGTGTAAGAAGACTCTCTCAAAAGTCATCATTTGTCTAAAGGTGTGTTTTGATTACAATTGAGGTGCAACACTTGGGGCACTAAGTTCTTAAGGCCAAACACAATAAGTTCTACAAGCCACAACCAAGATGTAACTCCATAACTAAATTTAATATTTTTTATATCATTTTGTATGATATTTGTAGGCTTAATGCTTTGGAAACAATATTGCTTGTATAATTAGATAAAACATATATCCAAAGCATTTAGGGTTGTATGTGCACCATAGGATGTTGTAGTATACTATAACCCATCAGCGATATCATAGCCATGGGTTGTTTTCTTTTATATTTGATGCAATGTGTTAATTTTCAAAGCTGAGAATTGTTGTCTGACAGCCCTACTCACGGAGTCCATTCTTGTACTTGACGAGTAGGTTGAACATTGCCTTGGACTCGTCGAGTCCAGTATGGGGCTCGACGAGTTGCCTGTCCAGACAACGGTTTTTCGAGTTTTTTGGCCTGTTTTGGATTAGAATGATTACCAAAAAAATATTTTAGTTCATAAAATCTGATTTTGTTGATATGGTAATGATGATTCTCATCCAAATAAAAGATAATTGTCAAAGTTTCATGATTTTTATTAGTTTATATGATTAGGCTAATTTCTTGAAACTTGTATGATATAAATTATCTTATCTTATGAGTTTAATTAGATCATAGGCAAATTGTTTGATTTTTTAGTTAGAATTTTTTATCTAATTGATTTTGGTGAAATCCATAACTTGACCTAAAGTTATGGAATTATTAGCATAATGATTTAACCGTAAAAGAGAAGAATATGATACATACCCGTAGTGTCTTAGGGTTCTACTCCCCCTCCCTGTAGAAGCACTCGCAATTCAACCTGAGCCACCCCAACCACTAAACGCAAGAAATTTTCCATGATATGAGCAGGCTGATGACAATGATGACACAATTCTATTTCTAGGGTGCATTCTTTGCGACAGTGGCGATTCCGTTCTCAACTGCCGCATTTGGACTTGTCGTGCACAAGCTCATGCGTTCCTTCACACTTCTCATAAGTTTTGTGGCCCCTCAGGCCTCTAGCACTAAACATGGAAGCATCAGATTTCTTAGATGTTGCTAGCAGTGTCGCAACATGAGTTCGCTTCTACTTCCCCAGTTTCCTCTCCAAACCAAGCGCCTGCTCCCAAGTCAACAAAACCATCCCATAAACTACCTGAATGGCCGATATCCGATCCTTGAATCTGGTGACCAGTCTGCCAATGACATGACCATTGATTTCGGGTGACTTTTCGCATAAAGCTCAAAAACCTCAGTGGCATCCAATCATGGAATTGATCCCCATGAAGACATGATGCATAATCTACCTTCAATTCCTCATAACAAGAGATAGTAATAGGATCCTCCTCCCTGAAGTAGTATAGGGCTCCACAAGCCTTGAGCCCCCGATGGGCCCCCTCTAACTACCATGCTACAAAATTGGCCCTAAAAGTCTCGAGACGATCGTCCAAGATTTCCAAGATTCCTTCTGTGATGGTACCAAATGTCACAGGAGTCAGGTCTAAAATACCATGGGTGATCTCCGACGAGATGAACTCCTGCATCTGCTCATCTATTGGCTCAGCACCTGCACCAGATCCTAAACCAAAACCCGAACCTCCTCCTTACGTGATCATAACCATTCTAAAAAGAAATCATACATGTGATGAAAACATACCCAAATAGTCCTCATCCCACCGGCTGTTGGATCAGGTGTATAAGTCCATAACTATAATTGGAATGTACTTGACCCGAGAGTAGCATGCTCCATTTGGGCTGCATATCATCAGGACAATTTGATAGCATGGACTTTTGAGAAGAGGTTATTTATGATTTTTTAAATATATTATAAGTTCTAATATACTATTATGAAATCATATGATTTAATTAGTATTGGTCAATAATTAATTTGGAATTAATTTTGTGATCAAAAGAGACTATTAAATATATGGGGATTGATTCGGTAAATCAATGATTCTATAGTGTGGGCTAAGTGTTATTTAGGATGGGCTAAACCAATATGGTAGTCCATGGATTGCCCATGGAGGTTTAACCCATGGATCCTAGGTAATATGAAGAGTCATGGGCATACGGGTTTACATGGTGCTAACCCTAATCTTGCCACACTATATAAGAAGCCCCTTAGCATCCAAAATCGTGCAGTAGATGTTATAAGAGTTCATGAGCCGATTTGAGTGTAAGAAGACTCTCTCAAAAGTCATCATTTGTCCAAAGGTGTGTTTTGATTACAATTGAGGTGCAACACTTGGGGCACTAAGTTCTTAAGGCCAAACACAATAAGTTCTACAAGCCACAACCAAGATGTAACTCCATCACTAAATTTAATATTTTTTATATCATTTTGTATGATATTTGTAGGCTTAATGCTTTGGAAACAATATTGCTTGTATAATTAGATAAAACATATATCCAAAGCATTTAGGGTTGTATGTGCACCATAGGATGTTGTAGTATACTATAACCCATCAGCGATATCATAGCCATGGGTTGTTTTCTTTTATATTTGATGCAATGTGTTAATTTTCAAAGCTGAGAATTGTTGTCTGACAGCCCTACTCACGGAGTCCATTCTTGTACTTGACGAGTAGGTTGAACATTGCCTTGGACTCGTCGAGTCCAGTATGGGGCTCGACGAGTTGCCTGTCCAGACAACGGTTTTTCGAGTTTTTTGGCCTGTTTTGGATTAGAATGATTACCAAAAAAATATTTTAGTTCATAAAATCTGATTTTGTTGATATGGTAATGATGATTCTCATCCAAATAAAAGATAATTGTCAAAGTTTCATGATTTTTATTAGTTTATATGATTAGGCTAATTTCTTGAAACTTGTATGATATAAATTATCTTATCTTATGAGTTTAATTAGATCATAGGCAAATTGTTTGATTTTTTAGTTAGAATTTTTTATCTAATTGATTTTGGTGAAATCCATAACTTGACCTAAAGTTATGGAATTATTAGCATAATGATTTAACCGTAAAAGAGAAGAATATGATACATACCCGTAGTGTCTTAGGGTTCTACTCCCCCTCCCTGTAGAAGCACTCGCAATTCAACCTGAGCCACCCCAACCACTAAACGCAAGAAATTTTCCATGATATGAGCAGGCTGATGACAATGATGACACAATTCTATTTCTAGGGTGCATTCTTTGCGACAGTGGCGATTCCGTTCTCAACTGCCGCATTTGGACTTGTCGTGCACAAGCTCATGCGTTCCTTCACACTTCTCATAAGTTTTGTGGCCCCTCAGGCCTCTAGCACTAAACATGGAAGCATCAGATTTCTTAGATGTTGCTAGCAGTGTCGCAACATGAGTTCGCTTCTACTTCCCCAGTTTCCTCTCCAAACCAAGCGCCTGCTCCCAAGTCAACAAAACCATCCCATAAACTACCTGAATGGCCGATATCCGATCCTTGAATCTGGTGACCAGTCTGCCAATGACATGACCATTGATTTCGGGTGACTTTTCGCATAAAGCTCAAAAACCTCAGTGGCATCCAATCATGGAATTGATCCCCATGAAGACATGATGCATAATCTACCTTCAATTCCTCATAACAAGAGATAGTAATAGGATCCTCCTCCCTGAAGTAGTATAGGGCTCCACAAGCCTTGAGCCCCCGATGGGCCCCCTCTAACTTCCATGCTACAAAATTGGCCCTAAAAGTCTCGAGACGATCGTCCAAGATTTCCAAGATTCCTTCTGTGATGGTACCAAATGTCACAGGAGTCAGGTCTAAAATACCATGGGTGATCTCCGACGAGATGAACTCCTTCATCTGCTCATCTATTGGCTCAGCACCTGCACCAGATCCTAAACCAAAACCCGAACCTCCTCCTTACGTGCTCATAACCATTCTAAAATGAAATCATACATGTGATGAAAACATACCCAAATAATCCTCATCCCACCGGCTGTTGGATCAGGTGTATATGTCCATAACTATAATTGGAATGTACTTGACCCGAGAGTAGCATGCTCCATTTGGGCTGCATATCATCAGGACAATTTGATAGCATGGACTTTTGAGAAGAGGTTATTTATGATTTTTTAAATATATTATAAGTTCTAATATACTATTATGAAATCATATGATTTAATTAGTATTGGTCAATAATTAATTTGGAATTAATTTTGTGATCAAAAGAGACTATTAAATATATGGGGATTGATTCGGTAAATCAATGATTCTATAGTGTGGGCTAAGTGTTATTTAGGATGGGCTAAACCAATATGGTAGTCCATGGATTGCCCATGGAGGTTTAACCCATGGATCCTAGGTAATATGAAGAGTCATGGGCATACGGGTTTACATGGTGCTAACCCTAATCTTGCCACACTATATAAGAAGCCCCTTAGCATCCAAAATCGTGCAGTAGATGTTATAAGAGTTCATGAGCCGATTTGAGTGTAAGAAGACTCTCTCAAAAGTCATCATTTGTCCAAAGGTGTGTTTTGATTACAATTGAGGTGCAACACTTGGGGCACTAAGTTCTTAAGGCCAAACACAATAAGTTCTACAAGCCACAACCAAGATGTAACTCCATAACTAAATTTAATATTTTTTATATCATTTTGTATGATATTTGTAGGCTTAATGCTTTGGAAACAATATTGCTTGTATAATTAGATAAAACATATATCCAAAGCATTTAGGGTTGTATGTGCACCATAGGATGTTGTAGTATACTATAACCCATCAGCGATATCATAGCCATGGGTTGTTTTCTTTTATATTTGTTGCAATGTGTTAATTTTCAAAGCTGAGAATTGTTGTCTGACAGCCCTACTCACGGAGTCCATTCTTGTACTTGACGAGTAGGTTGAACATTGCCTTGGACTCGTCGAGTCCAGTATGGGGCTCGATGAGTTGCCTGTCCAG
This sequence comes from Lactuca sativa, assembly GCF_002870075.4. NCBI lineage: Eukaryota > Viridiplantae > Streptophyta > Magnoliopsida > Asterales > Asteraceae > Lactuca > Lactuca sativa. The sequence goes on along the minus strand of NC_056627.2, from coordinate 46,682,128 downwards.
ACAACGGTTTTTCGAGTTTTTTGGCCTGTTTTGGATTAGAATGATTACCAAAAAAATATTTTAGTTCATAAAATCTGATTTTGTTGATATGGTAATGATGATTCTCATCCAAATAAAAGATAATCGTCAAAGTTTCATGATTTTTATTAGTTTATATGATTAGGCTAATTTCTTGAAACTTGTATGATATGAATTATCTTATCTCATGAGTTTAATTAGATCATAGGCAAATTATTTGATTTTTTAGTTAGAATTTTTATCTAATTGATTTTGGTGAAATCCATAACTTGTCCTCAAGTTATGGAATTATTTGCATAATGATTTAAGCGTAAAAGATAGGAATATGATACATACCCGTAGTGTCTTAGGGTTCAACTCCCCCTCAGTATAGAAGCACTCGTAATTCAACCTAAGCCGCCCCAACCACTAAACGTTAGAAATTTTCCTTGATATGAGCAGGATGATGACAATGATGACACAATTCTACTTCTAGGGTGCATTCTTTGCGATAGAGTCCCTTCCATTCACACTTACCGCATTTGTACTTGTCGTGCACAAGCTCATGCGTTCCTTCACCCTTCGCATAAGTTTCGTGGCGCCTCAGGCCTCTAGCACTAGACATGGAAACATCAGATTGCTTAGATGTTTCTAGTATTGTCGAATCATGAGTCCGCGTCCTCTTCCGCAGTTGGCTCTCCAAACCAAGCTCCTACGCCCAAGTCACCTAAACCATCCCATCAACTACCTAAATGGCCAATATCTGATCCTCGAATCCGGCGACCAGTCTGCCAATGACACGACCGTTGATGTTGGGTGACTCCTCGCATAAAGCTCACGAAACCTTAGTGGCATCCAATAATGGAATTGATCCCCCTGAAGACATGATACATAGTCCACCTTCAATTCCTCATAACAAGAGCTAGTAATTGGATCCTCCTCCCTGAAGGAGATAGGGCTCCACAAGCCTTGAGCCCTCGAGAGGCCCCCTCTAACTTCCATGCTGTAAAATCAGCCCGAAAAGCCTCAAGACTATTGTCCAAGATTTCCATGATTCCTTCCTTGATGGTACCAAACGTCACAGGAGTCTAATCCAAAACACCATTGGTGATCTCCGACGAGATGAACTCCTGCATCTTCTCATCTATTGGCTCAGCACCTGCACCTGAGCCTAAACTAAAACCCGAACCTCCTCCTTGTGTGCTCATTACCATTCTAAAAAGAAATCGTATACTTGATCAAAACATACCCAAATAATCCTCATCCCATCGACTGTTGGATTGTGTGTCTAAATCCATAACTATAATTGGTATGCACTTGACCCAAGAGTAGCATGGTCCATTTGGGTTGCATATCACTAGGACAATTTGATAGCATCGACTTTTGACAAGAGGTTATTTATGATTTTTTTAATATATTATAAGTTCTAATATACTATTATGAAATCATATGATTTAATTAGTATTAGTCAATAATTAATTTGGAATTAATTTTGTGATCAAAAGAGACTAATTATATATATGGGGATTGATTCGGTGAATCAATGGTTCTTATAGTGTGGGCTAATTGTTATTTAGGATGGGCTAAACAAATATGGTAGTCCATGGATTGTCCATGGAGGTTTAACCCATGGATCCTAGGTAATATGAAGAGTCATGGGCATTGGGGTTTACATGGTGCTAACCCTAATCTTGCCACACTATATAAGAAGCCCCATAGCATCCAAAATCATACAGTAGATGTTCTAAGAGTACATGAGCCGATTTGAGTGTAAGAAGATTCTCTCAAAAGTCATCATTTGTCTAAAGGTGTGTTTTGATTCCATTTGAGGTGCATCACTTGGGGCACTAAGTTCTTAAGGCCTTTCACAACAAGTTCTACAAGCCACAACCAAGATGTAACTCCATAACTCAATTTAATGTTGTTTATATCACTTTGTATGATAGTTGTAGGCTTAACGCTTCGGAAACAATATTGCATGTATAATTAGATAAAACATAGATACAAAGCATTTAGGGTTGTATATGCACCATAGGATGTTGTAGTCTACTAAAACCCATCAGTGTTATCATAGCCATGGGTTGTTTTCTTTTATATTTGATGCGATGTGTTAATTTTCAAAGCTAAAAATTGCTGTCTGACAGCCCTACTCAGGGAGTCCATTCTTGTACTTGACGAGTAGGTTGAAGTTTGCCTTGGAATCGTCGAGTCCAGTATGGGGCTCAACTAGTTGCCTGTCCAGACAACGGTTTTTCGAGTTTTTTGGCCTATTTTGGATTAGAATCATTACCAAAAAATATTTTAGTTCATAAAATCTGATTTTGTTGATATGGTAATGATGATTCTCATCCAAATAAAATATAATTGTCAAATTTTTATGATTTGTATTAGTTTATATGATTAGGCTAATTTCTTGAAACTTGTTTGATATGAATTGTCTTATCTTATGAGTTTAATTAGATCATAGGCAAATTGTTTGATTTTTTATTTAGATTTTTTGATCTAATTGTTTTTGGTGAAATCCATAACTTGTCCTCAAGTTATGGAATTATTTACATAATGATTTAAGCGTAAAAGAAAAGAATATGATACATACCCGTAGTGTCTTAGGGTTCTACTCCCCCTCACTGTAGAAGCACTCACAATTTAACCCGAGCCACCCCAACCACTAAACGCAAGAAATTTGCCATGATATGAGCAGGCTGATGACAATGATGACACAATTCTACTTCTAGGGTGCATTCTTTGCGATAGTTGCCCTTCCATTGACACTTACTGCATTTGTACTTGTCGTGCACAAGCTCATGCGTTCCTACACCTGTAGCATAAGTTTCGTGGCCCCTCAGGCCTCTAGCACTAGGCATGGAAACATCAGATTGCTTAGATGTTGCTAGCAGTGTCGAATCATGAGTCCGCTTCCTCTTCCCCAATTGCCTCTCCAAACCAAGCTCCTGCTTGCAAGTCACATCAACCAACCCATCAACTGTCTGAACAGCCGATATCCGATCCTTGAATATAGTGACCAGTCTGCCAATGACACGACCATTGATGTTAGTTGACTCCTTCCGTAAAGCTCAAAAAACCTCAGTGGCACCCAATCATGGAATTGATCCCCATGAAGACATGTTGCATAATCCACCTTCAATTCCTCATAACAAGATTCCTTCCTTGTGTGCTCATCACCATTCTAAAAAGAAATCATACACGTGGTCAAAACATACCCAAAGAATCCTCATCCCACCGGCTGTTGAATTAGGTGTCTAGGTCCATAACTATAATTGGTATGTACTTGACCCGAGAGTAGCATGGTCCATTTGGGTTGCATATCACCAGGACAATTTGATAGCATGGACTTTTGAGAAGAGGTTATTTATGATTTTTTTTAATATATTATTAGTTCTAATATACTATTATGAAATCATATGATTTAATTAGTATTTGTCAATAATTAATTTTGTGATCAAAAGAGACTATTAAATATATGGGGATTGATTCGGTGAATCAATCGTTCTTATAGTGTGGGCTAATCGTTATTTAGGATGGGCTAAACAAATATGGTAGTACATGGCTTGTACATGTAGGTTTAACCCATGGATCCTAGGTAATATGAAGAGTCATGGGCATTTGGGTTTACATGGTGCTAACCCTAATCTTGCCACACTATATAAGAAGCCCCATAGCATCCAAAATCGTACAGTAGATGTTCTAAGAGTACAAGAGCCGATTTGAGTGTAAGAAGATTCTCTCAAAAGTCATCATTTGTCTAAAGGTGTGTTTTTTATTCGATTTAAGGTGCATCACTTGGGGCACTAAGTTCTTAAGGCCTTTCACAACAAGTTCTACAAGCCACAACAAAGATGTAACTCCATAACTCAATTTAATGTTGTTTATATCACTTTGTATGATAGTTGTAGGCTTAACGCTTTGGAAACAATATTGCATGTATAATTAGATAAAACATAGATCCAAAGCATTTAGGGTTGTATAAGCACCATAGGATGTTGTAGTCTACTAAAACCCATCAGTGTTATCATAGCCATGGGTTGTTTTCTTTTATATTTGATGCGATGTGTTAATTTTCAAAGCTAAAAATTGTTGTCTGACAGCCCTACTCAGGGAGTCCATTCTTGTACTTGACGAGTAGGTTGAAGTTTGCCTTGGACTCGTCGAGTCCAGTATGGGGCTCGACGAGTTGCCTGTCCAGACAACAGTTTTTCGAGTTTTTTGGCCTGTTTTGGGTTAGAATGATTACCAAAAAATATTTTAGTTTATAAAATCTGATTTTGTTGATATGGTAATGATGATTATCATCCAAATAAAAGATAATTGTCAAAGTTTCATGATTTTTATTAGTTTATATGATTAGGCTAATTTCTTGAAACTTGTATGATATAAATTATCTTATCTTATGAGTTTAATTAGATCATAGGCAAATTGTTTGATTTTTTAGTTAGAATTTTTTATCTAATTGATTTTCGTGAAATCCATAACTTGTCCTCAAGTTATGGTATTATTAGAATAATGATTTAAGCGTAAAAGATAAGAATACGATACATACTCGTATTGTCTTAGGGTTCTACTCCCCCTCCCTGTAGAAGCACTCGCAATTCAACCTGAGCCACCCCAACCACTAAACGTTAGAAATTTGCCATGATATGAGCAGGCTGATGACAATGATGACACAATTCTACTTTTAGGGTGCATTCTCTGCGATAGTGGCCATTTCGTTCACTCTTACCGCATTTTTTCTTGTCGTGCACAAGCTAATGCATTCGTTCCCCCTTCGCATAAGTTTCATGGCCCATCAGGCCTCTAGCACTAGACATGGAAACATTAGATTGCTTAGATGTTGGTAGCATTGTCGAATCATGAGTCTGCTTCCTCTTCCCTAGTTGCCTCTCCAAACCAAGCTCTTGCTCCCAAGTCACATCAACCAACCCATCAACTGTCTAAACAGCCGATATCCGATCCTTGAATCTAGCGACCAGTCTGCCAATGACACGACCATTGATGTCAGGTGACTCCTCGCGTAAAGCTCAAAAAACCTCAGTGGCACCCAATCATGGAATTGATCTCCATGAAGACATGTTGCATAATCCACCTTCAATTCCTCATAACAAGATTCCTTCCTTGTGTGCTCATCACCATTCTAAAAAGAAATCATACACGTGATCAAAACATACCCAAATAATCCTCATCCCACCGGCTGTTGACTTAGGTGTCTAGGTCCATAACTATAATTGCTATGTACTTGAACCGAGAGTAGCATGGTCCATTTGGGTTGCATATCACCAGGACAATTTGATAGCATGGACTTTTGAGAAGACGTTATTTATGATTTTTTTAATATATTATTAGTTCTCATATACTTTTATGAAATCATATGATTTAATTAGTATTGGTCAATAATTAATTTTGTGATCAAAAGAGACTAATTAAATATATGGGGATTGATTCGGTGAATCAATCGTTCTTATAGTGTGGGCTAATTGTTATTTAGGATGGGCTAAACAAATATGGTAGTCCATGGATTGTCCATGGAGGTTTAACCCATGGATCCTAGGTAATATGAACAGTCATGGGCATTTGGGTTTACATGGTGCTAACCCTAATCTTGCCACACTATATAAGAATCCCCATAGCATCCAAAATCGTACAGTAGATGTTCTAAGAGTACATGAGCCGATTTGAGTGTAAGAAGATTCTCTCAAAAGTCATCATTTGTCTAAAGGTGTGTTTTGATTCCATTTGAAGTGCATCACTTGGGGCATTAAGTTCTTAAGGCCTTTCCCAACAAGTTCTACAAGCCACAACCAAGATGTAACTCCATAACTCAATTTAATGTTGTTTATATCACTTTGTATGATAGTTGTAGGCTAAACGCTTTGGAAAAAATATTGCATGTATAATTAGATAAAAAATAGATCCAAAGCATTTAGGGTTGTATGTGCACCATAGGATGTTGTAGTCTACTAAAACCCATCAGTGTTATCAGAGCCATGGGTTGTTTTCTTTTATATTTGATGCGATGTGTTAATTTTCAAAGCTAAAACTTGTTGTCTTAGGGTTCTACTCCCCCTCCCTGTAGAAGCACTCGCAATTCAACCTGAGCCAACCCAACCACTAAACGTTAGAAATTTGCCTTGATATGCGCAGGCTGATGACAATGATGACACAATTCTACTTCTAGGGTGCATTCTTTGCGATAGTGGCCATTTCGTTCACTCTTACCGCATTTTTACTTGTCGTGCACAAGCTAATGAATTCCTTCGCCCTTCGCATAAGTTTCATGGACCCTCAGGCCTCTAGCACTAGACATGGAAACATCAGATTGCTTAGATGTTGGTATCAGTGTCGAATCATGAGTCCGCTTCCTCTTCCCCAGTTGCCTATCCAAACCAAGCTCCTGCTCCCAAGTCATCTAAACCATCCTGTCATCTTCCTGAACTGCCGATATCCAATCATCGAATCTGGCGACCAGTCTGCCTATGACACGACCATTGATGTCGGGTGACTCTTCGCATAAAGCTCACAAAACCTCAGTGGCAACCGATCATGGAATTGATCCCCATGAAGACATGATGCATAATCCACCTTCAATTCCTCATAACAAGAGCTAGTAATAGAATCCTCCTCCCTGAAGGAGTATAGGGCTCCACAAGCCTTGAGCCCCCGATGGGCCCCCTCTAACTTCCATGCTGCAAAATCGGCCCGAAAAGCCTCGAGTCGATCGTCCAGGATTTCCAAGATTCCTTCCTTGATGGTACCAAACGTCACATGAGTCTGGTCCAAAATACCATGGGTGATCTCCGACGAGATGAACTCCTGCATCTGCTCATCTATTGGCTCAACACCTGCACCTGAGCCTAAACCAGATCTCAAACCTCCTCCTTGTGTGCTCATCACCATTCTAAAAAGAAATCATACATGTGATCAAAACATACCCAAATAATCCTCATCCCACCGGCTGTTGGATTAGGTGTCTAAGTCCATAACTATAATTGGTATGTACTTGACCCATGAGTAGCATGGTCCATTTGGGTTGCATATCACCGGGACAATTTGATAGCATGGACTTTTGAGAAGAGGTTATTTATGATTTTTTAATACATTATAAGTTCTAATATACTATTATGAAATCATATGATATTATTAGTATTAGTCAATAATTAATTTGGAATTAATTTTGTGATCAAAAGAGACTAATTAAATATATGGGGATTGATTCGGTAAATCAATGGTTCCTATAGTATGGGCTAATTGTCATTTAGGATGGGCTAAACCAATATAGTAGTCCATGGATTGTCCATGGAGGTTTAACCCATGGATCCTAGGTAATATGAAGAGTCATGGGCATTTGGGTTTACATGGTGCTAACCCTAATCTTGCCACACTATATAAGAAGCCCCTTAGCATCCAAAATCGTGCAGTAGATGTTCTAAGAGTACATGAGCCGATTTGAGTGTAAGAAGATTCTCTGAAAAGTCATCATTTGTCTAAAGGTGTGTTTTGATTCCATTTGAGGTGCATCACTTGAGGCACTAACTTCTTAAGGCCTTTCACAACAAGTTCTACAAGCCACAATCAAGATGTAACTCCATAACTCAATTTAATGTTGTTTATATCACTTTGTATGATAGTTGTAGGCTTAACACTTTGGAAACAATATTGCATGTATAATTAGATAAAACATAGATCCAAAGCATTTAGGGTTGTATATGCACCATAGGATGTTGTAGTCTACTAAAACCCATCAGTGTTATCATAGCCATAGGTTGTTTTCTTTTATATTTGATGCGATGTGTTAATTTTCAAAGCTAAAAATTTTTGTCTGACAGCCCTACTCACGGAGTCCATTCTTGTACTTGACGAGTAGGTTGAACATTGCCTTGGACTCGTCGAGTCCAATATGGGGCTCGACGAGTTGCCTGTCCAGACAACGGTTTTTCGAGTTTTTTTGGCTTGTTTTGGATTAGAATCATTACCAAAAAATATTTTAGTTCATAAAATCTGATTTTGTTGAAACCTGAAGAGTCTTTTATATAAATGTTTTACGAGCTCCATAACTTGTCCTCAATTTATGGAATGTCAAGAGTCTTTTGATAAGACCTATATTAAACTCATAAGTTATGGAAACCAAAAGTTTTTGAATAGTTCAAAACTTGCCCTCATGTTTTGGAATTTGTAAAGTCTCACTTTTGAATACTTTAGCTCCAAACCCTAAAGTTTTAAAAGTTAAAATTCTACCCTTATACTTTATATTATTATAAGTTTAATAATTATATATGTATAAGACAAGTCAGTCTTACCGTTAGTAGGTCTCATTCAGGATGTCGGTCTATAAGGGGAGTATATGGTTGTTACCTATGAATTGGCAGTTTAATGAGTGTTCACTCTCACCCACCGCTTCCTTGAGTGGTAGAAAGTCGTTAGCCGAACGGGTAGATTAGGATACTAATTCTCATTATAAGTATACGATAATTATAAAGTAACTAAACTTTTATTAAATTCATGATCTTAGTTACTTTAGAAAAATGTGAAAATGGTGTTATTCCATGAAATTGCACTTAGCACCTTGTTAAGTCCTTAGTGGAGCATGTATGGTTAACCGGCACACTAATTTGGGATTGACAGTGCGTGGAAAAGGGTAGCTTGATGTTAATGATAAATCAATGGCGTGTGTGGTTAACTAGCATATTGATTAGGTGGTTGTAACATTGGGTGTACCAAGCTAATTTGCATGGTTATTCACACCTTGTTTGTGATCCTCGACATCCCAGTCACAAACTTGAAGGGCACAATCGAGATTTAAGCATGTCATTGAAAAATTCAATGAATCTCAAATGATCTAGGAATTTCAATGCATTTAAAACTTAATAATCAATTTCGTTTTCGATGGTGGAAATTGGTAAATCGTCATTTACCTATCTTCAAATATTTTGCAATTGGATTACGACATCCCTCTTCCGAATTGTAAAATATTGTGTTGGGTCCTAGCCTTAATATTTCATTTGGGTGTTATATTAAGGACTTAAATCAACTAACTTGAATTTCTCCCATTGTAGATGTCTAGTTCATACTACTATGATCTTCCCAAATCCTTTCTTCATAAAGATGATATTCCACAAGACAATCAAGGTGAAAGATTAATCCCTTCTCCGTGATATAGTGGAACTTCACTTCCTCCACCTCCTCCAATTATTCTCCCTGACCTACAAGTTCGAAGACTTGAAAATTGCAAGGTTACTCAAGCCCTATTGGCAAGTAAACACCAAGATGGCAGGTGTGTGTGTGTACTCATGTCTTGGAGATGAAGTCACATATTAACAGGATGAGAGTATTGGGTTTCGGTGTCTCAAGGAAATTGGCTATTCACTGGGTTCTTTAATCTTTTACCACGTCATATAGTGAGTTCATTAAGGACTACTATGTGACAAACCATGACATGACCCTTATTGATATAGCATATTTGTTTGTTGCTACTGAATCAGCAATGATTTAGCACACTAGTAAACCAAATTTGATTGGAAGATGTACTCCCCACACTTCCATGGACATTGACAATTGGAACATTGGAAGTCCAGAAAAGCTTTCTCTTCCCAATGGAAAGGGATCAGCCATGGTCATGTCATTTGACCAAATGGTAAAGAGAAAAGCTAAGTCTGAGATAGTCTCGTGTATCATTCCCAAAGAGTCCATATGTTTCTATTGCCAAGAGAATAGGCACTAGTTATGAAACTGCCAGATTTACCTGAACCATCGCAAGGATGGTAAAGTCAAAATTTTTGACTCTACTTCAGGTAAATCTACTATCTGACTTTATTAAGTTCCTAATTGTTGATTCTTAATACATGATGTGACAAGGTTGAATTTTGATGTTTTGTAGGATCATGCAAAAGGAAGGAAGCTTAAAGGAAGAGTATGTTGAATCTGGTCGCGAAGATGGATTTCAATCGCATGGTTCGATGATCGGATTTTTGAGCTGTTGCTTAAAGAGTTATGATAGATTGCTTAGAAATATGTAGTAACATAGTTTTCATTTGTAATTGCATTTTAACGAAAAGTTTTTCTACATTTTATAAATAAATAAAAAATATATTTTTATATCTCCTTGCAATGGCATTTGTGAAGATTGATGTTTCTATGTTTCTATGTTAGCAATATGAATTTGATTCCTTCGATTGTGTTAGTGTCGAGAATTTACCAAATATGGAAAGATTCTCATCACCCAAGTTTCAACTTGATAGAAACTTGGAATCATGCAACTTGAAGTGTGTGATGAATGAGAACCTTTGTCTTTGGGAAATTAAGACTAATTCCTTGTTCACATGTATATGTGAGTCAAGTGAAGGACTAGGGGATCGGGTACACTGGCTGTGTACTGGTCAGGTCCACCATAGAGAACGATAAGACTATTCATCATGATTTACTAACGTTTAGTAAATATGGTTATGCTTACGAGTTTAAGTATAATTTGGAAACATTGGAAAAGTTTCAATGTATGGCAGAACGAATGAGAAGAATCAAATTAGGAAGAAAAAGATAGGAGAGTACTTTAGTATAATATTTTATGATTATCTTAATGACTATGGAAAACCATATCACAGTTGATCCTCTAAGGATATCTTATTGCATTTGTATGGCTAAGAAGAGGAATCGTGAATTGTTGAAATGGTTAAATTAAAAAGGTGAATCATACTTCGTTCCAAAATCGAGACTTAGAGTAACACTCCAAGATCGAGCCTCAACTGACATAATCTTAAGAAAGGTTTATAACATTTATCAAATGTAGAGTAAAATGTTTTCTACTCTTGTACAATTGAAATTGGTAAATTGTGTTGTTTTGGATAAAACAAAGAACAACTAAGGCCAATTGTGTGAAGTGTTAGTCTTGATTAGAATCTGCACTGACTCTTGAATATTTGTTTGTCAAGGAATGGTTGTTGACGAGAGAATCTTATATGTCAAGAGGTCAGTGGGAGTCTTAAATATCTTGACAAGTTTAAAGAACTAATCAAGAATAAACCTATTGTTAATCACTAGCATATGACTTGAGGTTGTAACCTATTGTGTTGACATATTCTTGTTTCGGTGCCCATTCTAGTTAAAGTTTACTATGTATATGAGTTCTATGAGTTCTTAATTGTTTACATAAACAACTTGGAAGCAATGGTAGGCCCTTGTTCTGCCAAGTTGCAAGAAATTAAGATTGAACAGGTTCAGTCCACATGGGTTTGGATTTGTCGCTAACCATGTCTTGTGATTATGGTTATGACAAATTCACATGGATAGGAACACATAGACCATAAAATCTAAGTGTTATAAGGTATCTATCCAGTTCATGAAAATGATTACGAGGAAACTCTTTCACTAAGTAGATTTTAAATAGATAGCAATTATGTTATTTGCATTCTCACATTCGATTATGATTACGACATCCTTCTTCATAGTTTGAATTGTGAGAAATGGGAAAAGGTCTAAACATTTGAGGCTTATTGTTGTAAGTTCTAAAATTGTTTAGACACACATGTGAGCTATCTAAGGAAAGGTGTATGATTTTGAGATGCCTAGATAAAGTCTTATCGAAGCATCTCATATCAGAAATCTGAACTTTTGTAAGTAAGTCAATAAGTATTGATTTCTAGAAGTCCAGCTGATTTATGGGTACGTCAAAGCTAGTGGGAGCATAAGTGTTATGCTAGTAAGATAATAATTATGATGCTAGTGGGAGCATAATTATTATGGAAAGTGTTGCAAGTATGCAACAGATGAGGAAACAAAGAAGGTAAGGTATCATGACTTACTGCAGAATGATAGCAGGAAGATCATGAGTATCTCGGGGTGCAAGACACTGAGTGATATGATTTCTAGAGCCCGATAACGGGATAGGGTCTCGGGAAGAGACCCAGGATTTCGGAACAACTTTTGAGAGACCGTAGGGTCAGATTCTGTATAGCACGTGCAGGAAACTACACAGTAGAGCCTTTAGTTCCAAGGGTTTGAGTAAGTGTAATTCAGGTTTATCCGTTGTCTGTGTTTGAATTATATCCCCAAGAGATGTTATATGCCAATTGCATACCAAGAATCATTAGTGGGTAGCGAAGGGTCATTTTCCCTAATTGTGGATTTGGAAAGTATACAGTGGATTCCTAGAAGTTGTGTGATCTTTTGGAGTAGCTGGTGTTGAAATACTAGCAATGGTAAGCGTGGTTTCTAGAAGATTGTTCATAGGTGGTAAGAAGGATTGAGAATCCTTTCAGTATTATGTGTTGTGGAATGTTAGTTGAAGCTAAGTGGGGGAGAATTGACCAGGTGTCCATGAGCAGAAATAGGTGTGAAACTAAGATGAGTTTTGCATCCCTAGTCATGGGGAAAGGCGGTCGAGTGGCCGTCTAGGTGGAGGATTGGGTGAGTTGGAAGTTTAGAAAACATTTCAACGTTTGGTTCATGCTTTTCTTGGCATCAGATAGCAGGTTTTGGAAACCTGGTTAGAGCTCTAGTTAGGACTGAAGTTCAGTTGAGTGTTAGGTTGAGTGCGGGTTCAACCGGAATGAGAGTGTTGTAAGTCTACAGTTGTAGCCATAGCATTCACTATCAGTCAGATAGTGATAGAGTGTTGTAAGTCTGCGGGTGTAGCCATAGCATTCACTAACAGTCAGATAGTGATAGAGTGTTGTAAGTCTGCAGGTGTAGTCGTAGCATTCACTAGCAGTCAGATAGTGATAGAGTGTGGTAAGTCTGCGGGTGTAGTCGTAGCATTCACTAGTAGTCAGATAGTGATAGAGTGTTGTAAGACTACAGGTGTAACCGTAGCATTCACTTGGTTGGTAGATAGCATGAGAGCATTGTTAAGACGCGGAAGGAACAGTGGTACCCACCAGTTTGGGTGCAGCGGTGAGGATATGGATATCCATGAATCGGATTTCGGAATTACCCAGATGGATCTGTTTGAGCCGGTGATAAAACTGTAGGAGCGTCACTATGACTATGGGATCATGGAAGTAATGGATTGTATGAAATTGCTTATGGTATAAGGCTACCATTGGTTAGGTAGCAATCACTTTTAGTCTTGGATTTGGTGACGTCAAGATTCGATGCATGGGCCCGATCGGTTGGATCAGGAGGTTGTTAGAACCGCAGTGGCATGATAACTAGTGGCAACTAGTTCCAGACAAGGATTTCGTATGAAAGTCGTGTGAGGTGACTATGTGGGAGCCCTTTGGTTCCACAGTAAGGTTGGAACCCAGTATTTCAAGTGACTGACGAATGAATTGAGACCAGGAAGGTCTCGATAGATTTTGGAAAGCAGCCATGTAGCAGCATGTTGTTTCAGGCAGTTTAGTGTTTCAGGCAATTCAGTGTTTCAGGCAGTTCAGTGTTTCAAGCAGATCAGTATTTTAGACAGTTTTGAGTCTCCAGTAGTAATGGTATTTGAGTATCTCATGTATGGTAAGTGTAACAGATTGCTGAGTAATGTTAAGTCAACCACAACGGGGTTCATCGATAATGATTCCGTATGAGTGGTCGGTCAGGGAATCAGACCATCTCGAGACAGCAGAATTAGGACTGAGTAGATGTGATCATATCGTGAGAAATTCGTTAACCTGCGGATTTTAGGGATTTGCGAAGATTGGTCACGGCTACCCTGGGGAAGCTAGGATGTGCCCAGGATGGTGACCATTTTACTAGAGTGTACACCCTGTGTAAGGAATGGTAAGGAATGATTTCGAGGACGAAATCTAATTTAAGTGGGGGAGAGTTGTAACACCCCGTTTATTAAATAAATAAATAAATAAAATTAATGGATGAATAGTATCCCAAAAATCCATAATATTTATCAGGGTGTTGGTTTTGGGGAGTTGAATGGCATGATTTAGAGTTTCGAGGGCTAAAGTGTAGTTTTGGGATTTAATTTTTAAAGATTTTTAGAAAACAGGGGGTGGTTGGTAAGTATTGGGACTTAATATGGATAGATTATGGGAAGCAAGGGTTAAATGGTAAATTTCTGACTCAGTTTGTAAAGAATATTGAAGGCAGAGGTTAAAAGGGTAATTTCTAGACTTATAATGGAAACTCTTTATGGAGGAGGGACCAAAGTGTATAAAAATGAGTTAGGTTTAGAAGGAAACACGAGACTTCAAATTGTGCCTTCTTTTCCCCGTTTGAATATATATAGCATCAAGAAACCCTAACCCTAAATTTTATCTAGCCACCACCTTATAACCCCTAACCACCGGCCGCCACCTACAGCGCTCCATCCGGTCGTCGCCGCTGCTTCATAGCCATTATTGAAGTCTCAAGCCACCCGAGCCCCTTTTGTATTCTAACCAGACGAGTTCCGAGCAACGCCAAGATGGTTGAAGATGAAGGTTGCCTTGGTCGTTAGGGCAGTGGGCAAAGTAGAAGAACGTGACATGTTGCTGCTGTCGTTCGCCAGACAGGGTCGCGACCACCCTCATCATCCCCGTTATTCTGTTGTGCGCCTCAGATCGTGTTGTCGGCGTCACCGTTTCCATAGTTTCATTATCGTTCATTTCAATTCCAGCTCATGTATGTGTCCATGTTTTAGTGGTTGTCGTGTGATGTTGGCCGGAGAGAAAGAGGGCCACCATGGTGGCTGTCGACGTCCAAACCCCTTCTACCGCCATCAGGGGTGGCTGTGGGTGTGCGTAATGGTGCAATGTGTGCGCTGATTCTAGTTGAAGTCGTTTTTCCTTGGGTTTGCTTGATCGAAATCCAAAATAAACCACCGCGATGGTGGTTGTCATCGCCAAAACCTTCACTGTCGCCGCCGTGAGCCACCAGGTGGGTGGTTGGAGTGTAGTATGCAATCTGAAGTATATGTGTGCGTGTTTTGTCTAGCCGGAAAATTGAGAACAACCACCACCACCACGTACCACCGTCGACCCCCACTAGAGTGGTTGTGTGTGTGTTAGAGTAGTTAGTGGGTGTGTTTATTTGTGGATTAAAAGCTTGTAATTTTAATTAGCAAAAGAGTAATGAAAAGAACCATAACCACCACCGTAAGGTGGTGCCCGCCGTCGTGAGCCGCCATTGACCACCACTACCCGAGGTGGTAATGGGTGGTGCCCCACTAGCAAAACCCTAATGGACCTAGCAAAACCTTAATGGGATTAAAGATTTATTTTGGGCATATTGGCCCATGTTTGGGTGGAAAACCTAATTAGGTTTTAGAAAAACTCTAATTGTGAGTATTTGGGCCTTGGACTTATTGGGACCCACCTTTGGGCCATTAGGATTGGATTGTGTATTAAGTCCAAATTATTCCATATCACTTATCTAGTAGAGTAAAGGACTTAATGGATTAAGTCCTTAATCGGTTGAGTGAGAAACACTTAACCCTAATTGTCATTTTATGAGAAACCCTAATTTCACTTGGACTTTGAGTAGGGCCTTCCTATTGGGCCTTGGTGATTGGGATAATAATGGACCATCCAAGAATAATCATATGAACTAAAATATTTAGACGGGCTTTAGGGTAAAGCCCATATGAGGGTTTGGGCCCAATTTGGAAAATTGGGCTATAGATGGGCCAAATTTTGGGTCGTGATGGTTTGTAGAGATTAATAGATTGCGTCATGGGCTCGGTCCTTAGCCCAGTTTTGATTGCCGGTATTGGGTCTGTCCAACCGTGCATGTTTTTGTACCAGCGTTTAGTATATAAGCTGCATGCATGCAGTCTTAGAAGTCATCGCTTTTATTGTTTATTTTCTCTGAGTTTTGTAAACCCTAGCTCGCCTCTACATCGGACTGGACTAAATGGTTGGGCCTTAAGGGAAGACCATGTAGAGGTTTGGGCCCAATTCAGAAAATTGGGTCATATGTTGGGCTTTGAGCCATAACTGGACTTTTGGGCCTTTGGATTGGGCCTTTGGCTTAAATCAAGCCAAGTTAGGGGTAAAACAGTATTTATCCCAAGTATGTACATATGGTTATGTGTGGGAACCCAATTATTAATTGGGTGCTATTTTGATGTTGACAGATTCGGGAATCTGTCATCCAGCAACTAGGGTTTTGTCATCAGGACTTCAGCAGTGTGAGGTGAGTTTTCCTCCAGTAGGAACGGGTCTAAGGCACCAATGCCGACCCGTTTATGTAGTAGTAGCATGTCGGGGTTAGCCTGATGCAGTTTATATGATTCTGGACTTTGGTCCGATGTCGGGGTGGTTCTGAGAAGTAGTTATGTATGTTTGATGTCTTTGTGATTCATGCTTGTTATGTTATGTGTTATATGTTCCGGACTTCGGTCTGATGTCGGGCAAGCCCGGTACAGTATATATGATTATGTTATATGTTTATATTTATGTTGTGTTCAGTTTATACCGGACTTTGGTCCGATGTCGGGCTAGTCCCGATACAGTGGGCGGCGCCCAAGTTATTCCGGACTTCGGTCCGATACTGGGCAGGGCCCAAGTTATGCCGGACTTCGGTCCGATGTCGGGCGGGGCCCGATGTAGTGGGCAAGGCCCAGTATATGTTATATGTGTTATTGTATGGTATGTGGTAGTTTGGGGAGCTCACTAAGCTTCGTGCTTATAGTTTTTAGTTTTGGTTTCAGGTACTACTAGCAAAGGAAAGGGCTCAGGATGATCGCATGACACACACTACAGCTTTCAGCCTGTGATTTATTGAGACTCTGATATATTTCCTCATTTGTTTTTGATACAGTATTTGATATGAGATTTTGAGATACATGACACTTGGTTTTCTTATTGATTATGGATGATTAAAGTTTTTATAATGTTTTCAAAACGAAATTTATGGGTCATAATTTAGGGATGTTTCACTTGATATATAACCTGTGAGGGATTAAGTGTAGAGGATTCGTAAGGAATCATTGCAATCCACATAGGATGCAAGAAAAGAGATGTTTCTAAAAGATCTGCAATGGATTAAAGTGTGTGGATTAAGTCAAATGATATTATTCTGATAAGATAGAGTTATGTTGTTCCCATATATATATATATATATATATATATATATATATATATATATATATATATATATATATATATATATATATATATATATAGTCCGGTTAGGTCTAAATTTGATAATAATGGCAAAGCATGAGAATATGAGAATAAAGAGGTAGCCTGTGAGAAAAAATGAGATGAGAGAGGAGGATGAGAAGAGTAAAGAGATAAGATAAAAGAGTATGAGAAGTGTAAAGAGATGAGATAAGATGAGTAGGATAAGAGTTTGATATAGAGTACTAGATAAGTACGAGAAGATACGATAAGACATGAAATTAGATAGAGCAAGAGATTAGATGAGACAAAAATAGAGTATGAAGATTACGGAAAAAGGAGAACAAAAGAGTGGAGTATGAGAAGAAGATAACATAATGTTATAGTATGATAATAAAGAAAGAATAGAAGTAGAGTATGATGACATGAAAACATAGTATGATATAACTCACCCGACCTGTGGGTTGATGTTGTAGATTTTTCATGTGATATAGGTTCAGGTAGTTTATTGATTAAATATTATGTAAGTTTATTGAAAGAAAATAAATAAATAATACATAACATAATAAATAAATAAATAACAAAAATGAAACTAGAATGTTGCTCCATACTAGTGAGAAGATTTATGCAATTTAGCCGATAACAATTTATTTTTTAGACAAAAGTGCAAAAATGATTTATGTGGTATGTAGTTTTTCATGGACAAAATTGCAAGAATGGTCCCTCTCGTATGTCAAAACTAGCTAGTTTGGTCGAAACAAGTTTGGACTCGCAAGGGTGGTCCAAAAGTTTCATTTTTTTTTACGAGTTTGGTCCATTTTGTTTTGATTTTTTTAAAAATGATGATTTTGCCCTTGATATTTTCTTTTTTCAGTTTTTTTATTACAAAAATCTAAAAAAGAAAAGAAAAAGGAAAATACTTTCTCTCTCTTTTTTTTTCTCTCTCTCTCTCTCTCATGTTATCCATCTTAGACACATCTTATTACCCATCTTTTTCTTCTTCCTCAAGAACATCTTCCGTTACCACCACCGTTCGACCACCGTCATCTACTACCGCAGTCTGCCACCTCTATCTCCACCTAAATCAGTTCAGATGAACACACACATACACACACGAAATCAGATGAACACACACACATGAAATCTAATGAACACACACAAATCAACACAAACATCCATCAATTTTTCAACAGATTCAAGATAACACACTCACACACACATAGAGAGATAGAGAGATTAATCACACATACAAACTCGAACAAAACCAATGATTTGGCGAAGATGACGAAGAATTAGAACGCCACCACGACCACGACCTGGAAAACAAGATTAGAGAGACGAAGGATGGTGTAGAAACCTTTCGTCGGAGTTCAGATCTATCTCGCCGCCATCTTCCTCGACAAACCCTAGCCGCTACCACCTTCATTTCTATCCTTCTCCGTTAATCTTTGACCACCACCAACACCATCTTCTTGTCACCTTCTTAGGCGAATAGATGTAATCTGGGAACGACGACGAGGGGAACAAGTCTAAACCCTAGCTGCTGCCACCTTCAACCCCCTGCTAGATCTCGTCTCAGGTTTAAAAAACCCTAGATTCATCAAGCAGTACACGTTGTTGTGGTGGTTCGATTTGTGTTGGGATCTGGAGATACAAAGAACCAACGTCGATCTGAAACCCTTGTCGTCGATCTACCTCAAGGTCTTCGTTTTTCCGACAAAGAAAGAGAGATGCCTGTTCGATTCGTGTTGGGGTCTAGAGTACAAACTCGTCTTTGTCGCTGCCTCTGCAAATTGTAGCTTCGATCTCTGTGTCACCGTTACCTCCACCTCTAAAGAACTCTGATAGCGGTGAAGGTGCTACTTTAGGGGTGTTTATAGAGCTTTACCGACGACTGCTTCGATAATGGTAGGGCAATCAAGCAAGAGCAAACCTAAGATCTACAGTAGAGATTAATGATTTTGTTGATGGGTTCAAAGGGTTTTGATTTTTTGTTCATTGATGTTCCAGAGAGAGAGAGAGAGAGTATTTTCTTTTCTCTTTTTTTTTTAGATATTTGTAATAAAAAACTGAAAAAAGAAAATACTAAAGACAAAATCGTCATTTTATAAAGAATCAAAACAAAATGAACCAAACTTGCAACAAATTGAAACTTTTAGACCACCCTTACGAATCCAAACTTGCTAGTTTTGACATACAATAAGGATCATTCTTTCAATTTTGTATTTTTCATGAAAAATATCAAAACCATTAAACTTTTGAATTGAATTGATGGTTATTTTGAACATGTGTAATTGTGGTTTTGATCATTTGAAAAATTAAAAAGACTAAAATGTCATTCTAATATATTTTTTCTATTTAATTTAAAATTTTAATAATAATAAATTTGAGACCCGACTTTTTCTCTCTCTCGCAAGAAATTGATTATGTAATGGATTTTCTTGTGATTTGGAGATGTGTGGAGAAGACGAAGTCGAGAAAAAGGAGAGAATGATTAAAAGGACTACTCTAAAACTTCTATTTACCATTTTATTGAAAAAAAATGCATTTTTTTTAAATCGAACCCGATAGTCTTTCGTATTTTGTGAAAGGATAAATAAAATTCGTTTAAATTAAAAGAAAAAAAAAACACTTTATGTCTTTATCCCACCAATCCATCCCTTTTCCTTCTCTCTCCAAAGCTTCAATATCCACATTTCTCTCTCATCATCATAAGATAGATTATAGAACAAATCTTTATATGGGTTTTCTTGAGTTTGCGTTTCCCACATCAATATCATCAAGCACTGTTCTTTGGAGTATTCTTGTCTGGATTCTCTAAAACCCCATTTTTGGTCTTTGACTTGCTTCAAATATATGAACAAACAAGGGTTCTCTCTCTAAGGCTCTCTGGTTTTTTGGGTGTGGAATCTTAGTGTATTTTTTAAGCTCAACAACATCTCTCCAATGGCTTCTTCATTGAACCCCATTACTTTTCCTGGTTATCCTACTTCGTTTAACGAAACCCTAATCAAATCAAATAGACCCCTTACTCCTTCCGTTCACGCCACAGATTTCTTGACCAAAAGATCCCAACTTTTCTCAGATCAGAAGGGTCTAACTTCAAGTTCTTGGCATGCGAAAACCCCTATTCATGTATGTTCAAATTTATGAAGCCTTTTTAAGTTTTCATTAATGGGGTTACGACCCCTTAATACCAAGTTTGATTTCATTTTTTCATGATTACAGGCACATGCATCAATTTGTGTGAGCAAATCCATGAGATGGTGGGAAAAGACGCTTAAACCCAACATGATTGAGATTAATTCAGCCCAAGAATTGGTGGATACACTATCAAATTCAGGGGATAGATTGGTCATTGTGGAGTTTTATTCACCTGGTTGTGGTGGTTGTAAATCTTTACACCCCAAGGTATGAACATCTGAAATCCCTCTTAATTATTTGTTAAATTTTAATTTAATTAACTTTTTTTTTTTGTTTATAATCAGATCTGTCAACTGGCTGAGTCAAACCCTAATACAGTTTTCCTCCAAGTGAACTATGAAGAACTTAAACCCATGTGTCATTCTCTTCATATTCATGTTTTGCCTTTTTTCAGATTCTACAAAGGTTCCCAAGGCAAGCTTTGTAGCTTTAGCTGCACCATTGCAACTGTAAGTCGATTCTGGTTATGTTTTATTGATTATTAAACGAATTAAAGTTTATAGAATTGGTCAAAGAAAGAAATGGGTCGGATAATGTAACACTTTTGACCGGACCTGTTTTTGACCCGATATAATTGTCCATTTCAATCCAAATGGATAATTAATTTCATCTTGTCTATTTTGCGAGATATAAAATAGTATTATAAAAAATGTTTACTTTATAAGAATAATTGGTTGATGGGATGAATCTTGATTTTATGCCTACAGATCAAGAAATTCAAAGATGCGGTGTCAAAGCATAAGAATGATGCGTGTGATCTAAATCTTGGTCCAGCCAAAGGATTAGAGGAATCTGAGCTGTTGACTTTATGTTCAATTGGTCAAATTTCATATCATTTGCCACAAAAGTCAAATGAGGAAGATTTGGTTCTTGAAGAGATGAATCCATCTATTAACAAATTACTTCTTGCATAGGTTTTAGATGGTAGTTCGATTTCTTTGCAAAATGCAAAGGGAGGATTTTTCTAGTGAGACTATTCGCTCGAACCCTTGTAAAAACCGATAAATTTTGGTGCATCGGATTGGGTGAAGAGATGGGAGGTTAAGTTTTTTTGTATATAATCTTTTTAAAACTAAAAGTGGGGTTTGTTGGTTTTTAGTTGAAAGATAAGCCCTACTTGTTTGATGTTTGATCATTATGTCGTTAAAGATTGTAACTTGTGATTTGCTGTTATTCTCTTATTGTTTTATTGGAGATTGGTACTAAATTGTATTCTTTCATGGGATTTTAATGACAAAAATGTTGAATTTTAATGATATTATTGTGGTTTGGTTTTTAAAATAAAAAAAAAATGCTTATTTATTTGAATAATAAGTTTTTGATAATAAACTCTAATTTATCTAAAATTATTTTTGACTTATTTATTTACCACTAAATATATGTCTATATACACATATCATATCATTACTAGTCATTTTACATATATAAACAAAAATTATCTTATACTAAAAAACAACTTATCTTTTGATATTAGTTAAACTAATCCAAACATTTTTAAAAATTTTCGTTTTGACACAAAAAAATAATAATAAATGTTTTTACACAAACATAAATTGGATTAAATAAACAATCATAGTCACGTTAATAGGTCCCTACGCAACAAATATACTAAGATTATCCGGTATGTGAGGCTTGTCTACGCATGAAATCCGATATGGCTGGCCAAGCTATGCGTGAACAACGTCCCAAAGGGGCGTAGGTAGGGCTGTAAACGAACTGAACGTTCGGTGAACAGTTCGTGAACCGTTCGGCGGGAAGTTCGTTTATGTTCGTTTATTTAATAAACGAACGAACATGAACAAGATATCTGGTTCGTTTAGTTAAACGAACGAACACGAACGTTTTCGTTTATTTATGTTTGTTTACGTTCGTTTGTTTATTTTCGTTTGTCTATTCATGATTATTCGATTATATATATATATATATATATATATATATATATATATATATATATATATATATGGGTAAAGTGAATATACCTAACAACCTTATATAAGCTTAGGTACCTAACCTCATCAAACTACGTCATTTTGCATTAAATTTTCATTGCAATCATCCAAGGTTCTTAAACTTCATCCCTAAACTTGATTTACTTCAAAAAAGTTTGGAAATTCATCATTATATATCTCCTACATCCTTCCTTTTGTAGCGGTATGATATGAAGCCCATCAGGTGGTATTCGATAGAAAGAAGTGATGTAAAAGAAAGATATTGGTGAAAGTCCAAAGATTTTTGAAGTAATCAAGTTATGGGGTTGAAGTTTAAGAACCTTAGACAATTACAATGTAAATATGATACAAACCGATGTAGTATTATGAAGTTAGGTACCTAAGCTTATATAAGGTTGTTAGGTATATTCACTTTACCCTATATATATATATATATATATATATATATATATATATATATATATATATATATATATATATATATATATATATATATATATATATATATATATATATATAATATCAAATATTGATTACGTAGATCTTTGTACATGCAATAAAGTACTCTAGTGAATTAGTGGTAAGTTTAAAAAAAATGATTTTTTTTTTGTAAAAGTGTCTAAGTTTAGGGACCATTGGTTACAAGTGTTTAAAAGTAACATGCTAATTTTGATTAAAAGAATCATGTCAAAATATTCAAAATATTCATTACGCTCTTTTGTCTTCGTCAAATTCGTTAGGGTTTGCTTCCTCACACGCCGTCTCCGCCTCAGACGAGACGATCAGATTTGTTTTCAAGCCGTCTACACCTCAAACGATAGAACTTCGTCACGAGACCATCAGACTTCAGGTCACGCCGCTTTTGGACTTCTTGTGAGCATCTATCATAGACCATCGTCTCGTACTCTGTTTTCGACTTCGACTCAGACATAGGCGGTTTCATCAGCAGGTAAACATCTACCGAAGCTTTTTAAGCTCTATAATTATGTTGGTTATTTTTTAACACTTCCATGATAAGATTTGATTATTATGCATGGTAGATGTCCGATGTTTCTTGTAATCGACCGCCTCTTTTTGATGATAATCAATATTTAGCAAGGTTCTAAATAACGTAAGGCGTGACTTGTCGGCAATGTCAAGCCTCAAACTTTTCCGAGCCTTGACGAGTCATGACGTTTGTAAGGCGTGACTTAAGGCGGCAATCTTTTATATAATTAATATTTTTATATGTATTTTAAACTATTATTCATTTTTATATACATATATGAGTTAAGGCCGCGTTTTAGCAAAGCTTGGCGGCAAGTGCAAGCCTTGGAGCCGTGGCGTGCCATGGCGGAGCCATGGCGAGCTTTTTAGAACCTTGATATTTAGACTCACACTCGCCATTCGAATCGACAGAATTTGAATCAAGTACAAACACTCCAGTGATGGAAGACACTCCTTGTCCTGATGTTATTGTTATTACAGCTGATGATGGAGATATCGATATAGCTGCAACAATGGATGACCTTGCTGGTGGTATAGAACAAGCAAATGCAGCTAAGAATGAAGAACAAATTCCATTTACTAAAAGAAAACGGAAAAAGACTTCAGAAGTTTGGGAACATTTTCGTGATATTAAGTTGGAGGACAGAACAGAAATGTGTGAATGTATCCACTGTAAAGAAAAAATAAAGAAACTAAAAGAAGGAACAACCATACCATTGCTTAGGCATGTTGCGAAAGATTGCCCGATTTTAAAAGGAAAACGAGAAGTACAAGGTCAGTTAAATTTAAAGATGTTTCCAGGAAAGTCGGATGCTTCGTCAATGGTTAGAACTTGGAAATTTGATAATTCTAGGATGAGAGAGGTTATTTCTCATATGCTTATGATCCACGAGTTGCCTTTTAACTTTGTTGAGTATGATTTGTTTAATGTGGTAATGAAAGAAGCTAATCCCGCATTTAACAAGATATCGTGTGCATCAATTAGAGAAGATTGTATTTATAGTTATGGAATTGCAAAAAAAAAAGTGTTCAAAAGTTGTTGAATAATGTCAACCGAGTGAGCATCACTACTGATATGTGGACATTAGGTCAAAATATTCATTACATGGTAGTGACATGTCATTTTGTAGATTCTGATTTTAAGCTTCATAAAAATATCTTGAGTTTTGTTGATGTGCCTCCACCTTATTCCGGAGTATGTATATATGATTCTCTCTTTAAGTGTCTAAAAGAGTGGAATATTGAAACAAAGGTTGCTACGTTAACGGTGGATAATGCTAGAACTAATGATGTAGTGGCTAAGAAGTTGAGGGAAAACTTGAATCTTCAAGAAAAACTTGTTCTTGGGGGAACGTTGTTCCATGTACGATTTTGTGCGCATATACTCAATTTGCTTGTTCAAGATGGTCTAGCAAAAATTGAACCTATTATTCACAATGTTCGTGAAAGTGTGAAACATGTGAATGCGTCCCCTGGTCGATTGCATATCTTTAGTGAGCTAGCTAAACAACTTTCAATGTCAAAGAAGCATTTGATTCAAGATGTTTCTACTCGATGGAATGCTACATATGCTATGTTGTCTAATGCTTTGGAGTTCAAAGAAGTGTTTGTAAATTATGCCGATCGAGAGTCCACATATAAAAATTTGCCAAGTGATGAAGATTGGAAGAAAGTTGAAGATGTTTGCTTTTTCTAGCACTTTTTGAGGAAACTACAAAAATCATTTCAGGTATTATTTATTTTTATATGTTTTGGTTTAATAATCACTTTTAGATTAAAAACTAATTTGATGCCTATATCATACATCTATGTTTATTTTGACTAAAAAACAATCTGATGCATATATGTAAGTTTATTTTTTATAGGTTCTGAATATCCTACATCCAACTTATTTCTTAGCGAGTTGTTTGGAATAAAGAAAGCTTTGGATGCAGTAGCTTTAGATGGAAGTGAATATATGAAATCAATGGCCATTAAAATGAAGACAAAATTGGACAAATATTGGGGTGATTGTAATTTGTTGATCTCAATTGGTGCGGCTTTGGATCCAAGGTATAAAATGAATTTAGTTGAGTTATTTGGTTTTATTTGATGTTTTTTTTTAATTTTATTTGTTACTCTTTTTGTACCAGGTATAAAATGAAATTGATCGACTTCTCTTTCAGGGCCATATATTCTGACAATGAGGCTCCTCGACAAATGCAAATAGTTCAGGATACTTTGTATCTATTATTCGAAGAGTATGTTGATGCCCATAAAGCATCGGTTGTTGCTTCATCAAGTAGTGGAACAAACAGTGGTGTTGCCGCTCTCAAGAGTAGTTTTGCTTCGTTAACCAGACGATTGGGTAGAGGTCTTAAAACTGGGACAACTAAATATGATCAACATATTAGAAGTGTCGATAGTTTTACTGCATCAAAATCAGAACTTGATACTTATTTGGAAGATAGAGTTTACATTGGTGAACCAGGTGCAGATTTTGATGCATTGGCATGGTGGAAAGAGAACAATTTGAAGTTTAGAATTCTTTCCAAAATGGCTGCCGATATCTTGGCAATTTCGGTCACTATTGTGGCGTCTGAGTCTGCTTTTAGTGCTGGTGGGAGGGTTATTGATCCACATCGTTGTTCTTTAGGAAGAAACATGGTAGATATGCTTATTTGTGGAGCTGATTGGTATAGACATTATTATGGGTTAGAGAGAAAGAAAAACAAGGTATATTTCTTATTATTAATTTTTTAATATTGTGGATTTATTGAGCTAATAACTTTTTGGTGTGTAATAGAAAAATGAGGATATTGTAACTATTGAACTACCTTGAGGACGAAGATGATAATTGATGTTCTTGATGGTAAATGTAAATAAATTGTTTATACTTTAACGCTAATTACTTTTTTACTTTTTGATATAACTTTAATAATTTTGATATGTTTTATGTTTTTTTGTTAGTAGAATAGATGTTGAATTGAAAGGATGGGTGTTGGATTGAAGGATTGGCTAGAAGGGAAATGGTTTTTTAGTCTTTTTGAAGTATTATTTGGTTATTTTTGTATGGAATGGCAAACAACCAAGTAAAACTTTATTGTAGTGTTATGTTTTTGGCGAACAACTAAGTAGAATGTTATTATTGTATGGAAATATTGAAGACGTGTTTGTTTTCATTTAAGTTCATGGTTGTTTATCTATGTTCGTTTAAGTTTGTTTGTGTTCGTTCATATATGTTTGTTTAAGTTTGTTTGACTTTGTGTTCGTTTATGTTTGTTTGTGTTCGTTTATGTTCGTTTGTGTTCATTTATGTTCGTTTATCAACTAAACGAACGAACATAAACGAACACAAACACAATAAATTGATTAACGAACGAACACGAACATAAAAAGTTAGTTCGTTTAGTTGTTCATGTTCGTTTGTTGTTCAGTTAAAGTTAAACAAACGAACACGAACAAGCCTCTGTTCGTGTTCATTTGGTTCGTTTACAGCCCTAGGCGTAGGTGTTTTGTGGCATGACTCTCTTCACGGACGAAGACAACCAATGAATGAGCAACTTTGCAAACGGTCAACAATGACATTGCGTTTAATTCCATTTGTAGGTGAAGAAGCAACTTGAATTTCAGGATATGGCACATTTGTAGGTGACCATTTTCAAATGCTAGTGGTTTGGTAATGAACATATAGTAGAGAGGACGTGGCATATAGGCGACATCATTTTTCTAGTAAATTAGTGGTGACCATACACATTAGCCTAATAATACCTTTATGGCCATTGTCTCTCCTTCCGCTAAATGACTATTTTACTAATCTTTTATATTTTAAGTAATTTTAATTTATGGTGATACCGTCTCTCCAACCACTATTTTTCATTGCCAAACCAAGGGTAAAGCTTTTTTTCTTCAAATGTCAGTGAATAGGATTTTTGGTTATTTATTTCCCCCTCTCCAAAAAAATTAATTAATTAAATTAAAAATATGTTTTTCCTTCGTAATTACTTCATTTCGTTCCCATCTCCTTCATAAAGAAAAAATAAATAAATAAAATTAAAAAAAATAAAAGCTTGAGAAGAAGGTTCTACCGATGAGAGCTTAGTGTTTTGAAGAGTGAAATTTTACACAGGAGGTCCACGGTTCAAAAAATAACATATATAGTGTTTTGCTATTAACTTCTCACATGGACATTATGGCGAATTAACATGAGATGTTAAATGTGTTGGATTTTAGTTCAAAAATAATTTCATAAATTTGAAAAATATGCCAACGGAAGACTTTAATTTTTGAAATAACATAAACATTTTATACCCACCAAGGATCTTCTTGCAAGTTATATAAAGATTAAAACACCAACCAGAGAAGAAGTGAAAAAATAACAACCTTTGTAGTTCTTTGGGTCCTCTCGGGAGGCTTGGAAGTTGATGAAGAATGTGGAACCTTTGATTCACCAACAATGATTCAACTTAATGTTGATGCTAGTCCAAAACTCTTTAACCATTAAGCTTTAAGTTCATAACCAATATGAACTTAAAGAGGGCTTGAAGATGCAAGTGTTCTTCAAGTTTTCTAACCAACACTAGAGAGAAAGGGAGAAGGAAGAGAGGATTCGGATTTTGCATCAAGAATTGAATGAGAAAATAATCCAAGTGCAAGCTCTCTTATTTATATGCATAAAGTGAAGTTATTAACCATTAGTCCTTAGTAATTTAAGCAAACATGTCCCCATTGTCATAAATATGTCTCCCATGCATTTAAAGCATGATTAGACAAGTCATACACTTCTTCTTTTTATGCATATCTTGAAAATTGCATAAAGAAAAAGAAAGAAAGTCAACCTTGTATAAACTCTTTTATAAAATATAAACCTTGTCTTTTAGGAAAAAGACAAAAGGATTCAACTAGCCAAAAGTTTGTACATGACTCATAAATCATACCATATGATATATATTAAGTTACTTGCTAATGGAATTTATTATTTCCATAAAATAAATAATTTCCAATTTAATTATAAGAGCCATATTGAATATTTATTAAAATCAATTTCTAATAAATAATCAATTGCATCAAGTTATTTTTAGTGTGACCCATTAGTATCATGTGTTATTTAGTAATATCACTTTAATATGACTCTTGAGCATACTAGGCCTTTCGATCTCCCACTTGCGCAAGACTCATATTAGACTGATATAGACAGTGGTGAACGTCTAGCAACATTTCACTGCCCCTAAGACTATACGACTGTTTGTGCCATTCTATCAATGGCGAATTCCCCAAAAGCTCAAAGCTATAATTGGTGTATAAGGTAAGTTTATCAGTTATCCCTTTGCTACAGACATCATGTTGAACATGAAATTTGGATCGCGATCAATCTCATTAGTTATTCAACTTTTGGTAAGGCACCTTAGATGTTTAACTCTCAACACATAAGAGGAACAAATTCCATCTTGACTAGATAAGCCTCTTCTATAGTTCACACCATACCTGAAGATGGCTTTTTATAACTGCCCGGTTAAGGAAAAGCATTTGGCCATTATCAAAGCATAGTACTCCCTACACATTAGTCCCACTATGTATCTCAGGTGTTAAGGATACAAAAAAGTACCTTTTAATTAAGTATCATTCACGATAGCAATCCATGAGATGATCTTAATGCGGGTCAGTTCAATACTAGTTCTCTGACAAGTACCTATGAAACTTGGTTACAACCACTTGCCTATTTTCATCTAGTGAGAGTCAACCAATCCAATTCATATTAGTCATACTTCATAATTGTTCCCACAATTATAACCGACTATGAACCTTTAGAATAATAACATTATTCATGGATTAAACATGTTAATATAGAACATAACAAGTATTAATGTGATGACTATATCCCAATATATCACAACATTATCTAATAATTGTTGTTATAATGTTACAATATCCAAATACTAAACCCAAATAAAAAATCCATTTCTAGAATAATAAAGTCTTATAGCTGAAGTGTGATCATTCATACTTAGCTCAAAAGAATGACTTTATCAATGGATTTGACAAAAATTAATTTGTATGAATTTTGTGAATACTAACCTATCCATACTTAAATTTACTCTAAGTATAGTTAAATATTTTGGAGAATATGATTGGTGTTCTTTCGTGACATAGAGTCTCTTAGCTAGATTAAGTATACTCTCGAATTCACAAAGATTTCTATGTGGTCCTTGAATGGAAGAAATCAACATAGTTTTTCAATGATCGCATTCATCCAATCATATTTGAATTCAACTTCTAAAGTAGTGTATTCTTATTTTGTAGTAGATTGTGTCATTATGTTTTGCTTGGGCCTCATTCCAACAAAACTTACCTTTCATTCCATAATGAAGTAAAATCCAATTATAATTCATAATTATTTATATCTATTTAGAAATTAACATCTTGTGTAGATATCTTCTAGTAGATGTCTAGTAAGAAAAAGCGGTCTTTCTTGAAATCTATTTACAATATCTCATATTAAGAATATGAATTTATAGTAAACAATATCCTTATTGATCTAATCATAGCTACTTGTTAGAAAGGTTTGATCACAGTCAATGTCATGAGTATGATGAGGACCATAGTCAATGACATGAGTATAAGAAAAATCCTTTTATTACAAGTCTTTCTTTAAATGTGTGTGGTTATCCATGAATTTATTCTTTATAGAAGAATCATTTACTCCTTCTAGCCTTGCTATAGGGATAAATCTAATCAAGCCTATTCGTGATTATCATACATGGATTGCATCTCATGTTCATGACTCTAAGTCATTTATCAGATTCAAGATATGACATAGCATCCTATTATTTGATGGATTTTCTAGGAACCATCAATAGAATATCATCAATGAGAGATTCCACATTTCTCAAGTCATAGATGAATTCTACCATTAATGCAAACAATTTGTGTTTATGAATAGTTATTATTCAATTTTAACAATCCTTGTTAAAACTAGTGCCAACTATTACTACATAAGGTTATGGTTCTTGAGCTGCTTCAAGTTCCATGTACCTCCCACTTGCTTTGTCATTAGAAGCTTGCTTTTTACTGACTTAGCTTGTAACGACGTAAATTTGCAAACCAACATTTTCAATTTAAAAACACATTTATCACAGTAATAAAATCTGAAAATGTCACAATGTCAAATCATCAAATCTCATAACCAAAATCTATATATATCAAACTCCAGGATCCTCTCGAATAACTCAATCTCCGATGTGTGTACAATCAAACCGGAGCCTTCCTGTGATCCTGAGAAGTAGCTGAAACACATAACATATAACATGGTAAGCACGAAGCTTAGTGATTTCCCCAAAATACCACCTACAACTCTTTAGCCACTCGAGGCTATAACTCTGTAAGACCCTACGGTCAATGTGTCTCAGTGGGACCCTCCAGTCCTACAAATCTAATGGACCCTCCGATCCTAACTCTGTGGACCATCTGGTTCTAACTCTCTAACTCATAATAATACATGGCATAAATCACACAATGCAGGATATCACATTACTCAAATAAACACATAATACCCTCCGGTAACACACAACTCATATAACCACTCTAGGTATGTATAGTGAGAAGACTCACCTCGTAAGCTAGCAAGTAAAAGTCTCGTACTCGGAAATATCGAACTAGCCTCTGCCTAACACATAGGATAAGCATCTCTAAATAATACTCTACTCATACTCAAATACACCAAAGGTTGTTCTCTCTTTCTCTCTAATTCTTGGAATGGTTAAAAGACCATTTTACCCCCCCCCCCCCCATGGTCTCTGATATGTGTGTTTTTATATATATTTATGTGAAACATATCTTAATATTTTAGCCTTTATTATTATTATATAGAACTAAAATATACTTAATATGCTTTGAAATATTTAATTACAGTAAAAATGGGAGTTGGAATGCAAAAGGAAGAGAATGGAGCTGAAAAGATGCAAAAAGGATATTGTTGGCAGATTGACCCCTCTTCAGTGTTTCGGGTATATCTGATGACTCACAAGTCCAATTGACGAGATTCAAAATGTTCTGAAAACTAGACGAAATTTACTACGACTTATGTGAGAGGGACTTTTGGCTAATTCGACACTTATCTTATCCAAAATCGGCCTTGAAGATGAAGCATAAAAGCTGGACGGAAATTCCCTCCAAGTTACTTATTCCCCAAGCACCACTTTCCTTATCTTTATTTGCTTAATCCCTAAGCCACATTAGTTTCCTTATTCCAATCCAACTCTAATATTCCATATAATTCCATCTCCATCAACTATAAATACCCCATATCATTCCACCAGTTTCATAATCTATGATATTCCACTTCGACTTGTGCAACAAGAAAACTTCATAGTTGCCGTTTTGAGGGTCTAGGAGGCGGCCGGAAGGCCGTTAAGCTAACGGGAGAGAAGATCGGAAGGATTGGAGAGCAGATACATGTCGGTAATCATATGGGTTGTTAACGTGACCATGTTTAGCATTCCATTGTGTTACTATTCTGTATTTAGTTTCTGATTTAGGTGTAAAAACCTTTTACTTTGTGTTTATGATTGAATGAAACTTTGATTATTAGACTAATTGCTATATTGAATTATTTGTTTATGTTTAATT
The DNA here is from genome assembly GCF_002870075.4 of Lactuca sativa. Classification (NCBI taxonomy): domain Eukaryota; kingdom Viridiplantae; phylum Streptophyta; class Magnoliopsida; order Asterales; family Asteraceae; genus Lactuca; species Lactuca sativa. The sequence continues at coordinate 46,650,396 of NC_056627.2, read as the reverse complement.
TATCTTGCCAAGCTTGTTAGAAGATCCTTACGTATTAATGATAATTATTTGCTGTTAATTATTAAGTAAATTGAGTTGTATGAACATCTGCTTGATTGCTTGTTGCTTATGATTTTGATGACCATCGAGATTATAAGTCTAGGAATAACGAATGTGAAACTAGGATTAACTTGGGAATAAGTAAGTTAATGTGTGAGCCTTGTTTGATGACCATCAACAAGAGGTTAATTTGAATTAGTAATTCGATTAACTATATTTACAAGTCTTGCTTGATTCGAACTGAACACTAGGAAGCATGTTAGTTTAATCAACTGATCACTGTTTAAATTGACTTGTTTGCTAAAGGATTAGTTATAGTGAACGCGAATCTAATAATTTTAGGAATCGGTGAATATGAATAAATGAATTTGTGTATGCAATTATCTATGTTTTTAAGGTGTAATTTATCTAAACCAAAGTACCTGAAGAGATTTGCTTTCCTGTTAGTTTATCGAGAGTTGTTAATTAATTGTTAGTTTGAGATTTATTAAACTATTTCCTTATTCTTTTCGTGTGACCTGTAACCTATAATCAAATATATTAAATTAATTCACCACCGTTTCCTATGATCGACACCCGACTTACCTAAGCTATACTGTAATCTGACTAGGTACACTGCCTATAAGTGCATAGTTAGTCTAAGTTTGTTAGGTAATAAATATTAAAATTAGTGAGTACTTTTGTGCACATCAAGTCATCAGTCTCCATTACTCATGTTGACCAAACCCTAAAGTCAATAGAAGTCAACTCGAGTCAACAGTCCACCTTTGATGTGACTCGCCAAGTGCACTCATGCGACTCGTCGAGTCCACTCGTTCCTCATAAGTCTCGTGAAGGTCTAGCTCTTCGAGTTAACCCCTAACTCGCTGAGCTATCGTATGGTCCAGCTCATCGAGACAAACCCTAACCAACTCGTCGAGTCAGCTCATGGACTCGGCGAGTCCCTTCGATCTGATTTCTCATTTAGACGATTTAAGGTAGATCTATCACTCTAAACACTAGATCTACCATCCTAAGGCTCGATTGTCATGTAAATCTTCGATCTTGACGCTTATGCATGGTGGTTTTGCTCCAGTCTACCAATACATGTTCTCACAAGGTGTTAAACACCATACGCCTCACATAGATGAATAAATTTGGGACCTTTTGGCTCTAGGGACCTCACAAGGTCCAGATCTGAGGTTTAAACCTCTAGATAACTTAGTATTCTCGAAGTCCCAAATAAAATGTGATGAAAACCCTAATTTCTCAAACTCATGAGATCTAACCAAATAAAGGGGAAAGATTCAAGCTTTTTACCTTCCTCTTGATGCTCTGGACGAAATGGCCTGAACCCCAACAGCTCCTTCTTGTTCCTTGCTGAATAAACTTTTCTTCCTCCTTAAAGATGCACTATAATCCTTCAAGATTAGCTTGAAGGCTCTCTTAGCTCACTACACTCATTTAGGGTTTCACACAATAAGGTTAAGCAGCCGATGAGCCATAAATGAGGTTATAAGTGCACTTATATATGCCCCAAACCCGGGGATTTAAGGTTTCACTTCACAACGTCTACTTGGCAAGTCGCTTATGACTTGTCGAGTAGATTATTAATCCCACATGGCACAACGCGACTCTACTCGACGAGTTGTAGCTCCAACTCATCAAGTTGCTCAATGGTCCTAAAAATAAATAAATAGATAATATACATGGGAGTCTGGATGTTACATATCTTTCAAAAGAATAAGAGAACTTATTCTTGGTGGGTTTACATATGATAATCTAAGCCACATTTAGAGTATTATACAAGTATGTATTTAGTAGATTTTGGGTTTAGAAGCTTTAGTCCAACATTAGCTTCAAATCCACAAAACATTAAGTAAGATGAGGATGGAGCATTTCCATACTAAATAATATAAAGTGTTTAATCTACTTATTAGTCGGTATTTGTATTCAAGATACAATTAATAGTGATTGAAGTATTATCCCAAAAAGATTAAAGGAGGATATTTCTACCGATTGGAAAGTAAATCATACCAAGTAAGATTTAATTCATCATTTATTATCATTAAGGCCTTAGATAGTTCTTACCGGTTTGTATCCCAACTTTAGAAACCTTTAACCAAGATTTCATAATTATGTTTTACCACGTAAAATATATTTGAAACTACTATAGTTGTTAACAAAGTTGATTTGGTATCTTACGCTTAATCTCAGACATTCATTAGAAAGGAAGTCATACATCAAACTGTATAGTTCCTTAATCATTTTCTCTACACCTTAGTGAAAATGTCATTAGGAATCCTTTACATATAAATAAGGTTCACATGTGTCAAATAAACTACATTATTTCCCTTCAAATATCCCTTCCTTGAAGTTGGAATATGTAAATGCCATTTATATAATAAAGATAACAATGTCAAAGATGAGTTTGACTTAAAACAAGTTTAAGTCAAAAAGTGTTTGCATATAGAACTTAATTTTATTTATGAATGTTGATATTTACTTCACAACTCTATTAAGAGATCTAGTCTCATAAATAGAAGTTAATCATATCAGAATATGAATATTATCGTTATGAAAAACGATTGAGTAAATTATCAAACATCTAAATAAAATAACTGAGACATAAATTTAGACATGCTAAATTAAAACATACTTTGTTCCAAAACAAATATTGTTTTATATTACAAGTAATTTATGTTCTAAGCATAAATAACATACTAAACTCCGAGAGTGTAGTTCCAACTTGATTGTGCTTAGCTTGGTTACTCTTCAACAAATATTTGCAAGCCATTTACAAATATTAGATTAACATTTGAGTACGAAGTACCTAAGTGTTATATGAAAAGTATGAGTTCTATCTAGTAGATACAAGAAGTACTAGTCTCTTCTAGACTTTCTTTCCAACTAAGAGGAGTAAATCCTCTTCCAGTGTCCAGTTTCTTCGCAAAAGAAACAAGATCCATCTATGTGGGATTTAGTAGATTTATTGGGCTTAAAGGTGTTCACTCCATAAAACATGGGCCTCCTAGATCACACTAGGTGACTCTTTAGCCTTGCATTATTCCAATGTTTAAACTAGCTTTAAATAGAATATCATTGTATTTATTGGAATATTTCTTGACCTGTTATATCATCAGATATATGTTTAAATTATCCAAGACTTCCTAGAAGTCATGAATAACTATTCCTAGCTTGATGTTAGAAGCATCTTAAGCATCACAGTGATGCCTTTACTGGGTATCATGTCCAGGTTTAATTGCTCAAACCAAATAGTTTAGGACTAGGACCTTTAAGTGTATACAATTTCATATCTATTACGAGATTGTCTCTTAAGACATGAGCTCATTCATTGAAGTTGTATCTATTGAATGTTATTGTCTCATTAAGTCATTAAAAAAAATAACAATACATGATAATGACAATGTATTACTTAACTACAAAATTTTTAACAAAATTCATTTAGTATTTTCAATATTTAATCTTTAATAATTAATACCCTTTTAGTTTCCAAAAACATTAATTATAAAAGTTTAGGATCCAAGTTGCAAAACAAATAAATGGTTAGGTATCCTTTATCCCATCCATTTAAATTCAACTTTGTAGATATCGATTATCAATTATATCTTGCTATATAATTCCTAGATTTATGGGATCTCTAATAAAAAATTTAATTAGACGTGTTTGATCCCATATATGCCTCAGAGCTCTCTTGCTTAGGTATCCTTTATCACAAAAGATTTTTGATCAAATTGTTAAATTTGAAAAAAACTTGTGTAATCAGCCTATAACTTGGTTATAGAAATCGTGAATACACCCGGCCATCAAAAGATAACACTAAGCGGTTAGTTATCCTTTATCTCACTAGTGCATACCAGAGATGTGCGAGTGCTCTTCAAAAGGATTGCATAGATTTGCGGTTTGTAAGGAAAGGGTCTTTATATGTTTTATAATTCTAGTTTAAAAACATATGATATCATGGTTATTACATGCATATAGTAAACCATGGTATCAATTTTCAAAAGAAAATCACATTTAAAGGCAAGTTATGGACTTCTTTTGGAAATATTTTTATGGTGGAGGGACCATTCCTGTCATTATGGGATAAAGTTTCTTGAGACCGGGTATATAACCCGTCACCACCCTCCCGAAAACCTAACCCTAAAAGAGACATCAGCCGCCACATTCACCTCCCACTCCCTCCAGCCGCCACCACCACGACGCCTGCCGCTTTGCCATCGAAACACCACCACTGGACATCGTGAGCAGCCGAGAGAGATAACCGTCGGAGACCAGAGTTGGAGCTATGAACACGGATGCAGGGTTTGATACAACAAGAGTGTTATGGCCGATGTATCGCTCTAGTGAAGACGGAATCACCATCGGATGTCGCGAATGTCGTCCCCAGATACGTTGGTTGCTCCTTTTTGCCGTCAACGAGGACTGAGCGGGCGCCTTTCTACCGCTGCTTCTGTCGCTCATGGTTCCACCATCCTTCTCCTTTTCCAATGATTCGTTCTCGCCATGACCACCACCAGCCGCCATTGTTGCATCTGCTACCAGCGAAGCGAGAGTTCGAGCCCAACGTTGTGGCCGCTAGGGCTACTGCTGCCGTCGCTCTACGCCACCGTGAGGTGGGTGGTCGTGTTCATTTCCGAGCAAAAGACATGTATTATGTACATGTTTTGGTTTGTAGGCGTGTGTTGCTTAGCTCGACTTCACAAGAAAGCCACCACCACCACCGTGAGGTGTTGGCTGCCAACCTCTACCACCGCCGGTAACCATAAGGGTGGCTGTGTGGGTGTGTTTATCTTAGTGTGTGTAGGTTTATTTCGAGATATTGCATTGTATATGAAACATCCCAAAAATACCGTCCAAAACATTCGTTTTAAATCATGAAACAAAAAACTCATAACTCATAAAACAACATAATAAAATCATATGTCGTGTATCTCAAACATCATATCAAAATACTGTATCAAAATATCAGAGTCTAAAATATCCCAGGCTGAAAATTGTGGTGTGAGCCATGTAGTCATCCCGAGCTGTTCCCTTTGCTACCTGAAGTACCTGAAACTAAAATTGAAAATTATAAGCACGAAGCTTAGTGAGTCTCCTCAAACTACCACATACCATACAAATAAACACATAATAGCATATACTTGGCCTTGCCCACTGCAGCGGGTCCCACCCAGCATCGGACGAATCCGGCATTAGACCTCGCCCGACATCAAACCGAAGTTCGGCATCGGGCCCCGCCTGGCATTGGACTGAAGTTCGGTATACATATAACATAAGAAAAAGCATATAACACATAAACATATAACATAAATACATAAAGATTCCTCGGGCTTGCCCTGACATCGGACCGAAGTCTAAAACACATACCACATGACATATAAATTAAATATTCATCGGGCTTGCCCCGGCATCGGGCCGAAGTCCGGAACATATAACACATAACATATAAACTAAACCTTCATCAGGCTAACCCCGACATCGGACAGAAATCCGGCATACATATAGCATAACAACAAACATATAACACATAAACATATAACATAAATATATAAATCTTCCTCGGGCTTGCCTCGGCATCGGACTGAAGTCCGGAACACATAACACATGACATATAAACTAAATCTTCATCGGGCTTGCCCCAGCATCGGACCGAAGTCTGAAACATATAACACATAACATATAAACTAAACCTTCATCGGGCTAACCGCATCATCAGACTGAAGTCCGACATACACTAACATACATAAACGGGTCGGCATTGGTGCCTTCGACCCGTTCCTACTGGAGGAAAACTCACCTCTCAAACTGTCTGCTGAAAACTTGTGCGAGGGTATCTCTGATGGCTGCTCCAACGACTCCCCGACTATTATCACCAAAATAAACACTTAGTCAAAAACTGAGAATCCTTTTAAGAGTAAAATGACTATTTTACCCCTTGATCTAACTTAGACCATGACCTAGGCCCAATCCCTTCTAGTCTTTCCAAACTCACTAATGGCCCACTAAAGGCCCTCTAATGGCCCAATTTTCTAAATTAGGCCCAACTCCTCAAATGGGCCTTTCATTAAGCCCAAACATGTCCTTGGATCATTATCTAATTTCTGATGGCCAATTTTAGACCAATAACTGCTAAGTCCAAAGATTGGCCCAAACAAAGGCCCAATGGCATAAAGCCCAAAATCTGAGAGTACACTGAGCGTACTCTTCGATACGCTACGCGTACAACTTGCATGGCTTGTACGCTGCACGTACTGGTGTGTACGCCCAGCGTACTACTCTGTTAAGCCATTTTCTTCAAAACCTATTAACCCCTTAAGACACTAAGTCAAAATTACAGATCTGAGTCCAATAATCCGTCTTAACCCATAAAGTTGATCACTTGGTGACTTGCAACCCATCAAGTGAGATCAAACATGGAAAAATAGCAAATAACTTCATGGAAATGGCTAGATCTCATGCATGGTTGCAAATAAGCCTTAAAGATTGAAACTTTACTGCTTATGGGACACTTTTAGCTCTAAGGGTGGCAAACCTAAGCCTAAATATGAAGTTGCATCATAAAAATCTATTCTTTGGAACTAAAAAGGTCCAAAGCTCCATAAACCTAGATCTAAGCTTTTATGAGGAAAGTTGGAAGCTTTATACCTTCTTTGAGTGCCAAAAGATGAGGTAATCCCAGATCCTTGAGCTCAAGATACTTAAGTTCTTCTTCTCAAACTTCTCTTATCTTCTTCCAAGCTCTACTTCACCAAACCAAGCTTCAAAAGGACAAACACACACAAGAATGGAGTAAGAGAGGATATTTATGGTTTCTGAGGGTGAGGGGCTGGTAAGGAGGCCAGGGTTTCTGTCATAATGAGGTATTTATATGGCTTAAACCCAAAAAATCAGGGTTTTGGAATCTGCTCACATATGTTGTGCGTACGTGCATGCGTCCCTCGCATTCAATGTGTCTCTACGCCCCACGTACAACAAGCCTACGCACAATGTACGTCTTATGGGCATCCCAAGTCCTCAGCCCACTTGCTAAAGTCCACTCCAAATTCCTTCCATATACACTTAGCCCAATAAATAAATTAAGAAATATTTAATAATTATTACCTCAAATGACGGTTGTTACACTTCACCCCTACTTGAATCAGGCTTCGTCCTTGAAGTCCGTAGCATCCGGTAACAACTCCAGGTAGTGCTCCCTCATCTCCTCCTCGGGCTCCCAGGTCCACTCTGAGCCCTTGCGGTGCTGCCACTGCACCTTCACCAGCTCCATTCTCTTGTTCCTCAGCTCCTTCGTCTTCCTATCGAGGATAGCCACTGGTCTCTCGATGTAGTTCAAGCTATCATCAACCTAAATATCCTCTAAAGTCACAACCGCTAACTCATCCACTAAGCACTTATGCAGCTGAGAAACATGGAGAGTGCTGTGGATCTGGCTGAGCTCTGTTGGAAGATCCAATCGGTACGCCATCTAGCCCACCCGGGCTATAACCCTAAAAGGACGGATATACCTGGGGCCCAACTTGCCTAGCTTTTAGAACCGGATGAAACGTTTACAAGGTGACACCTTCAAGAGGACCATGTTGCCCACCTGAAACTCCAAGTCTAAACGCCGCTTGTCGGCGTAGCTCTTCTGCCGACTCTGAGCAGTCTGGAGCCTGCTTCAGACCTGCTGGATCCGCTCTGGGGTCTTGAGTACTAACCCAGTACTCCCCATGACCCTCTAACCAACCTAACCCCAACATATTGGGGTCCTACACTTCCTCCCATAGAGCATCTCGAACGGAGGTCGGTCTATGCTGGCGTGGTAACTATAGTTATACGAAAATTCCGCTAATGGAAGATACGTATCCCAACAGCCACCTAAATCCAAAATACACGCACAAAGCATATCCTCGAGAATCTGAATTGTCCTCTCACTCTGTCCGTTTGTCTGGGGGTGGAAAGCGGTGCTAAAGTGGAAATGAGTACCCAACTTGTCGTGAAACCGCTTCCAAAATCTAGAAGTAAAACGGACATCTCGATCTGACACCACCGAGACAGGCACTCCATGTTGCGCCACTACCTCTCCTACATAAATCTCGGTCAACTTCTCGGCCGATATGCTCTCCTGGATCAGGAAAAAGTGAGCGCTCTTGGTCAACTGATCCATGATGACCCATATCGAATCGACCCCCCGTGCGATCCTGGGAAGCTTAATGATAAAATCCAAAGTAATGTCCTCCCACTTCCTAGGGGATGTCTAACGGCTGCATCTTTCCATAAGGCCTCTGGTGCTCTGCCTTGACCTTCCTACATGTTAGGCATTTCTCTACATACCAGGCTACATCCCGCTTCATGCAGGGCCACCAGTAATCGGGTCGAAGATCTATATACATCTTCGTTGCCCGGGATGGATGGAGAACCTGGACTTGTGGGCCTCATCCATTAATATATGACGTACTCCGCCCCAGTACGGTACCCAGACCCTCCCATGCAGGGTCAACAATCCACGACTATCGTAATCAAAGAAGGCCACCTGGCATATGATGCGCTCACACTTACGTCGCTCCTCCTTCCGGCCCTCAACCTGCTCCTCTCGAATCTGCTCCAACAATGGGGTAATCACTGTCATCCTCAGAAAAATGTCTCGAATCATGGCCGCTACCTCCTTGTGGCTCAGGGCATCAGCCACCACGTTGGCCTTGCCCGGGTGGTAGAGGATCTCACAATCATAGTCCTTCACCACATCTAACCATCGATGCTGCCTCAGACTCTTGTGATCCGTGTAAATGGTACAACAAACCCCGTAGAGGTAATTCTGCCAAATCTTGAGGGCAAACACCACAACCCCCAGCTCTAAATCGTGCGTCGGATTGTTAGCCTCGTGGGGCTTCAACTGCCTCGAACACCACTGACTTCTTGGTCAGTCGGGTCAAAGGAACTACAATCTTGGAGAAGTCATGAATAAATCTTCGGTAATATCCCACTAGACCTAGGAAACTTCGAATCTCAGTTGGAGACCTCAGAATCTCCCACTTGTAACATCCCAAAAATGCAGTCTAAGAATTTCGTTTTAATTCATAAATAAAAACCATGAGTATCATACATCATATAAAAACCATAAACACTGTGTATCTCATAAATGTTATAATCAACTGTCAATATATCAAAATCATGTCAAAACATTAGAGTAAATCATCCTAGGCTAAAAGTTGTGGTGTGTGCCATTCAGTCATCCCGAGCTCTTCCCTTGCTAGTGGAAATACCTGAAACCAAAACTGAAAACTTTAAGCACAAAGCTTAGCGAGTCTCCCCAAACTACTACATATCATACAAATAAACTCATAATAGCATAACTTTGGGACTCCGCCCAGCTGCAACAGGACGAACCCGACATCGGGCTCCTGCCCGGCATCAGGCTTACCCTGGCATCAAAAAGCATCTGGCATCGGGCCTTACTCGACATCGGGCTTGCCTTGACATACATACAACATATCATATAATATAAGCACATAATATAAGAATATAAACATTCATTGGGCTTGACCTGGCATCGGACCAAAGCCCGAAACACATGACACATAACATATAAGCTAACATGCATCAGGCTTTCCCGGGCATCAGACCGAAGCCCAGTTTACATAACACATATCATATAAGCTAACATACATCGTGCTTGCCCCGACATTGGACCGAAGCCCAGAACATATAACACATAACATGCAAGAATCACAAAGACATCAAGCATACATAAACACTTCTCGGAACCGCCTCGACATCGGACCGAATTCCCGAAACACATAATTTGCATTGGGCTAACCCCGACATTGGACCGAAGCCGGGTATACGCTAACATACATAAACGGATTGGCATTGGTGCCTTCGACCCGTTCCTACTGGAGGAAAACTCACCTCACATTGCTGAAGTCTCGCAGACAAAACCCTAGTTACTGAATGACAGATTCCCGAATCTGTCAACATCAAAATAACAACCAATTAATAATTGGGTTCCAATACATATTCATAAGTCCATGCTTGGGGTAAAAAACTGCTTTACCCCTATCTTAGCTTAATTCAAGCCCTAGGCCCAATCCAAAGGCCCCAAAGTCTAATAATGAACCAAGGCCCAACCATAAAATTGGGCCCAAACCATTACATGGTCTTACCCTAAGGCCCAACCATGTATTCTTGGTCTAACACTTGGTATTCCAATGGTCCAATATCTCAGAATCATCAAGGCCCAGTTATAGCCCATCTATGGCCCAATTTTCCCAATTGGTCCCAAACCTGTCCAATGGGCCTTATCCTAAAGCCCAATCCAAATATTCTAGTCCATTTACTTGTAAATAGTTGGCCCATCAAGAGTCCAGACATCTAGGCCCAACTCTAAACCCAACACATTTAGGGTTTTCACATGAAATGAAGATTAAGGTTAAGTGTTTCCCACTTAACCTTTAAAGACTTAATCCATTAAGTCCATCAATCTACTAGGTTAATCATGTAGTGTGGTCGACTTAATCCATAATCCCAATCCAGTCATCTAAAAATGCGGGTAGCGACAACCCATAACCCATATATCCAAAATTAGGGTTTTCTAAATCTTAATCAGGGTTTCTAACCCCTCACAACCCAATTAGGCCCAAAAGCTAAGTCCTTAGGCCCATTAGGGCTTCATTAGGACAATTAGGGTTTCCCTAAGTAGGGTACCACCCACTACCACCTCGGGTAGTGGTGGTCAACGGCGGCTTAATGCGGCGGCCACCACCTCACGGGGGTGGTTATGGTTATAGTCCATTTTTGTCCAAGTATCTAAAATGAAGTCTAAATGTAAAAAAAAACATACCGCCACCCAACACAGTGGCTGGTGGTCGCAGGAGGCGGCAGCCACCACCTCAAGGTGGTGGTTATGAGTTTTCTTTTTATTATTCCGTCACGATTACAATTTTTACAATGAAATTCCCAAATAACACACACACACACACACTCTAAGAAAAACACACACACACATAGCCACCCTTGTGGTGGCTGACGGTGGTACGTGGCGGCAGCTACCACCTCACGGTGGTGGTGGTGGTGGCTGTTCTTAGTTTTCCGGCCAAACAAACCACACGCCTACAACTGAAACACGCACACAAAACACGTATCTTGCTCAGGAATGAGCATGGCCACCCACCTCACGGTGGCGTATAGTGGTCCGGCATCAACAGCAACATAGCGTCCGGCGGCAACAACAGCGGCACAACGGCGGTCATGGCGTTTGGCAGCCGCCCACGTCGATTCGTGAATCCTAACCAGAAAACGCACACGCCAATATTTCTTCCCTGCTACAGCCACACAACACATCTACTTCATGAGTCCACGAGCTTAGCCACCATTTCACGGTGGCAGAAGAGCATTCTCGGCGACAGCTTGGTCTTCAATGACACCGGGCAACAGTTATGGCGTTTCAATAACAAAGGAGCGGCGGCAGTGGGCTTGACAGCGCATCGGCGGCTGGATGACTTCCACCTTCAGTGGCGGCTGAAGTAGGAGAAGAAGAGGAAGAATGGTGGATGTTTGATAGCCGCTAGCTAGTCGGAAAAATGAACTAGATGGATGGTGACGGCGGTCGGCGGCTAGGAGGTATATGGTGGTGGCGGGTGTTATCATTTAGGGTTAGGGTTTCTAGTGCACTTAAATATATATGGAGCCTGCATGGGGGGTGACGGGTGTAACCCGTGTTTCACCAAACTTCTATCCATTTTAACAATACCGACCCCTCCCCACCAAATCTTTTCCAGTTTAAACCCAAATCTTACCTTTTAGCCCCTGCCTCCATAAAATCTTCTCAACTTTAATGCAATACTGACCATTCAGCCCTTAGCTTCCAACATATCTTCAAATTAAGTCCCAATAATTTACCAAGTGGTCCCTACCTTCACAAATATCTACAAAATCAATCCAGAACATACAATTTTAACCCCCAACTTCTAAATTATGTCAGTTATCACCTCGAAACCAACACCTTGCTATATAATTATTGATTTTAGGGATACTATTCGTTCATTACCTTGTCTATTTATTTATTTAAAACCCGAAGACGAACGAATTCCTTGCAACATGGTCACATTTACTCCGTCTGAAAGTTGTAGTCTCGAGATGGTCTGACTCCCTGACAGACCGCTCATACTGAATCATTATCGATGGATCCAGTACACTTGTTTCTCAACCGACTACTCAACTTATGATAACTCGAGTTTCCCACTGGAAAACAGAACCACAGACCTAATTATACCTGCAGATCAATTGTACTTTTCCTTAGGCTCAGCTAGTCCCGTTGTGAGTGACTTGTCATTTCCCAATCAACCAGCTATTTCGTCCGTACTTGCAACCTAAAGCACAAATACTAATACTGCCCAAACTCAGAAACTGCCCGAAACAACATGCTGCCACATGGATGCTTTCCAAAATCTATCGAGACCTACATGGTCTCAATTCGTTCACCGATCATCTGAAATATCAGATTCCGGCCCCGTTGCGGAGCCAAAGGACTCCCACATAGTCGCCTCACACAACTTTAGAACAAAATCCTTCTTTGTCAATAATTATCACTAGTTGTCTTACCCACTGTGGCTTTAACGACCTTCTGATCTAACTGATCGGATCCATATGTCGAGTCCTGATGTCACCAACTCCAAGGCTAAAATTGATTGCTACCTGACCAATGGTAGCCTTATATAACAAACGACCTTAAGTACTCTATTGCTTCCTTGATATCATAAATGTAGTAGTGTTCTGACAGTCTTATCCCTGGCTCCACCAGGTCTAATCCTTCTGGGGAAATCCATAAACCAATCTGTGTATTTTCCATGCCCTCACTGCTACACCCGAATTGGTGGGTACTATTGTTCCTTACGCAATCTAACAATACTCCCATGATATCTACCAACCTAGTGAATGCTACGGCTACTCCCATAGTCTTACAACACTCTAGCACTATGTGTTAACCTTGTGAATGCTATGGCTACACCCGCAGACTTACAACACTCTATCACTATCTGCCAACCTTCTAAATGCTACGGCTACACCCACAGACTTACAACACTCTAACACTATCTAGCTGCTAGTGAATAAATAAAAACCAACTTGTAACACCTCGTTTATTAAATAAATAAATATACAAGCCAATGAACGAATAGTAGCCCTAAAATCAATAATTATATAGCAAGGTGTTGGTTTCGAGGTGATAACTGGCATAATTTAGAAGTTGAGGGTTAAAATTGTAAGTTCCGAATTGATTTTGTAAATATTTGTGAAGGAAGGTAGTACTTGGTAAATTATTGGGACTTAATTTGAAGAGATGTTGGAAGCTAAGGCCTGAATGGTAAGTATTGGATTAAAGTTGGGAAGATTTTATTGAGGCAGGGGCTAAAAGGTAAGATTTTGGTTTAAATTGGAAAAGATTTGGTGGGGAGGAGCCGATATTGTTAAAATGGACAGAAGTTTGATGAAACACGGGTTACACCTGTCACCCCCCCCCCTCATGCAGCCTCCATATATATTTAAGTGCATTAGAAACCCTAACCCTAAATGATAAAACCCATAGCCACCTTATACCTCCTAGCCGCTGGTCGTCGTCACCATCCATCTAGTTCGTTTTTCTGACCAGCTAGCGGCCATCAAACATCCACCATTCTTCCTCTTCGTATCCTCCTTCAGCCGCCACCGAAAGTGGAAGTCATCCAGCCGCTGCTGCGCTGTCGAGCCCACTGCTGCACTCCTTCGACATTGAAACGCCATAACGCCGCTGCCCGGTTTCGTTACAGACCAAGTTGTCAACGGGAATACTCTTATGCCACTATGAAATGGTGGCTGAGCTCACGGACTCATGAAGTGCATGCGTCGTGTGGCTGTAGCAGGGAAGAAATGTTGGCGTGTGCGTTTTCTAGTGAGGAGTCGCGAACCGACATGGACGGCTGCCAAACGCCATGATCGTCGTTGTGTTGCTGTTGTTGCTGTCGGACGCTATGTTGCTGTTGCTGCCGGACCTCCGTACACCACCGTGAGGTGGCTATTCATGTTCATTCCCAAGCAAGAGACTTGTTTTGTGTGCGTGTGTTAGTTGTAGGTGTGTGGTTTATTTGGCCGGAAAACCAAGAACAGCCACCACCACCACCACCGTGAGGTGGTGGCTACCACCATGTACCACCGCCGGCCACCACAAGGGTGGCTATGTGTGTGTGTGTGTTTATTTTCTTGTAACATCCGTATTTTCAGGTACATTATTGTTGTGTTTCAATTTTGAGTTTTAAGGAGAGACTCGCCGAGTCGAAGGTCTAACTTGCCAAGTCGTGTCGAGTTGTCCACGTGGATTTCATGAGTGGACTCGAAGAGTCTGAGGACTGACTCGCTGAGTAGGTCTTGGGCAGAGAAAACCCTAAGTTTTAGGGTTGGGGCCTATTTAAGGGAACTTATAACCTAAGATGCGCCTCACCAGCTGCCCATACCTCCTGTGAGAAACCCTAGATTGCCATTGGAGCAATGAGATAGTTCTTATGATGAAATCAAGTATTTGGTGGGTCTTTTTGGAAGGAGAAGAGTATGATTCAAGCAAGATATGAGATAGGGGCTATGGATCTAGCACTTCATCACGTGGGGTTGCTTTAGAAGGTATAAGATTGCATCCTTTTCAACTATTTTGATTAGATCTCATGATTTTGGGAGTTTTAGGGTTTTACTCCCCTTCGTTTGCACCTATGAGCTATTTGAGACATGATCTGAGTTGGGAAACCTTAGATCTGGATCTTGTGAGGTCCTTGATGACTAGATACCCCAACTTTAGTTGTCCAAATGAGGGCTGATAAGCTAAATCCTTCATGAAGGGCATGTAATGGCATTTTGGAGCAATAGCATCACGCATGAACATAAATATTGAAGCTTTACGTGATTATTGAGCCTTGAGATGATAGATCTATAGTTTAGAGTGATAGATCTGGTTGAAATCGTCTGAATGATAATGATTCTTAATAGACTCGCCGAGTCAATGAGCCGACTCGACGAGTCGGTTAGGGTTTTCCCGATCGTGCTGAATCGCATGCTAACTCGGCGAGTTGTGGGGTCAACTCGACGAGTTGAGCTGAATCTTCGCGAAACTTCAGAGAAAATGGGTGGACTCGACTAGTCACAAGGGTGCACTCACCGAGTCGGGTCAAATATTGACTGTGGACTCGAGTTGACTTCGGTTGACTTTAGGGTTGGGTCATCCATGTGTAATGGAGACCATGGTGGGGTAAAATGGTCTTTTATCCACTTCAAGAGTTAAGCAGGGAGAGAGAGTGTTCCTTGGTGTATTTGAGTCTGATTAAAGTATTATTTAGAGATGTGTAACCTATGTGTTAGGAGGAGGCTAGTTCGAGATGTCTGGGTATGAGATTTATATTGGCCAGCTTATGAGGTGAGTCTTCTCACTATACTTTACCTAGAGTCGTACTTATGTGTGACAGGAGGGTCTTATGTGCTTAGATTGTGTATTATGTTATCCTGCCTTATGTTTTATGTTGTGCATTATGTGTTTGTGATTTATGCTATGCAGAGCTTTACAGATCGGACCGAAGGGTCCAACGAGCAGTGAGACCAGAGGGTCCTCACAGAGACCGGACCAGAGGGTCCAACGAGCAATGGGATTGGAGGGTCCCACTGAGACACATTGACTGGAGGGTCATATTGAGTATTGCCTCGAATGGTTGTGGTGCTGTGTGTGGTATTTTGGGGAACTCACTAAGCTTCGTGCTTACCGTGTTATGTGATATGTGTTTCAGGTTTCTCTTGGGATCACGGGACGACACCGTCTTGATTGTAGACACCGGAGATAGAGTTATGCCTTGAGGATCCTGGATTATTATATAAACAATTATGGAGTTGTGTTTTATAAATAAAAGAGATTTTTGTAATATGTGAGAACTGCGAGATTTTAAATGAAAATTTTACGTGAAAATTTACGGTGTTACAAGTTGGTATCAGAGCCTTGGTTTGAGGGATTCGGATACACCTTCGGTTATGTCTGGACTCAAACTGGGGATTTGAGAAAAAATTTCAAAAGAAATGAGTTTTTCTAAAAGAGAAAGAGTTTAAGAGAAATCGAGATGGAGCAGTGTGTACAATCAGCCAGAGCCCGAACGGTGATTTCCCAAAATACCCTTACTTATTTGTGAATACCCTTACTTAATTGTGTTATGCGTTATTATTGAGATATTAGAGATGCATGCTAGAAGATAGGATAGGTATTTCATATATTAGGGCTAGAATTGCCTGATTTATGATGCCTTAGCCTAGGGGTTGTTGCTATCTGTGATGTGCTTTGAGTATGTGTGGAGTAAGAGTATCCAACATGAATCTTTTAGAGAGAGAGATTTGAGTAGAGGAGTAATCTAGGAGAGATACCTAGATGAGCATTTGAGGAGCTAACTGAGGAAGTAGTTAGATACCCGCGTGGGGTAGAATTGCTTAAGTCCGGTGACATCTTTGAGTGTGTGTAGAGTAAGTGGAGTTGTAACCTAGAGTGGTTTTACATGCTGGTGGAGATGATTCGATGCCCGAATGCTGCTTGCTTCGTGCTTTGTGGAACTCTTGATGATGGGAGTCAGCTACTAAGCGAATATAACGATATTCAGGAGGTAGACGACTGGCATCATAAGGAGTTCTTTAGAATCTAAGAAGAGCCTAGGGAGTGACCTTTGTCAGATGAGTAGGCTGATAGAGGAGAGTATTCACAGGAGAGCAACCAGTATGATGAGATGAGTGATTGAGGAGGTTGAGCAGCTACTTAGGAATTATGGGATGATCCGTGTGGAAAGTATGGGTAGATGTGGCAAGTAGTATGGGCCCGTACTACTGAAAGCAGAGGACCTATACTTGAAACAAGGAAATTTTCAGAGGTTCTAGGTAGAAAATTGAGAGGTATTCACGTGGTTTGGGTACCATGATTCATGGCGGTTAGTGCTTCTTGTTTTACCAGTTATTCCGTTGTGATTAATTAGATTGAGATAAGATGTGATAGAATGTGGGGCCAGAGGGCCATGACATGTGAGTTTCAATGGAGCATACCTGGAGAAGGAAATCGAGTTAGTATCTGAGAGATGTTGGTGAGACGCCAGTTGGAGTCGCAAGACTCAGGGATGAGTAGGGATGAGGCTTTATAAGGGATTCCGGTCTAAGTTGAGCAATCGGCCGATAGTGGAGATGTCACTTTCTGTGACCAAGATTTGTGCTATTTCGGTTTCCTGTGAGGGGCTGAAGAGATATTGAGCTTCCGGTTTCAGAGTTTGAGGTAAACCCTGTGGGGTAGCATATGGGTATGATCTTTTCACCAGAGTATTTGAGTAGCATGTCTACTGCGAAGTATGTCCCATTCCATGTGAGAGTTATTAGTGGAGACTGAGATATAAGAGAACAAGGAAGTACCTTCCTGGTAGAGGCATAATTTTTAGCATCAGTTCCAGGAGATTTCGAGGAATATGTCAGGGCAGTGGCCCTCGTTGATTGTGCATCGGTTCTGAGAGTGAGGCCTTGTGCCTTGATGATGATTCCCATATTGGGAGGCGGTTCGATGAGCCAGAGACAAGGTGTACGATAGTGCATTATTTCTAGACTGAGGGTCAGGGTTAATTCGGAACAGTGAGGTATTTGGTGGTGTATTAGCCTGAGATTTTGAGATGACAAGTTGGGAGGATTCTAAGATTCTTGTCTGAGCTATGGGATATTTGGATACACTTAGTTTCCACCAGGAAGATCATGGAATGACTATGTGGTACGTTCCAAGAGTCAAGGGCGATGTACCGGGAGAAAACAGTATGTGGAATAAACTATTGGTATGCCAATTGGTGATGGTTCGAACCTGAGTGGGGGAGGACTGGGTGTTCTAATGAGAGGATCAGTGATCCGCTTAAGTGCGTTTTGAGAACCGGTTATGGGGATCTGCGGTACGGATAAATGAGACCTGGGTTATCGGTAGATGAGGCAAGGTGCGAGACAGGAAGATTTATGAGTATGCATTTAAGGAAGGATGTGTGTATCCGCGATAGGTGGCTGTTTGTCAGAGAATTTATTGTGGCTAGGGATTTTCGGGTTTGCCAATGTCAAATTTGAGGCGATTGGGTCACTGAGTTCATAGAGCAATAGCAGAGGTTTGCGGGTATATGTATAGAATGTGATCTATACTCCAAGAAAGGTGGCAGTTAGTTTGTCAATCAATTTCGGAGTCGGTATGAGTAATTTCATATGAGTAGTTATCAGTAGAGGATGGAGCTTCGGGTTTTCGTACGCGAGTTCTTAGTCATTAACGATGCCTCTTTGTTCAATTGGTAAAGGGAATACTCCGAGGTTACAAGTGGTGCAAGAGGAAGATTGGTTGTGAGATTCCAATGAAGCAATGTGGTATCTGAGTATGATGTTGTGAGTATGAGATCAGTGATAGAGACAAGGCATCGTGAAGTTTTGTGATGGCGTTCTGAGATATCCGAGTTTGATCTCCTAGATTCGGATTATTTTGAGTTTTGAGTTAAGAGATGGCAATTGGTGTACCAAGTATCTATGGTTCCGTTGGGAGCCCTTCGGCTAATTGACATCAAGCTAGATTAGTTAAGAATGGGAATTGCAGCAAGAAAAGGGGGTTTTCTTATTGTAGGTTGCCGTTAGGAGTAGTGATGCTTATTTTTGGATGGGTGTGTGAGCACCTATCTATGTTGAGCTGCGGCATGAGTTGGTGAACTTGGTATGGTGATTCTTGATGATGAGGATATGAGGTGATAAGAGAGCAAGCGAATCCAGGTGGGAGTGTTCGCTTGGGATTATCATGAGGAATCGTGGAATGAGCCTATGGTGAGTCAATGAGCAAGAGAAGTGTTGTAAGACAACGGGGAGACGTAGCATCCATGAGTCAGCAAGATAGAGTATCGTGATACTACGGGGAGCTGTAGTATTCACTGGGTAGTGGGAGAAAACTATGATACTGCGGGGAACCGTGGTATTCACTAGTCAGCGAGAGAGTTTCGTGATACTACAGGGAGCCGTAGTATTCACTGGTTAGATAGAGTATATGTGTGTGTGTGTGTGTGTTACTGCGGGGAGCCGTAGCATTCACAAGTCATAGAGTATCGCAAGACTACGGGGGAGGTCGTAGCACTCAGCAGTCGATAAGAGTAAATATTGTTCCGCGGGGAATTGTAGTATTCACTAGTTAGAGAAGAAGAACTTGAGTATCTTCAGCTCAAGGATCTAGGATTACCTCATCTTATGGCACTCAAAGGAGGCATAAAGGTTTCAACTTTCCCCATAAAAGCTTAGATCTAGGTTTATGGAGTTTTGGACCTTTTAGTGTTGGATAAGGTGTCTAAGTCCGTAACTATATTTGGTATGTACTTGACCTGACCCGGCATGGTCCATTTGGGTTGCACTTCACCGAAACAATTTATATGGAAAATCTTTTAAGAATAGTGTATTTATGATTTATTAATATATTATTAGTTATAATATATTAATTTGAAATCATATTATTTAATTGGTATTGATCAAGAATTAACTTGGAATAAATTTAGTGATCAAATGGAACTAATTAAATATAGACTCTTACATATATACATGGAATGGGCCAAGTTCATTTAGGATGGGCTAAGCTTGCATGGATAGTCCGTAGAGTTCTTAACCCATGGATCCTATGGAAATGAAAGGTGATGGGTATTAGGGTTTACATGAATGTAACCTTAATCCTCCATACTATATAAAGTGGTCTTTGGCACATGAAATGGCACTAGTGTGTGTGAGAACATAAGGGTGGCCGATTTCTACTAAGTGCGTACTATTCTCTCAAGTTTCCAAGTTGGTTTGGTGATTTGTGACTCCACTTGAGGCATCCACATTATTGGTGCTAGGCTCTCATAACTCCAAGCAATTAACCACAAAGAAAATGTATGTTATTCTATCACGTTTTTATATTAGAAGTACCCCATAACATGCTAGTTAGGTTGAGAACCTTGGAAAAACAAATTTGCATGTATAATAGAGAAAATATAGATCTAAGGTTCCTGGGGTTGCATGTACACCATAGGAGTGTTAGAATGCTCAAAACCCTTCAGTGGTATCAAAGCCTAGGCTTGTTTTCATTATACTTGATGCAGAATGCTTGAAAAAGTCGAAAATATTTTCAAGGCTCACTGGACTGTGGTTATGAACTTTCTCAAATACCTGTAGAGGACTAAGGACCGGGTCCTTACCCTTGGTGGGAGTGATGACTTGAGAGTAGTGGGGTATAGTAACGCTAGCTTTCAAACTGATAGGGATAATTTCCGCTCTCAGTCGGGATAGGTCTTTACCATGAATGGAGGAGCTATTACTTGGAAAAGTTCCAAGCAGGAGTCAGTAACTGATTCGACATGTGAATCAGAGTATATAGCAGCGAGTGAAGTGGCCAACGACGCAATGTGGCTGAGGAACTTCATCAGAGACCTTGGAGTTGTACCATCTATAAAGGAGCCTATGGAGATTATCTGTGACAGCAATAGTGTGGTTGCCTTAGCCAAGGAACCGAAAGATCATAGTAGATCCAGACACATTGACAGAAAATATCACTTCATAAGACATAAGATAGAAGAAGGAATCCTCGTGGAAAAGAGGATATCATCAGAAGAGAACCCAACAGATCCCCTCACGAAGGGACTGAATAGGGTTAGGCATTTGCAGCATGCGAGGCGCATCGGGCTGAAGGACGATATTAGTTTTACAGATTAGATAGCTCTCAAACTCGTAAAATCTAATTGACATTTGATGATTGAATAAAAGTTGTTGTTTATTTATAAGTAAGGTGTTGCTATCTTGTGTCAATTGTTTGATATTGTTTCAATTTTGCAAGTTTTGTGAGATGGTAATATCATATAAGTCTTCAAACCGAGAGATATGAGTTGTTGCCTATGAGTTGGTTGTGCATTGATTGTACGAAAACGCATCAGTAATTTGATGTTACAAAACATGCCTTTGTGTATGATTCAAAAAGTAGTAGAACAAGCATATGAGTTGAAGTTTATATGTTCCTTTTAGTCCTTGGAGGATTAAAAGCGATATCTGGGCCCCTCGATGATTTTATTTTGACCTCTGTACCAAGCCCGGTCAGAACCAAATTGATGTGTTCAGTTTCGTTCTATTTCAAACAAATTGGAAATCGAGAAACAAACTATTGGACAATAAGTACAACATTGTTCCATGTATTTGTCAGGCTGATATCTAAAACAGAGGATTATATGATCACTTATCTAAAATGGTATTTCATAGTTCAACAGAGTTTTAAGAGCTATGATTGCTGATTGTTCCTGAAGTCATAGTATAGTTATCAGACTTATCCAAGTGTGAGACTGTTGGATAAGGTGTCTAAGTTTGTAACTATATTTGGTATGTATTTGACCTGACCCAGGATGGTCCATTTGGGTTGCACTTCACCGAAACAATTTATATAGATAATCTTTTGAGAATAGTGTATTTATGATTTATTAATATATTATTAGTTATAATATATTAATATGAAATCATATTATTTAATTAGTATTGATCAAGAATTAACTTGGAATTAATTTAGTGATCAAATGGAACTAATTAAATATGGACTCTTATATATATATATATATATATATATATATATATATATATATATATATATATATATACATGGAATGGGCCAAGTTCATTTAGGATGGGCTAAGCTTGCATTGATAGTCCATGGAGTCTTTAATTCATGGATCCTATGAAAATGAAAGGTCATGGGTATTACGATTTACATGAATGTAACCCTAATCCTCCATACTATATAAGAGGTCTTTGGCACATGAAATGGAACTAGTGTGTGTGAGAACATAAGGGTGGCCGATTTCTACTAAGTGCGTACTATTCTCTCAAGTTTCCAAGTTGGTTTGGTGATTTGTGACTCCACTTGAGGCATCCACATTATTGGTGCTAGGCTCTCATAACTCCAAGCAATCAACCACAAAGAAAATGTATGTTATTCTATCATGTTTTTATATTTCAAGTATCCCTTAACATGCTAGTTAGGTTGAGAACCTTGGAAAATCAAATTTGCATGTATAATAGAGAAAACATAGATCTAAGGTTCTAGGGTTGCATGTACACCATAGGAGTGTTAGAATGCTCAAAACCCATCATTGGTATCAGATCCTATGCTTGTTTTCATTATACTTGATGCAAAATGCTTGAAAAAGTCGAAAATATGTTCACTGATCAGTGGACTTGCCGAGTCCATGGGGGGACGCGACGAGTCCAATTGTAAATTCAACCTACTCGTCGAGTAGGTTCTTGCACTTGACTAGTAGATGGCCCTGTGTGCAGAATTTTGAGTTTTGATGCTGGAAATGGACTAGAATCAGTACCCTAAACTTTTTTGGACTTGTAAAACCTGTTTTTGATGTGGTAATGATTATGTTAATCCATTTACAATGGTTATTATCAAATTTTCAAGTTTTATATATGTTTATATGATTCTTGAAATTTTCAATATGAATGTTCATGCTTATGAGTTTAGTAGATCATAGGAATTATTTGCAAATTGTTTGTTAGTGTAATTCTTGATCTAAATGCAAATTAATGGACTCCATAACTTGTCCTCAAGTTATGGAATTCTAGAAGTCTTTTCTTTAAAAACCATTAAAACTCATAAGGTATTGAATATGAAAAGTCTTAAATAGTTTCAAAACTTGCCCTCAAGTCTTGGAATTTGTAAAGCCTCACACACACTCTTTAATTCCAAACCCTAGAGTTTTAAAAGTTAAAATTCAACCCTTATACTTTATAATATTAATGGTTAATATGTATATATATATATATATATATATATATATATATATATATATATATATATATATATATATATATATATATATATATATATATATATATATAAGAACAAAGTCGGTCTTACCATTAGTAGGCCTGATTCACGAAACTGGTCTATAAGGGGGTATAAGGTTGTTGCCTATAAAATGGCAACTTAATGGGTGTCCACTCTCAACCACCGCTTCCTTGACTGGTGGAGGGTCATTAGCCGAACGGGTAGGACAAGGACTATAACTCTCATTAAAAGTGTAATGATAAATATAAAGTAACTAAACCTTTTATAAATTCCCAATCTTAGTTACTTTAGGAAAATGTGAAATTGGTGCCAACCCATGAAATTACACTTTGTAACTTACCAAGTCGTTGGTGGAGCGTGTGTGGGTAACCGGCACACTAACATGGACTAGTAAGAGTGGAAAAGGGTGATTTAATGTTTATCATAGATCGGTGGAGCACGTGTGGGTAACCGACACATCGATTAGGTGATAAAGATTAAGAGTACCAAGTTAATTTGCATGGTTATTCACACCTTATTTGTGATCCTCGGCATCCCAGACACAAACTTGAGAGGGCACAATCGAGATTTAAACATGCCATTGAAAAGTTCAATAAATCTCAAAAGATCTAGGAGTTTCAATCCAATTAAAACCTAATACTTTATTTCATTTTTCATGGTAGAAATTAGTGAATCGTCATTCACCTGTCTTCAAATATTTTATAGCTTGGATTACGACATCCCTCTTCCAAGTTATAAAGTATTGTGTTGGGTCCTAGCCATAATATTACATTTGGGTGTCTTATTAAGGATTCTACATCTAATCTAAACTTGTATTTCTTCTTTTCAGACGTCTTCCAACAATGTTGCTCCTGGCTCAAACCCTACCAGTTCCTTCTCTCTCATGAACCTTTGTGGGAGAGTCATCTTTGATGGTTCCAACTTTATGGATTGGATCAGGAACATCAGGATGGTCATTCGTTATGAGGACAAGTAATATGTCCTCGACAAGGAGCTGAAAGAAATTGATGAGTCTACTACTACTCCAGAGGAGATCGCTGACTTTAGGGCACATGAGAGAGATGCTACCAAAGTGGCATATATCATGTTGGCCACAATGACAGCTGAACTCTAGAAGTCCTATGAGGACTTTTAACCTTTTGAGATGCACATGGACCTGATGGACCGCTACCATCAGAGTGCTCGTCAAGAGAGGTATGATATCATCTCTTCCATGATAACAACCTGAATGAAGGATGGTGAATCCATCACGGTCCACTTGCAGAAAATGCAAAGGTATGTGGACCGTTTGCTGAATTTGAATGTGAACTTCCCTGAGGAGTTGGCTATTGACATCATATTGCACTCTTTACCTACTTGTTATGATCAATTCTGAATGACATATCACATGAACAAGGAGGAAGTCACACTTAGCAAGCTTCAAGGACTTTTTAAGACCGCCGAAAGTGGTCTCAAAGGTAAATCAGTTGTTACTACTCCTACTTCTAACACCGCCCCTGTCTTGGCAATCGGGAAAAGTAGATGGAAAAAGAGAAAGACCCATTTGAAGGGTACCAAGGGAAAGTCTCCTGATGGCTCCTCTTTGAGTGGAACCAAAGGTGGTTCTGTCACTCCTTCTTCCAACCCAAAAGAAGCTGAATGCTTATATTGTCATGATAGGGGCACTGGAAACGAAACTGCCCCAAGTACCTACAAGATGTTAAGGATGGGAAGGTCAAACCTACCCATGCAGGTATTTACATTATATTGTCTAATAACTCACCACATACTACTTCTTGGGTTCTTGATACAGATTGAGGTATTCATATATGTTCTGATTTGCAGTGCCTAAGAAGAAGTGAGGATGTGGAGCACGAAAAGATAAACTTGATCATGGGGAATGGGAAAGCTTCACCTGTCGCCAAGATTGGATTTTATTCTTTTTTGCTAAGTAGTGGGTTAATGTTATATTTGAATAAGTGTTGTTACTTGTCTGAATGGCGAGAAATATTATTTCTTTTCATGGTTTGTACAAACGAGGATTTACTTTTTCATTTGATAATGAATGTGGTGGTATTAATGCCTTTTATGATGATGTTCTTTATTTTAAAGCATTACCTTGTGATGGTGCATATGAAACTGTGTTGGTTGTATACAACTTAGGAAATAATGTCTTACATATCGATTCTTCCACTAGTTTGGATAAGGCATCCTTGTGGCATTGTCGTCTTGGACATGTCAACAAGAAGCGCATAGGCCAACTCCAAAAGGCTGGAGTCTTGGAGTCATTTGACTTAAAGTCGGATGATAGTTGCGAGTCTTGTTTGCTTGGAAAAATGACAAAGTCACCCTTCACTAGTACTTGTGCTAGGGGTGAAGGTTTGTTGGACCTCATACACACAGATGTGTGTGGACCCTTCATAACTGCCACAATAGATGTTAACCGCTTCTATGTGACTTTTACTGATGATTACAGTAGATATGGTTATGTCTACTTAATCAAGCATAAGTCAGAAACGTTTGAAAAGTTCAAAGAGTTTAAATAGGATGTGGAGAATTAGTTGGGCAGGAACATTAAGATGCTTCGACTTGATCAAGGAGGAGAGTATCTTAGTACAGAGTTCCTTGACTATCTTAAGGAATGTGGAATTGTTTCACAATTGACACCTCCCAGAACACCACAGCTTAATGGTGTGGCTGAGAGGCACAATCGAACCTTGTTGGACATGGTTCCTTCCATGATGAGTCGAGTTTTGCTACCAATCTCATTCTGGGGGTATGCCTTAGAGACTGCCGCCCATATCCTTAATCTAGTGATGGGTTTTGGTCCTAAGAACATCCTATGTGCTCATACAAACCCTAATGCTTGGATCTAGGTTTCTCTATTGTACATTCAAGTTATCCAAGACTATAAACCCTAATTCTAGCATTCAAGTAATCATATTAACGTGAGAATAGGTTTAAGATATTATCTTGATTGTTATGTAGCAATAACAATCCCAAATCCTTCTTCTATTGACTTTAGAAAGCTTAGAGTCACAAATGTCACTCCTCTAATGGTTCACAAACACCAAGATCAAGAGGATGAAGAGGAGAGAGGATGGAGGCTGCCCAAAAACGTGTGAAACCCTAGAAGGATGCTTAGCCACGTTTTTGGGTCATAAGGGATCTATTTATAGGAGGCTATTAGGGTTATCTTAACAAGGAAACCCTAATTTGGATGCTTAAGCCCTAAGCAACCCATGGATTCCTTTCCTTAAGGGCTTGGACGATTTCCTCATGGGTTTCCTCATAGAATTCGTCCACTCCTTAATACAAGGCAATCCATGGCCAAAATTGCAATTATCTTATAATTACAATTCTAGTCCCTTAAGTTTAATTAATCTCTTTTAGTCACAAAACTAATTACCAATTAATTATTGACTAATATTAATTAAACAATATGATTTCTCCCTTAATATATTATTCTCATAATATATTAATAAATCATATTTAATCCTTTCTCTCCATAATTCATCCTATCAAGTTGCTTTGGTGAAGGCAACCCAAAAGGACCATGCATCATCGGGTCAAGTACATACCAAAATAGTTATGGACTTAGACACTAATCCAACAGTCTCCCACTTGGATAAGTCTAATAACTATTATGCGTATGACTTCAGATCCTGATCTGCAATCGTAGCTTTCCAAAGCCGCTGTCAACTCTGATCCTATCAGATACGCGTGTCCTTTAGATAAGGGATCATATATTCCTCCATTCTAGATATCGTAAGACATGATTTCAAATCATTCTCTTTGTACTATTTCTCGAATTCCGATTTATGACGACTGACTAATTGAACAAATCAAATTAGCCCTAGCCTGGCCGAGCATTTACATTTGTCATCACTAAATCATCGAGGGGCCCAAAGATATCGCTTTTATCGTACTTTGGATAAAAGGAACGGATAAACTTTGATACAATACTTGCTTGCACTCACTCACCGAATCACACACAACAATATGTTTTATAACACCAAGTTACTAGTGCATTTACATATTATCAATGTGCAACCGCTTTGCAAGATACAACTCACACATCTCGGTTTCAAGAATATAAGATGTTATCGTCTCACCAATCACTCGTGATACAATTCATGGAGTGATCCAAGTGAGCGTGGGTTTAATCCAATGCTCAAGTCATATTCATAAGCACTCATGAACATTGCAGCAAACATTTGCTTATGTCTAATATACTCTTTTAGACATTCCACACACCAATTCATGACAGTCTTCATTCATACTTACTTCCAACATATGAACGACTGTGGCCCGTTCGAATAATTTGACTGTTCTTAACAAATTAAATTATTCAGGAAGTCAAAACACGCAAAGTGAAACACAAGAATAATACTAATCCCATATGGCCTCAACCCTTTGAGCATAAATAAAACACCTTTTATTTATAACCATATCGATTACTCATTATTTGTTGTTTCGGTTAATCAACTTCTTACTTGAATTATTACACTTGTCCCATGCTCCTAGTATGCACACAATGTTTACCTATGGTTCTTACTTTGTGAAACAGATCCAATGAACACATTTCCAATCATACTCATTTCACAACTCCTAATCGTTTTCATAAGTGTAAGAATATCAAATTCTTGCCACTTATAGAATATGCTAGATTCTAACATTTTATGCAACGATCCATTTGTAATATCACTGCACCAAAGTCACAAAGACTATTGCCAATGAAATTAGAAAGTCCTCTATCAGAGATTGTTACAATACAATTCCTTAGATATGATGTCTCTCATTCAAAGAACATTCCTTTGTACATCCTTTTGCATAAAAGTTTCTAATCTAGTCATAGATTTTTCAATATTCAATTCCCAATATGGAAACGTTTCCATATTTACCATATGACAACTCATTCTTAATAGAATCTTTTCTATTCATAATAATGTCGATATGGTCCATCCAATACTATACTTCCAACTACTTACAAGCGACCAATCCTCGGCGAACTTTGGATTGTCCTTTGATAGTTGTTTAATTATCTTAGTCAAAACCGATTCTTGCCCTTTTTCCCTCTAAATGCGCTAGACATTTGGAAATTTTAGAATGGTCAAATATCCAAGCATTTGCAATCGATCGTATACCCAAAGCGTATGGGACACGATACATGATGTCTTACATAAAGATTTGATACCCTATCAATCTTCTGCCATAATATTTTATTTGCTATGTTCTCAAAATTCGAATTGTGAAGAGGAATGCCGTAATCATAATTGAAATTTTAAGAACGCACTATGTTTCCTTGATTAAATTATTAACATTCCACAACCTAAGCCTTTAGATTTGAAATGAAGCATAATATTCTCTCCCTTAATTATAGTAAAACAACTATTCCATCCTTACAACTTTGCAAAGAATGACTCTTGTTTTCTATAATTAATATTGCCAACTTGCAATACTTTCCTCAATAATCATGCAATCATAACATTTATGCTCCCATTATCATGATGATTATTATAAACATAACACTTATGCTCCCACTAGCTTTGACATGTATTCAGAAACAACTTAACTTTCAGAAAAACAATGCTTATTGAATTTCTTAAGTTCATGTTTCTAATACTTAGTGCTTTGATAATATTTTATCAAGTCTTCTTGAAATTATACACCTTTGCCTTAGATAGTTCATATGTGTGTCTAAACAACTAAGACTAATTGCCAAACCTCACAATTCAAATTATGGAAACGGATACCGTAACCATAATCGAATTCGAGAATGCAATTTTACAATCACTATCTTCTTAAAATCTTTCTTAGTGAAAGCATTTCCTCACAATCATTTTCATGAAGGAGGAAATCTTATGACACTTAGATTTAAACGGTGTATTTGTTCCTATCCATGTGAATTTGTCAAAACCAAAGTTTACGACAAATTCAAACTCATATGGACCGAACTTTCTTAATCTTGATTTCTTGCCTTATGATAGCACAACTGCCCACCATGTCTTCCAAGTAGTTAAACAGCTCACCCTTTCCTATCAATGTACTTTCCATTGATCAAGGTCCTTGCCTTTTATGCATTTAAATGAGAACTCATAGGACTCACATGCATAATTAACTCGATTGGAATGGCACAGAAATAAAATAGTGTCAACACGATAGGTTGTAAACCTCAACTCGTGTGCTAGTGATGATCGATAAGGTCTATTTTGATTTGTTCTTGAAACTTTTCAAGGCTATTAAGACTCCCACTAACTTCTTGACATATAAGATTCTCTTGTCAATAAACATTTCTTGACAAACAAATATTCAAGAGTTAGTGTAGCTTATATCAAAACACTTCATATATTGGTCCTAGTTGGTCTTTGTCTTATCCAAGACATCACAACTTTCACATTTGATGAATGTTATGAACCTTCTTAATACTTATCACTTAATTTCACAATCTTAACTTCAAGACTTGTTTTGGAACGAAGTATGATTGACTTCTTGATTTAACCATTTCTTCTATCCTTGATTCCTCTTCTTAAACATACAATTATACTAAGACTCTCTTAGAGGATCAATTGAGATATGGTTCTTAATCATTAAGACCTATCATAAAGCATAAAAGGTACTCTCCCTTCTTAGAATGGTGAAACTTTTATCTTTTTGCCTACTTGATTCTTTTTATTCGTTCTGCTATTGATTTAAACTTTTGCAATCAATTCAGAATTACATTTAATCTTATAAGTACAATCATATTTACTAAACCTTTAGTAAATCATGATGAATATTTTATTATTCTTATGGTGGACTTGATCAACACGCAACTTTGTGTACTCGATCTCTTAGTCCTTCATTTGACACTTTGTCAATGAATTAGTCTAATTTCCAAATATGAAATTTCTCATTCATCGTGCAACCAAGTTGCATGATTCCAAGTTTCTGTCCAATTGAAACTTGGGCGATGAGAAACTCTCCATATTTGGTAAATTCTCGACTTTCCACATCATAAACAAGAATCATATCCACTCGTTGTAGAAATATGCAAACATCAATTTTCATAACGATTTCATTGCAAGGAATTAAACGAATAAATAAATAAGTCAAATCAAAATTTATTTTATTTATAAAAGCAGCGGAAAACATTTGTCCTTACAATGCAAAATCAACTGAAAACTACGTATTCAAAAGAAAATTCCTAACAACTCTATCATAACTATCTAAGCTCAAAATCTAATCTTCAAGTCCATGCGATCTAGATCCATTTCTTTGTGATTAGATTCTTCTTGCTCTCTTACCAAGCTTCCTTTCTTTTCACCGATCCTGCAAAACATTCAAATGCCATCTTATCACATCATGTATCAAGAATCAATGAATAGGAACTTGACAGAGTTAGATAGTGGATTTTACCTGAAGCGCAGCCATACTCTTTGACTCTCCCATCTTCTGGACTCTTCAGGCTCTTTGGGCAGAATTGTATCCAACGCCCTTTCTTTTGGCAGCAAACGTAGGTCGGTTCTCCTAGAACGTCCTCGGAAGCATGGTCGGTTGACTATCCCAACAAATACGCTCCATTGCTTCGCCAAATCATTTCTGATTCAGCAGCAATGAGCATGTAAGTTAGGTTAATGAGGTTGTCGTCATGATCCATCATATAATACTTTCTTTTGAACTCATTATATGATTCAGGAAGTGACTGCAGAACCCAGTTCACAACCAACTTACCAGGGAATGACACACCCAACATAATCAACCTATCGATGTGTGATTTCATTCCTAGAATGTGGGCACACACGGATTTACCATCTTCATGTTTCATTTCCAATAGGGCTTTAGTGATGTTGAACCTTTCAATTCTTCGATCTTGTGGGTTAGGGAGAACAATTGGAGGAGGTGGAGGAAGTGAAGCATGATTTCTTGTTCGTTGATCGAATCGTGGAATACCATCTTCATGTGGAATGCTTGTTCCACGGGAGTTGGGAAGACCATAGTTGTCGAACGTTGACATCTACAAAACGGGAGAAACAAATTCAAGTTAGTTGATTGATTGAGTACTTATTAAATCACCCAAATGAGATACTAAGGCTAGGACCCAACACAATATGCTACAACCTAGAAAAGGGATGTCGTAATCTAGTTGCAGAATATTTGAAGGTAAGTGAATGACAATTCACTAATTTCCACCATGAAAAAACGAAAAATAAATTTAAGTTTTAAATCTATGAAAACTCCTAGATCCTATGAGATTTATTGAACATTTCAATGGCATGTTTAAATCTCGATATGCCCCTCTTGTTTGTGACTGGGATGTCGAGGATCACAAAGCGGGTGTGAATAACCATGCAAACTACATGGTGCCCCCACATGTTACAGTCACCTATTCGATGTGTCGGTAAACCACACACGCTCCACCGAACTATGACAAACATTGAGTCACCCTTTGCTACCTTTTCTTAGAACCATTTAGTGTGCCGGTAAACCACACACGCTCCACTAACGTCTTCGCAAGGGCACAAAGTGTAATTTCATGGAATTGCATCAATTCACTTTGCCTAAGTAACTAAGATTGGGAATTTGAAAAACATTTAGTTACTTTTATACTTCACTATACTTATAATGGAAGGTTTCGTCCTATCCTACCCATTCGGCTAACGACCCTCCACTAGTCAAGAGTGCGGTGGGTAAGAGTGGATACCCATTCAATCGCCATTTTATAGGCAATTTCCTTTAACACCCTTTATAGACCAGCTTCGTGAATGACGCCTACTAACGGTAAGACTGAATTTTACTGATACATATATATATATATATATATATATATATATATATATATATATATATATATATATATATATATATATATATATATATATATATATAATGTTAGACTTTTAATGTTATATATAGTATAGGGTATATTTTACACTTTTAAAATACTAGATGGTTAAATTTAATAATTATACCTTTAATTCAATTAAATTGTAAACCAAAACTTTTATGGATTTATTAAACTTCTTTTAATTATACACCTTAATTAATTAATAAAACCATAAGGGTGTGATTTGAATCTTTTTCAAAACAATACTAGGGTTTTAGAATTTAACATTCCTAATTAAACTTTTAATCAACTTTTAAATTCCAAAACTTGAGGGCATGTTTTGAAACATTTCAAAATATTAGGGTTTAGAATTTAAATATACATCAAAATTAAACAATTAATCAAAATTTAAATTCCAAAACTTGAGGGCAAGTTTTGAACCATCTCAAAACATTAGGGTTTTAACTATTTAAATTTCAAAACAACAAACTTTTGAGGTCAAATTTAAACTATAAAACCTAAAGGGGAAAAATATGAAACTTTTCATAATACAAGGATCAAATAACAAATAATCTAAATTAACAATTAATCACATAATTATCCATATTTGATTTATTTAATGATTTCTTGCAAAACAATTTACCAATTTAATCAAAATAATTAATCAATTATCACATAAGGAAACAAATATTTTATTAATTGATAAATATCTTCAATTAGATCAAGAATATAGTCATATATATCAAAAAACGGATTTATATTGATCTAAGATGATAAGGTAAGTATCCTCAAGCAGAAACAGCAAGAAATCCCGGTTTTCCCTCATTTTGACCAGTCGACACGTCGAGTCAGCATGGACTCGGCGAGTTCATCTTGAAACTCGGCGAGTTCAGCAAGCAGAACCACAAAAAATGATTTTTTTTAACATACAATGCATCAATACAATAGAAACCAATCAAGTCTCTGATACCACTGATGGGTTTTGGTCCTAAGAACATCCTATGTACTCATACAAACCCTAATGCTTGGATCTAGGTTTCTCTATTGTACATGCAAGTTATCCAAGACTATAAACCCTAATTCTAGCATTCAAGTAATCATATTAACGTGAGAATAGGTTTAAGATATTACCTTGATTGTTATGTAGCAATAACAATCCCAAATCCTTCTTCTATTGACTTTAGAAAGCTTAGAGTCACAAATGTCACTCCTCTAATGGTTCACAAACACCAAGATCAAGAGGATGAAGAGGAGAGAGGATGGAGGCGGCCCAAAAACGTGTGAAACCCTAGAAGGATGCTTAGCCACGTTTTTGGGTCATAAGGGATCTATTTATAGGAGGCTATTAGGGTTATCTTAACAAGGAAACCCTAATTTGGATGCTTAAGCCCTAAGCAACCCATGGATTCCTTTCCTTAAGGGCTTGGACGATTTCCTCATGGGTTTCCCCATAGAATTCGTCCACTCCTTAATACAAGGCAATCCATGGCCCAAATTGCAATTATCTTATAATTACAATTCTAGTCCCTTAAGTTTAATTAATCTCTTTTAGTCACAAAACTAATTACCAATTAATTATTGACTAATATTAATTAAACAATATGATTTCTCCCTTAATATATTATTCTCATAATATATTAATAAATCATATTTAATCCTTTCTCTCCATAATTCATCCTATCAAGTTGCTTTGGTCAAGTACATACCAAAATAGTTATGGACTTAGACACTAATCCAACATATAGTCCCTACCAAGAAGGTTGCCAAAACACCTCACAACATGTGGACTGGGAAAGTTACCAATTTAGACCACATCAAGATTTAGGAGGCTTTCGTGAGGCGTGAGACTTAGGACAAGCTCGAACCTCGTATTAAACAGTGTATTTTCATCAGCTATCCACATAATTCTTTTGGTTACCTCTTCTACAGACCCAGTGAGAATGTGGTCTTTATAGCAAGGAGATAGGTCTTGAGAGAGAGAGAGAGAGAGAGTTTATAGGCCAAGGAAACAGTGGGAGGCAAATTGACCTTGAAGAGCTTCAAGAGTCAAGTGGTGAAGGAACCTCAAACCCTAGCAATCAACTTGAGGAGGAAACTCCTGTTGAACCAACTGACGAGTATGTACCTCTAAGGCGTTCCACTAGAGTTAGGAATGCACCTGAGCATTACTATGGTCTCCATTTTACTAAGGAAGGTGACACATTTATCAGTGATAGTACACTAGTAAAGTTAGATGAACCTAACAACTATAAGGAAGCCATGGAAGGCCCTGAGTCTACCAAATGGAAAGAGGCTATGGACAGCAAGATTTAGTCCATGTATGACAATCAAGTTTGGAACTTGGTTGACAATGTATCGGGTCATAAGATGGTTGGGTGCAAATGGATCTTCAAGACGAAGACCGACATGGATGGGAAAGTGCACACTTATAATGCGCGACTGGTTGCGAAGGGTTTCACTCAAACTCAAGGAGTTGATTATGATGAAACCTTCTCACCAGTATCAAAGATTAAGTCTATTAGGGTTATGCTAGCCTTTGCTGCATTTCATGATTATGAAATATGGAAAATGGATGTCAAAACCGCTTTCCTTAATGGAAAGTTGGCTGAGGATGTTTACATGAGTGAGCCAGAGGGTTTTGTCAGTGTAGAATACCCTTATAAAGTGTCTAAGCTTGAGAAATCCATTTATGGATTGAAACAAGCATCTCGCAGCTAGAATCTTTCTTTTGAAGAGAAAGTCAAAGAGTTTGGATTTTCGAGAAGCGAATATGAGTCTTGTGTATATGTCAGAGCTATTGGGAGTATAGTTAGCTTTTCGGTACGGTATGTGGATGACATACTACTCATGGGAAATGACATCCCAACTTTGTAGTAGGTTAAGTTCTGGCTTGGGAAGTCTTTCGCTATGAAGGACCTTAGAGAAGCTGCCTATATCCTAAGGATAAGGATATTGAGAGAAAGGAGTAAAAGACTAATTGGACTTAGTCAAAGCACATAAGTGGACAAAGTTTTGAAAAGGTTCAACATGCAAAATTCCAAGAAAGGTGACTTACTGATCCAACATAATGCCAAACTGAGCAAGGCTCAGAGTCCGAGTATAGAGGCTGAGATAGCTGAGATGAGTCGATTACCATATGCTTCTGCTGTTGGCTCGATCATGTATGCTTTAAGTTGTACCCGCCTTGATGTCACCTTTGCTTTGATCATGGTAAGCAATTATCAGGGGAACCCTATCAAGGCTCACTGGACTGTGGTGAAGAACATTCTCAAGTACCTGCGGAGGACTAAGGAATGGGTCCTTACCCTTGGTGGGAGTGATGACTTGAGAGTAGTAGGGTATAGTAACGCTAGCTTTCAGACTGATAGGGATAATTTCCGCTCTCAGTCGGGCTATGTCTTTACCATGACTGGAGGAGCTATTACTTGGAAAAGTTCCAAGCAGGAGACAGTAGTTGATTCGACATGTGAATCGGCATATATAATAGTGAGTTAAGCGGCGAACGAGGCGATATGGCTGAGGAACTTCATCGGAGACCTTGGAGTTGTACCAGCTATAAAGGAGCCTATGGAGATTTTTTGTAATAGCAATAGTGTGGTTGCCTTTGCCTAGGAACCGAGAGATCAAGGCAGATCCATACACATTGACATAAAATATCACTTCATAAGACATAAGATAGAAGAAGGAATCCTCGTGGCAAAGAGGATATCGTCAGAAGAGAACCCAGCAGATCCCCTCACGAAGGGACTGACTAGGGTTAGGCATTTGCAGCATGCGAGGCACATCGGGCTGAAGAATGATATTAGTTTTATAGATTAGATAGCTCTGAAACTTGTAAGGTCTAATTGACATTTGATGATTGAATAAAAGTTGTTGTTTATTTATAAGTAAGGTGTTGCTATCTTGTGTCAATTGTTTGCTATTGTATCAATTTTGCATGTTTTGACTTCCAGAATAATTACTTTATTCAAATTCTCCACAGTCAGTCATATGTTGGAAGTAGGTATGAATCAAGATTGTCATGAAGTTGGCTTGTAGATGTCTAAGGTGTTGGATATAACAAGAGTTGCTACAACATTCATGAGTGCTCATAAGTTCTAAGTATTGGATTAAACCCACGCTCACTTGTATCACTTCATGGAATTTATCTCGAGTGATCGTCAGATGGTAATATCATATAAGTCTTCAAACATAGAGATATGAGTTGTTGCCTATGAGTTGGTTGTGCTTTGATTGTACAAAAACACATCAGTAACTTGATGTTACAAAACATGCCTTTATGTATGATTCAACAAGTAGTAGAAAAAGCATATGAGTCGAAGTTTATCTATTCCTTTTAGTCCTTGGAGGATTAAAAGCGATATCTGGGGCCCTCGATGATTTTATTTTGACCTATGTACCAAGCCCGGTCATAACCAAATTGATGTGTTCAGTTTCGTTCTATTTCAAACAAATTGGAAATCGGGAAACAAATTGTTGGACAATAAGTACAACATTGTTCCATGTATTTGTCAGGCTGATATCTAGAACAGAGGATTATATGATCACTTTTCTAAAATGGTATTTCATAGTTCAACAGAGTTTTAAGAGCTATGATTGTTGATCGGTTCCAGAAGTCATACTATAGTTATCAGACTTATCTAAGTGGGAGACTGTTCGATAAGGTGTCTAAGTCCGTAACTATATTTGGTATGCACTTGACCTGACCCGACATGGTCCATTTGGGTTACACTTCACCGAAACAATTTATACGGATAATCTTTTGAGAATAGTGTATTTATGATTTATTAATATATTATTAGCTATAATATATTAATATGAAATCATATTATTTAATTAGTATTGATCAAGAATTAACTTGGAACTAATTTAGTGATCAAATGGAACTAATTAAATATGGACTCTTATATATACATGGAATGAGCCAAGTTCATTTAGGATGGGATAAGCTTGCATGGATAGTCCATGGAGTCTTTAACTCATGGATCCTTTGGAATTGAAAGGTCATGGGTATTAGGGTTTACATGAATGTAACCCTAATCCTCCCTACTATATAAAGAGGTCTTTGACACATGAAATGGCACTAGTGTGTGTGTGAGAACATAAGGGTGGCCGATTTCTACTAAGTACATACTATTCTCTCAAGTTTCCAAGTTGG
Organism: Lactuca sativa; assembly: GCF_002870075.4. Classification (NCBI taxonomy): domain Eukaryota; kingdom Viridiplantae; phylum Streptophyta; class Magnoliopsida; order Asterales; family Asteraceae; genus Lactuca; species Lactuca sativa. The sequence continues at coordinate 46,613,553 of NC_056627.2, read as the reverse complement.
TTTGGTGATTTTTGATTCCAGTTGAGGCATCCACATTATTGGTGCTAGGCTCTCATAACTCCAAGCAATCAACCACAAAGAAAAGCATGTTATTCTATCAAGTTTTTGTATTACAAGTACCCCACCGCAGTTAGGTTTTTGTATTACAAGTACCCCATAACGTGCTAGGGTTGCATGTACACCATTAGAGTGTTAGAATGCTCAAAACCCATCATTTAGGTCCAAAGAATGGATTTTTATGATGCAAATTCGTATTTAGGCTTAGGGTTGCCACCATTAGAGCTAAAAGTGTCCCATAAGCAGTAAATTTTCAATCTTTAAGGCCTATTTGCAACCATGCATGAGATCTAGCCATTTCCATGAAGTTAGTTTTATGTTTCCAAGTTTGATCTCACTTGGTGGGTTGCAAGCCACCAAGTGATCGACTTTATGGGTTAAGACAGATTAATGAACTCAGATTTGTAATTTGGACTTAGTGTCTTAAGGGGTTAAGAGGTTTTTAAGAAAATGGCTTAATAGATCAGTACACTGGGAGTACACGCCAGTATGTGCAGCGTACAAGCCATGTAATTTGTATGCATAACGTATAAAAGAGTACGCTCAGTGTACTCTCAGATTTTGGGCTTTATGATATTGGGCCTTGGTTTGGGCCAATCTTTGGACTTAGCAGTTATTGGGCTGAAATGGGCCATCAGAAATTAGATAATGGACCAAGGACATGTTTGGGCTTAATGAAAGGCCCATTTAAGGAGTTGCCCAATTTATAGAATTGGGCCATTAGAGGGCCTTTAGTAGGCCATGAGTGAGTTTGGAAAGACTAGAAGGGATTGGGCCTAGGTTATGGTCCAATATAGATCAAGGGGGTAAAATAGTCATTTTACACTTAAAAGGATTCTCAGTTTTTTGACTAAGTGTTTACTTTGGTCATAATAGTCGGGGAGTCATTGGATCAGCCGTCAGAGATACCCTCGCACGAGTTTTCAGCAGTCAGTTTGAGACGTGAGTTTTCCTCTAGTAGGAATTGGTCGAAGGCACCAATGCCAGCCTGTTTATGTATGTTAGTGTATGTCAGACTTTGGTCCGATGTCGGGGTTAGCCCGATGCATATTATGTGTTTACGGACTTTGGTCTTTTGTCGGGGCGGTCCCAAGAAGTGTTTATGTATGCTTGATGTCTTTGTGATTCATGCATGTTATGTGTCATGTGTTCCGGGCCTAGGTCCGATGTCGAGGGAAGCCCGATGTATGTTAGCTTATATGTTAGGTGTTATGTGTTCCGGGCTTCAATCCAATGTCGGGGCAAGCCCGATGTATGTTATATGTTTATGTTATTTTCTTATGATATATGATATGTTGTGTGTATTCCAGGGCAAGCCCGATGCCGGGCGAGGCCCGATGCCAGACGTGGTCTGATGTCGGGGTAAGTCCGATGTCGGGCAGGAGTCCGATTTCGGGTTCGTCCCGATGCAGCTGGGCGGAGTCCCAAAGTTTATATTATATGTTATATGTTATGTGTATGATATGTGGTAGTTTGGGGGAGCTCACTAAGCTTCGTTCTTATAGTTTTCATCTTTGGTTTCAAGTACTTCTGCTAGCAAAGGGAAGGGCTCAGGATGATCGCATGGCATACACCACAGTTTCTAGCCTGGGATATTTCACTCTGATATTTGATATGATATTTTGATAATTTGATAGCTGTTATGATGTTTTTGAGATACATGATTTATGTTGTTTACTTGATGATGATAGTTATGGTTTTAATAATGATTTAAAAACGAAATTTTTGGACCGTACTTTTGGGATGTTTCAGTATAATTGTAATTAGTGACTAGTATAATAAAGAAACTCATAACCACCATCGTGAGGTGGTGGCTTCCGCCTTTCGCCGCTACCATACGCCGTGTTGGGTGGTAGTGTGCTTTTGCTTGTGTTTAGATTGCTTTTTGGATGCTTGGACATAATTGGACTAGAACCATAACCACCACTGTGAGGTGGTAGCCACCGCAGTGAGCCGCCGTTTACCACGACTACCTGAGGTGGTAGTGGGTGGTGCCCGACTTATTTAACCCTAATTCGCCTAATGAAACCCTAATTAACCGAAAAACCTAATTTGGATTAATTGGCTTGAAATTTGGTTGGAAACCCTAATTTTGGAAATGTGTATTTTGGATTTGTTGAGACCCGTATTAGATCATTGGAATTGAATTATGAATTTCACCCGAACACACCGTGTGATTTATCTAGTAGAGTGATGGAATTAATGGATTAAGTCGTTAATAGGTTAAGTAAGAAACAATTAACCCTAATAGTCATTTTATGGGAAAACCCTAATTTTGCTTGGGCCTTACTATTTGGTTTTGGTGATTGGGCTATTGAGAGGCTATCCAAGAACAAGTAAATTGACTAAAATATTTGTAGATAGGATGTTATTATGATATTATGATTTGTTAGATCGGCATCTTGGTAGATAGGATGTTATTATGTTGTTATGATCTATTAGATCGGTTTTTATGTCAATAGACTATTATGTGATTATCTGATATATGTGCACATGTTTGACTAGTGGTTGAGACTTATCTGCTTTATGCGAGAGCCAATAAAGCTAGGAATTCCAATCCGATGGTTGTGGGACGTGAGTATTCCATCCCGAGGATGATTGGACTTGTAGTATGTGGGCATTCCAACCCGATGGTTGTGGGCCAAGGGTATTCCATCCCGAGGATGACTGGATCCATAATATGTTGGAATTTGAACCTGATGGTTAAGGGTCTGGGGTATTCTAACCCGATGGTTGATTGGACCCATAGTATGTTGGCATTCCAACCTGATGGTTGATTGGACCCATAGTATGTTGGCATTCAAACCCGATGGTTGAGGGTCTAGTGTATTCCAACCCAATGGTTGATTAGACCCATAGTATGTTGGCATTCCAACCCGATGGTTGATTGGACCCAGATTCAATCCAAATCACGATGTTATTTTCTTGTTCTTAAATGGGCCTCTTTAATCTTTTTAGGTTTATGCTCTACTCCAGGTAAAGATCCGCCCGATTTTCATTTGCACATATAGTACAAATGCTCCCATTACCACTTCTTTTTCTTATGCCTTTTTTTTTAATTCACGCATTCCGTAAAATAGTTGACGGCTTCATGCATATTACTCGATTGATTAACATAAGAGTTTGAAATAACTTCTACTTACAAAAAAGGATTTATTTTCTTGGCATTCCAGCTAGATGGTTGAAGGCCTGGGGTATTCCAACTCGATGGTTGATTGGACCCATAGTATGTTGGCATTCCAATCTGATGGTTGAGGTCCTGGGGTATTCCAACCTGATGGTTGATTGGACCCATAGTATGTTGGCATTCCAACCCGATGGTTGAGGGCCTGGGGTATTCCAACTCAATGTTTGATTGGACGCATAGTATGTTGGCATTCCAACCCGATGGTTGAGCGCATGGGGTATTCCAACCCAATGGTTGATTGGACCCATAGTATGCTATTTGTGATTATATGTGTATTGTTGTGTGTATGGGTATTTTGGGGGAACTCACTAAGCTTTGTGCTTACGGTTTCAGTTTATTTTTTAGGTGCTTCAGATATCTCGGCAAAGTGAAGGTGTGACCGTACACATCCTCGCGTTTTAGACTTATGGTTTTTGGGATACTCTGATATGAAACTATTTTGAAAACATTTTGTAATAACTAATGGTTTTTAGATGTTTGAAAAAGTTTTAAATTTGCTTGATTTTTTATGGGTGTTACATTGACATTGTTAAATTACATTAAAAAAATAATTCAAATAAAACACATATTAAATTAAAACACATTACATTAATTTTAAAACACACAAATTTAAATCCTAGGATACTTAAAAACATAAAAAAAAATCCTATATTACTTAAAAAACACACAACATACCAACTAAAACATAAATATTAGAGCCTAATTTTCATATTTAGCGTTGACACGTTGTTGGATTTTTAGAAATGTCGCGAGATTTTCCTTGTCGAGATCCGATTGGGGCTTTGTGTTTATGATTTGAAGATTGGTAAAAGCGGTTTTTTGGCGACGAGCTTCCTCCATTGATTGGTATTTTTTTCTAGAAAACTTCGAGTTTTATCTATGGATTCCAAAAGCCTGTCCTCGCTATTTGCGGTTGCTTTTCCGCTTGAAGACGACGACCATTTTGCTTTGTCCCTTCCCAGTGGTCAACAGAGTTGGACTTCCGGTGGACCCTCTACATTGGCAACATCGACATCATCATTGAGGTCAATCCCAAAGCCCGCGTCCGGATAAGAAGTTCTTGGTCTTTTTTTTGGAGCCAGTGGTCGAGTCCAAATGTGATGTCTCCGGATTAAGGACCCATTTTGGACCGTTATGGAAAACTGCCCATGCTTTTTGATGACCAAATGGTTTACCATTGTTGGTAACTTTGAATTGATAGCACGTGGTTGATAAAATGTTGAAGTCGTGGGAACCACTTTTATGCATATTTTTTATATTTTCAAATATGCCATTAAACTTTGTGCAAGCCACGCATAGATCACGCTATTTTCTGTTAACAACGTTGTACGATCGATCCGTTTGCCTTCCAAGTAGCACGTGAAAGTGATCCAAATCACGATTCCAAAAACTTTCTTCGGATTGCATGTTGCTTCTTCTCAAGTCACATGATATGAAAATCCAAGCTTTTGCTAAACTTCTTCATCTTCTTCGTTCCAAGCCACTGCTTTCTTTTTCCCTTTTACTTTTGATTGTGGTGTTTCTTGGACCCGTTCATCGTCGTTGTTGAGGTTCACAGTTTGGGATTGAGATAATGGGACTTGGGATGATTGTGTTTGGAATTGTTTAGAAGTTTGTTGTTGAAAACCTTGGAATTAGGGTTGAGTGAATTGGGGTCGAATGAATTGTTGTTGGAAGAATTGTGAGTTGTATGGAAGGTTAGTGAATAAAGGTTATTGTTGGATTTAAGAGTTCAACAATTACATGTTTGTTTGATAATCATTTGGAGTGTTTGAGATATTTGGAGTGGGTGTGGTATTTTGGTTTGGGTCCATTTTCTGAACAACAGAGAAAGAAAGTACGAGAAATTTTTTGTTTTAGAAGTGTAAAATGAAGATAAAGTATGTAGTATATATAGATAAAAGATGTAGAAGTTATTTAAATTTAAATTTTTAATATTTTTTTAAAGTTCATAAATGGTTGAAAAAGGACCGTTACATTTCTCTCTCCTCACGCAATTGGGTGTCTTCGTCTTTGGATGGGGCTACGCCACAAGCCACCTACGTGCACCTGGGACGGTGTTCACGCGTAGTTTTGGCTTTCCAACTCATCACCTACACGTGAAAATGTACTCCATACCGCCAGGGGCGGCCCTAGAGCATGGGCAAGCTGGGCGACCGCCCCGGGCCTCGCCAAGTCTTGGGGCCCCCAAAAATTTCGATTTCTTTATATATACATATAGATTATATGAGATATAATATGCAACGAAGAACCAAAAATAGTATTGGTTAAGGTGGCTAACATGCATAAGTTTAGGTTTGTGAAGTCTCGTGTTCGATCCTAATTTTGGTAATTTTTTTTGAACTTTTACTTATTTTACTTATGAATCTATTAAAGGCAAAAGGCCCAACAACGTATTCCAAGAGAGGATGCTTTAATTTTCAATAAGTAATCAATGTCTCCTCGAAATACACAGCTTCACACAACAATTTTCAAGAAGGAAAAAACTTAAATGCGTGAGAAAGAGACCGAAAACCTGCCATATTGTTTCTCTATTTGTTTAGAGGGTGGTTCGGTGATTATATTTTCATGTTCTAAAAATTTGGTTGCTCTTTGCACACGTGGACGGTTTTGCCCCTGCCACCATTTGGCTCTAGATGTGGTTTGTATGTCTCTCCAATGTTTTGTTCCTGATGTGGAAGGGTTTATATGGTTTTGAACTTTATTTTGGGAAGATCTATACCCTGGCTATTAGATTTTTTTACCATTATGGACAGTTTTGCCCCTTGCTCCAATTTTGCTCCTGCTATGGTTTTTTCCCCTATTGTCGGCCTTGCTCATTGTTTTTTGATTGCTTGCTGTTTTCACGGTGCTTAAAGAGAAAGTCATGTAAATGTTTTTTTGTTCTCTTTTGGCTTATTGTTTGTTGTGTAACGCCCAGTTCCTGGTACGTATTTATGTTGATTAAAAGTTCTTTTTGGAAGAGCTACTCGGCGAGTTGTATCCCTAACTCGCCGAGTAGATGTCGAGATGGGTGCGGGCTTTAAGTGATCTACTCAGCGAGTCCACGCCTGGACTCGGCGAGTGGGCCAATCAGGAGGAGACTCAAATCCTTAGGATTTGCACCCTATTTAAATGTCCTTATAGCCCCATCTCAGCCTCTATCATCCTCAGAGCGTTCCTTAGCGAAACCCTAGCCTCCATTTGTAAGATTAAGTGATTTGTTGCCTTGTGAAGGATTTTTGGGGCACTTTGGAGCAAGTGGAAGAAGAAGGAGATTGAAGAGGTCAAGGAGAGGACTTAGATCCAGAGCAAGCTCATTTGTAGTCATCCATTCTGGTAATAAAGTTTGCATATTGGTTATTGATTTATGAGATCTTGTTTGTCCCTAAAATTGTTGCTTTTAAGCCCTAAGACCCCAAATCAGTGAAGATAAACCTTTTGGTTGGATTATACTTCGGATCTAGGCCTTATAGACGTGTTAGAAGCATAAAGTTGTTGTGGTTGAAGTGATTAAGGACCCCATTGAGTGCATGACCCCTTAAAGGACTTGGAATTGCAATTTTGAGCTTATAAGGCCATGCATGCACGTAAAGGTTGCAACTTTATGTGTTAAGCATGCCCTGTGATCATGGATCTGTGGTTTTGAAGCGTTGCATGTCTCTGTTTCGGCTTATATGGAAATTGGGTCAAGGGACTCGGCGAGTCCCAAGGTGGAACTCGGCGAGTTCTATGAAGATGGCCTTAGACTCGGCGAGTTGGAAGAACAAATCGGCAAGTCCTATGAAGATTACCTGGTACTCGACGAGTTGTTCATACAACTCGGCGAGTAGGATGAAGGACTATTGGACTTTGGTTTAGAAAGAAAACTCGCCGAGTCAACGCTCAACTCGACGAGTGGAGACGGGTTATGGTCAGACCAAGGGGTGGGGACTCGGCGAGTTGGCAAGCCAACTCGGCGAGTCGGGTCAACTGACAGTTGACTTTGACTTTGACTTTTGGTATGGTTAGGGGGTAAATGGTCATTTTACCCTAACGTCGGTTAGCAGTATTTGACTAAGTGTTTGGTGCGAATTATAGCCAGAAGATTTCCGGGACAGCAGCAGCAGAAGACAGTCAGTTTCCACGCAGACCAGTAGCTACCTTTCGAGGTGAGTTTCCTTCTACTAGTAACGGGTCTAAGGTACCAAGGCCGGACCATATAGACAATATGTTAGTGTCGGAGTGTGGGCAGAGCCCGTATATCACAGTTGAGTGTGATTATGATATATGCCAGTATGATAGAATTATTTATACTTGTTGTCTGTGTGATACTTGTATGTTATGGTTAAGCAGCTGAGTGTAGGAGAGGCCCGTATCTCTCTGATAGTGAATTGTGGGCGAGGCCCGTATCTCCCAGATAGCAGAGTGTAGGAGAGGCCCGTATCTCTCGGATAGTGGAGTGTGGGCGAGGCCCATATCTCCCAGCTAGCGAAGTGTGGGCGAAGCCCGTATCTTCATGAGTGTGGGCGAGGCCCGTATCTCCTAGTTGTTCATCGTATGTTTGTATGGTATGAGGTATTATGGGGGAACTCACTAAGCTTAGTGCTTACGGTTTTCAGTTTTTGTTTCAGGTACCTCTTCTTCGAAGGGGAAGGAGCTGGCGCGGTAGCGGCCCATCACAAACATGTCTTGTATTTCCGCACTAGGAGATCTTCCTGGGGATTCGAACTCTGACATTTGTTATGTTTTATGAAAATGTTTTTCAGACACACGATATCTTTTATGAAATGTTATGATCGGTGAAAGTTTTATTTCTAATGTTTTACTAAGTATATGTTTTAAAAAAATGAAATTTTTGGCTCGTATTTTTGGGATGTTACAAGTTGGTATCAGAGCCCTGGTTTGAGGGATTCGGACACACCTTCGGGGGTGTCTGAACTCAAATCGAGGGTTTAAAGATTTTGAAAAAGAAAATGTTTTCTAAAGGGTTAAGTAAAGAGTTTTAAGAAGGAACAAAGTGTGTGATGTGCGCGACCGGCCGAACTCAAGTAAGTATTCCCCAAAGTACCCATACAAGCTTATGCTATGTTATTAGTTTCAGTATAATAGCATGCTAGAATAGGACTAAGGATCTAGGAGTGATACTTTATGTGCCTTCTTTATGTGCTTCAGTGTATGAAAATTGCATGCTAGAATCGAGTAGACAGCGGTAGGATAGCCTGTTTAGTTTATGCCTGATAGTATGAGTTTAGCACTGTATGCTAGTTCAGTTTCTCTCTATGAGAGCGGATTTGTTTAATATTGTTTCTTTTTGCCTGAATGTTGCTTGCTTTGTGCTTTGTGGGACTCTGAGTGATGGGAGCTAGCCATTAGGTGAATACGTCACGTCACATGTGATCAGGGTTGAATAATCTTAGAGTGTTGGATTTGGCCCTATTGCACAGCTCTTGTCTGAGTCTAACCGTCGTAGGGACGAGTTTGTTACTCGAAGGATTATCTGAGCCTCATCACATGTGATGGTATTCAGGTAATGGCTAATTGGCATTACAAGGAGGCCTTCAACAGCTGAGGACCGAGTAGGATGGGGACAGAGATTTCCCTAAGGCAAGCCTAGGATGGGTATAGTAGTGATCAGCAGTAGTGAAAGGGATCTGGTGGAGTCAAGGCAGTCCTTGAAAAAGGTACGGATAGATGTGGAAGGTAGTATGGGACCGTACTACTGAAAGCATAGGATCCGTACCCGAACCAAGGAAGGCCAAGATAAGACCGGGGAACTTGTAATAGATGTGATCCCTCAAGAGGTATCAGTATCACTAACGAATGTTATTTATGTATTGCAGAATGGTGGTACTATGATCGAGGCCGATAGATGGCGGTTCAGGAGAGGGGTCAGGTTCGGGATCAGGTTCCGAGCCAGTAGACGAGGGACTACGCGAGTTCATCGCGTCGGAGATCACCAGGGGTATTCTTGAGTCGACCCCCATTATCTTCGGGTCGATCAAGGAAGGGATAATTGAGTTGATGGAGGATCGCCTCCGGGCATTCAGGAGCGATATGGCATCTGGCCAGTCGGGATCTCGCACACTGTCCTTCAAGGACTTCAGGGGCTGCGGTGCGCCGGATTTTCACGGGGTGAAGGACCCCATAGCTGCCAGACGATAGATTGCAGACATTGAGTCTGCATAGTTGACTAGCTTCTGCCCTGAGGGGTCGAAGGTGAGGTATGCAACAGGATGTTTGAGAGACCGAGCTAGGGATTGGTGGGAGTCCATTGGTGACTCGTTGGGAGCCTCGGTTGTTGAGGCTATGACCTGGTCGGACTTCGTGACCAGGTTCAGGGTAGATTTTGCGCCGGCTGTCGAGCTTCAGCAGCTGGCCAGGGAGTTCTTAGACATGATACAGACGACGGAGACTGTGGCGGAGATCACCGCCAAGTTCCGGGAGAGGGAATTGTTGGTACCCCAGTATGCGGGTGATGAGGACATGAGGAGGACCCACTATCATGACATGCTCTGAGCTGATATTTGGGAGCATGTCAGTTTTTCAGATTGCCCCACCCTGGACTCTATGATTGCTAGGGCGAGGGAGAGGGAGATAGACCTGGAGCACATCCGGAAGAGGAAGGCACAGGAGGGACAGGCAGGAGGGGCTTCGGGGAAGAAGCCCATGGGATCAGATGGTAGGCCGAACGGCCAAAGAGGACCAGGCCGTTGCGGGAAATGCAGCAGGTCGCACGAGGGAGCATGTAGATTGGGATCGTCGGGCCGCTACAAGTGCGGCAAGACGGGACACTTTAGCAGGGATTGTACCGCCCCTGCACCTGTGATTCAGACATCGGAGATACTGTGTTTCCATTGCAACCAGAGGGGCCACAAGAAGGCCAATTGCCCCCAGTTGACAGCATCAGCGTCGGTGAAGACGCCGACTCCAGCTACCCTGCGGATTACAGATGGCCGGCAGGGCAAGGCAGAGGCTCAAGTGGTAAGGAGCCGGGCGTTTCAGCTGACGGCAGAGGAGGCACGTGCCGCACCGAATGTGGTGACGGGTATGATTCTTTCCCTCTATCTTACTTTTATGATGTTATGATATTGATATGTCCTATATATATATATATATATATATATATATATATATATATATATATATATGTGCATTAGGATCGTTCCATGTGAACGGTATTCCTGTTCAGGTGTTGTTTGACTCGGGTGCCACCCGGTCATTTGTTTCCCTTGCGCTTAGCAAGAGGTTTACTGAGTCTTCGGGCATGTTGGATTGTCCTTTAGAGGTGGAGATCGCCGATGATCGATTAGTGCAAGTGTCAGCAGTGTTCAGGGATTGTGTTCTAAGGTTGTTTGAGGAGCGCTACCTAGTGGATTTGGTTCCCATTCCGTTGCGTGGGAACAAGATAATTATAGGCATGGATTGGTTGAGCCCTAATGGGGCGGTGATAGATTGCGCACAGCAGCTGGTGCGGATCAGGACCCCGAGTGGGGGAGAGTTGGTGATCCACAGCGAGAGGCCACAGCGTGGACCCACAGTATGTTCAGCAGCAAGGGCTAGGTGCTACCTTCAGTAGGGTTGCGCGGGTTATGTGGTGAACGTTATGGATACCCAGAAAGCGGGTAAGGCGACGGTGAGCGAGGTTCAAGTGGTGCGAGACTACGCTGATGTGTTCCCGGAGGAGCTTCCTGGATTACCTCCGGAGCATCAAGTGGAGTTCAGGATCGACTTAGTTCCTGGTACGGCTCCGATAGCAAAGGCACCCTATCGGTTGGCTCCTCCCGAGATGCAGGAGTTGTCTACGCAGCTGCAGGAGCTGCTGGACAAGGGATTTATTCGACCGAGAAGTTCACCCTAGGGAGCCCCGATCCTGTTTGTGAAAAAGAAGGACGGGTCGCATCTGATGTGTATAGATTACCGGGAGCTGAACAAGGTAACGGTGAAGAACCGTTACCCACTCCCGAGGATTGACGACCTTTTTGATCAGTTGCAGGGAGCATCTTGGTTCTCAAAGATCGACTTGCGTTCCGGTTATCATCAGATGAGGGTCAGAGAGGAGGATGTGCAGAAGACCGCGTCTCGGACGCGTTATGGCCATTATGAGTTCGTGGTGATGCCGTTTGGGCTCACCAATGCTCCTGCCGCATTCATCGACCTCATGAACCGCGTGTGCAGACCGATGCTGGACCGGTCTGTGATAGTTTTCATTGATGACATATTGGTTTATTCCAAGATGTGGGAGGAACACGAGGAGCACCTGAGGGAGGTTCTGGAGACCCTGAGGAGGGAGAGTTTGTATGCTAAGTTCTCAAAGTGCGAGTTCTGGTTGCGCAAGGTGCAATTCCTTGGGCACATTGTCAACCAAAATGGCATACTGGTTGACCCGGGCAAGATCGAGGCCGTGATGAGATGGGAGGTTCCGAAGTCTCCGTCCGAGATTCAGAGTTTCCTAGGATTAGCAGGCTACTATCGGAGATTCATCCTGGATTTCTCCAAGATAGTCGTACCCCTGGCACGGTTGACTAAGAAAGTTGTGGTCTTTCGGTGGGGGCCTGAGCAGCAGGCAGAATTCGAGACTCTCAGATAGAGATTGTGCAAGGCGCCAATCTTAGCCCTGCCCGAGGGCGTAGAAGATTTTGTGGTATACTGTGACGCATCCATTTCGGGGTTGGGCGCGGTACTGATGCAGAGGGGACATGTCATTGCTTACGCCTCGAGGCAGCTGAAGCCTCACGAGGCGAACTACCCGACGCATGATTTGGAGCTGGGGGCGGTGGTCTTCGCCCTCAAGATTTGGTGGCATTACCTCTATGGGGTTCGATGTACCATTTACATGGACCACAAGAGTTTGAGGTACCTCATGGATCAGCCGAATATGAACATGAGGCAGCGTCGGTGGCTGGACGTGGTGAAGGATTATGATTGTGAGATCATTTATCACCCGGGGAAGGCCAATGTAGTGGCCGATGCGCTTAGCCATAAGGCAGCACCGATTAGGGATGTATGTATGAGAATGACAGTAGTGACTCCACTGTTGGAGAAGATTCGGGAAGCTAAACAGGAGGCTATAAAGGAGGAGCATCGGAAAAGTGAGCGGATAGTGGGCCAAGTAACCTCCTTCGATTATGATAGCTGAGGATTATTGACACTACACAGTAGAGTGTGGGTGCCGTATCACGAAGGCGTGCGTCAGATTTTGATGGGGGAGGCGCACAAATCCCGATTTTCTATTCATCCAGGAGCAAAGAAGATGTATAGGGATCTTCGTCTATACTATTGGTGGCCCTGCATGAAGCGGGATGTGGCTTGGTACGTTGAGCGGTGCTTGACCTGTAGGAAAGTCAAGGCCGAACATCAGAGACCGCACGGAAAAATGCAGCCGCTGGACATCCCATTATGGAAATGGGAAGATATTACGATGGATTTTATCACAAAGCTTCCCAGGACCGCGTGGGGAGTAGATTCAATTTGGGTCATCGTGGATCGATTGACCAAGAGCGCCCATTTTATTCCGATCCAGGAGAGTATCTCGGCCGAGAAGGTGGCCGATATCTATATCAGGGAGATAGTGGCACGGCACGGGGTGCCGGTGTCCGTAGTATCAGACAGAGATGTGCGATTCACTTCCAGGTTTTGGAAGAAGTTTCATGATGAGTTGGGCACTCGTCTTCATTTTAGCACCGCCTTTCATCCGCAGACTGACGGTCAGAGCGAGTGCACCATTCAGACTCTGGAGGATATGTTGCGAGCGTGCATGCTAGACTTTGGTGGCAGTTGGGATACCTATCTTCCCTTGGCTGAGTTTTCGTACAACAACAGCTACCATGCGAGTATTGACCGCCCTCCTTTTGAGATGCTCTACGGGAGAAAGTGCAGGACCCCGATTTGTTGGGGTGAGGTCGGTCAACGCATCATCAGGAGCACCGAAGTGGTGCTCAAGACGACAGAGTTGATCCAACAGGTTCGTAGTAGGCTGCAGACTGCGCAAAGTCGGCAGAAGAGTTACACCGACAGAAGGCGTTCAGACTTGGAGTTTCAGGTGGGTGACATGGTCCTCCTGAAGGTATCACCCTGGAAGGGTGTCATTAGGTTCCGGAAAAGGGGCAAGTTGGGCCCCAGATGTTGGATAAGGTGTCTAAGTCCATAACTTATTTGGTACATACTTGACCCGACCCGGCATGGTCCATTTGGGTTGCACTTCACCCGAACTATTTATGGATAATTTTATGAGAGTTATACACATATGTTTATTAATATATTGTAAGTTATAATATATTAATATGAAGTTATTTAATTAATCTTAGTCTTAAATTAATTATGAATTAATTTAGAGATTAAAAGGAAGACTAATTAAATTGTGGGCTATTGTTTTATATGGTGTGGGCTAACACTAATTTTGTTAATGGGCTAGGCTTATATGGAAGTCCATGGATGATCCATGGAGCTTTTAACCCATGGATCCTTGGAAAAGGAAAGGTCATGGGTTATTAGGGTTTCACCCTAACCATGCACACTATATAAGCATGCTTATGTTGCATGAAATAGCCACTAGTGTGGTTTTGTGTGTGTGGCCGATTTTTATGTGTGTATACACTCTCTCAAAGTTTTCCAAGTGTTTGTGGTGATTTGTGATTCCATTTGAGGCATTCACACTATTGGTGCTTGGCTCTCAAACTCCAAACAATCAACCATCATCAAAAGGTATGTATTTCTACTAGTACTTTTATGATTCATAATCCTTATGCTATGCTAGTTAGGAAGAAACCTTGGAAGTTATTATTTGCATGTATTTTAGAAGAAAACATAGATCCAAGGTTTATTAGGGTTGCATGCACACTTAGGAAGTGTTAGATTGCTCAAAACCCAACACCAGATTCATTGGTCCTTTTAAGGTTTTGGCCCGGGTGGGTCGGGCCACCTATAGGTTGGATCTTCCAGCAAAGCTTAGCCAGATCCACAACACTTTTCATGTTTCTCAGTTGAGAAAGTGTTTGGTGGACGAGTCAGCAGTTGTACCCTTGGAGGATATTCAGGTTGATAGCAACCTGAATTATATCGAGAGACCAGTTGCGATCTTAGATCGAAAGACGAAGACCTTGAGGAACAAGGTGGTTCAGTTGGTGAAGGTGCAGTGGCAGCACCGGAGGGGTTCAGAATGGACATGGGAGGCGGACGAGGAGATGAGGGAGCACTACCCAGAGTTGTTTCTGGAATCAGCAGACTTCGAGGACGAAGTCTAAGATAAGTGGGGGAGATTTATAACACCTAGTTCCTGGTACGTATTTATGTTGATTAAAAGTTCTTTTTGGAAGAGCTACTCGGCGAGTTGTAGCCCTAACTTGCCGAGTAGATGTCGAGATGGGTGCAGGCTTTAAGTGATCTACTCGGCGAGTCCACGCCTGGACTCGGCGAGTAGGCCAATCAGGAGGAGACCCAAATCCTTAGGGTTTGCACCCTATTTAAATGCCCTTATAGCCCCATCTCAGCCTCTATCATCCTCAGAGTGTTCCTTAGCGAAACCCTAGCCTCCATTTGTAAGATTAAGTGATTTGTTGCCTTGTGAGGGATTTTTGGGGCACTTTGGAGCAAGTGGAAGAAGAAGGAGATTGAAGAGGTCAAGGAGAGGACTTAGATCCAGAGCAAGCTCATTTGTAGTCATCCATTCTGGTAATAAAGTTTGCATCTTGGTTATTGATTTATGAGATCTTGTTTGTCCCTAAAATTGTTGCTTTTAAGCCCTAAGACCCCAAATCCGTGAAGATAAACCTTTTGGTTGGATTATACTTCGGATCTAGGCCTTATAGACGTGTTAGAAGAATAAAGTTGTTGTGGTTGAAGTGATTAAGGACCCCATTGAGTGCATGACCCCTTAAAGGACTTGGAATTGCAATTTTGAGCTTATAAGGCCATGCATGCACGTAAAGGTCTGGCCCCGGGTTAGGGATTTTGTTTAGTTGAGGTAGTGATTCTGTGGAGTGGAGGGAGTGCATGGGCTTGAGAGCCCCTGCAATGAGAGCCAGAGTAGGTGGATAGCGGTTACGCAAAAAGGGTGGTGTCGCTTGGGGCGAGCACCGTGGCACTGGTTGGAGTAGCATTATGACCAAGAGGGTTCCTTGGAAAAGGAAAAGAGAAAGGTGTGTAACTCCGAAGGGGAGTGCAAGTTCACGAAAGTGAAAGCTGCAGAACAGAGTCGTGGTTAGAGTATTCGAGTATGGTTTTGAGCATCGTGTGCACGGCAGTGAAGTAGGAACCCATCCGGTTTGGGATGTCTGTTGAGGCTCAGAAGGGATGCGGGGGGAGAGAGAATCTTGAATTCTCAGTGTGAGTCTGATCAGGATATTAGTGGTTCATCCTGGGAGATGTTCGAGGATATCATCAGTGTATCGGGTTTTCCAACCTACGGGTGTTGGGGCTAGTTCAGCATGGGTATGTGATTGCAAGAGGAGAACTCGTGAGAGTTGCTCTAAGAGTGAGAATGGGTCTCTCAGTCGGTCCGGTATGGACAAAGTGGGCTTTGGATCGGGGATCCGATGGTTTCTGGTTTCCTAACCCTTGTGGGTCGAGTGATTGTTGAGATTTAGAGCAGAGTTGCATCTTGGGTAATTCTCGGTTACAGAAAGTGATGGGTAGTACAGAGATCGTGCTTCAGTCGACAAAGCAGATTCAGCAGATGAGACAGAGGTTATTGACCGCCCAGAACCGACAAGAAAAGTTATGCAGACAGACGCCGGTCCGAGCTTGAGTTTCAGGTCGGCGACTTCATACTCCTGAAGGCCTCTTCTTGGAGAGGAGTGATTCGATTCAGGAAGAGGGGCAAGTTGGGGCCCCGGTATATTGGGTCTTTTCATGTGATTGCGGGGGTAGGCCGGGTGGCCTACCGTTTGGAGTTGCCCACGGATTGGAGACAAATCCACGACACTTTTCATGTGTCACAATTGAGGAAGTGCATAGCCGATGAGTCGGCAGTGGTTCCATTAGAGGATATATTCAGGTGGATGCGAGCCTGAATTATGCCGAGAGACCAGTGGCCATCAGGGATCGGAAGATCAAGGTTCTGAGGAGCAAGGAGGTACCTCTGGTGTTGGTTCAGTGGCAACACCGGAAAGGATCGGAAATGCCTTGGGAGCCGGAACGTGAGATGCGGGAGCAGCATCGGAACTATTTTCCAAGTGAGACTTTGAGGGCGAAGTCTAATCCTAGTGGGGGAGAATTGTAATAGCCCGGAATCTCAGGTATGGTTAAAATTATGTTTTTGGGGTGTTTTAAGAGGGGACTCGGCGAGTTGGAGCCTAGACTCGCCGAGTAAGATCGCAGACCTGGTCGCAGGTTCGCGACTGGACTCGACGAGTCCGGATATGGACTCGGCGAGTCTGCGCTGTTCAGCGAAAACCCTAACCGTTTAGGTTTGGGACGTATATAAGGGACTTATTGGCCGTCATTGTTCACTTTAGCCTTCTGAGAGAAACCCTAATTCGATTGTGTGCATCTGGAGCAAGGTTGAAGACCATTGTTGATTTTGGAAGAGTTGTTGTGCAAGGAAGAGAAGGCTTGGTGAAGGGAACAACAAGGGGAGTCACGTTCTGAGGATTGGGGACACAGAGAGCACATCATCCAGGTAAGAATTCGAGTTATACTCTGCTATGTTGATGTGTATATGGATTTAGGGTTTATGGAACCCTTTTGTGACTAGATTGAATGTTACCCTAGTCCCCCAAACGATTGGAACCCTGTATTGGGACCTTTGGAGGTCCAGAATGTCCCATGCCTGAACATTTCGGGAATTGATGGAGGTTTTGGATTGGAATCCTTATGCCTTAGGTCAGAATGTAAATTATGAATCATGGGGTGTATTATGAGCACCGAAATGAGGACCTTACGTGATGAATCAGTTTAGGAAGGCCAGACCTATGAATGGTCGGAGCAGTTCTGACCTTAGAAGGCAGTTGGAGCGGTTGCATGGCATGGACTCGCCGAGTCCGATGAACAGACTCGGCAAGTAGCTTGAAGATTAACTGGGACTCGTCGAGTTGTTCTTCAGACTCGGCGAGTTGAGTCGGGGTGGCCCCGTGATTCTTCCAGGAGGAACTCGTCGAGTCAAAAAGGGGATACTCGACGTGTAGAAAGGGAATCTTAAGGAATCGGTGAGCTAAGGGCAAGTGGACTCAGAGTGGTTGAACTCGGTGAGTCTTGGGGTGACTCGGCGAGTTAGGTCGCGGGTTGAGTGAAGTTCTGAGTATGGGGACTCGGCGAGTCATAGGGTTGACTCGGCGAGTAGGGTCAGTCAGGGGTTGACTTTGACCTTGTCTTTGACCAAGGGTTGACCAGTGATTCCAGGGGTAGTTTGGTAATTGTTGTTTATTGTTGGAGTTCAGTGCATTGGTGGCTGTCCAGAGGTGGAGATCGTATCAGTGATCGGAGCAGCTTGAGCTATCTGTTCAGTCGGCAGTTTCGAGGTGAGTTATCCTCACTATATCGATAGGGTTTATGGCACCAAGGCCAACCTTTTTATCGGATGGAAATCCGGGTAATTGTCAGTTGTTACATGTTGTGGGCCGGAAGGCATTGCTATGTGGACCGGAAGGTCATGGCCTGGAAAGGCGTATGTGTGCATTTAGTATGTTGACTGATTCGTAGGGTGATATTATGCTAGTGACCGGCTAGACCGGTATCTTGAATAGAGTAAGGATATGTTATGTGGTCTGTTGATAGATTGCTGATTGTGAACTGTTATATGATTATGTGTTATGCGTATGATTGCTAGACCTGATGTAACCCGGTATGCAGGGTCGTTCTATGTTCTATTATGATATGTATGCTAATATGTTATGGGCCGGAAGGCAATATGTTATGGGCAGGAAGGCATTGCGTTATGGGCCGGAAGGCGATATGTTTTGGGACCGGAAGGTCGTGGCCTGGAAAGGCGTATATGTGGTTGGTATTTTGGGGGTATCTCACTAAGCTTTCGGGCTTACAGTTGTGGTTTATGTTTCAGGTTCTCAGGAGTCTGTGGCAAGGCAAAGGCGTGATCGTACCGTTCCTCGCGTTGGTGTTTTATGAATTGAACCTGGGAAATACTCTGTTAAATAATGTATTGAAAACCTTTTTGTAATAACATTATTAAAATGAGTGGCTTTTGAAAAGTTTTAATTGTTTTGAAATTTTGGACGTTACAAGTTGGTATCAGAGCCTTGGTTTGAGTGAATTGGGGGAACATTCGTGTGACTCCAGTCTCAAATCGAGGAGGATTTTAAAAAGAGAAAGTTTAAAATGGTTTTCAAATTAAGTAAAGGGAGGACGCGGAGGTACGATCAGCCGGAGCCAGTAAGTAACCCCAAGATACCCTACATGATATTTGTTTTATTTGAGCTTGATAGAACAGCATGCTAGAGTTAGGCTAGGGATCTTCAGGAATTCATGATAATGTTGCCTGATTTGTGATGCATGTAGCCTAGGGTCCCTTATGGGATATTCTCAGTGTTCCTCTAGTGGTGAGGGTTGATAGTTGTTATGCATGTCCTCTAGGGTATTATGGTAGTACTTCATACAAATATGGGTAGGTGCGGAAGGTAGTATGGGCCCGTACTACTGAAAGCACAGGACCCATACGCGTATCAAGGAAACCATGATCTCTAGGGTAGGGTTGCGAGATTTGGATCCCAGGATTGTGGGAACTGTCTGAGATTGGTATGGTGTCTTCGGTATGGAGATTTTGAGGCATGATGATAGTGGATCTGGATCAGGATCGGGAGCTGGAGAGTGAGTCCCGGGTGGATCGGTGCTGTCGGAGGTTATCAACTAGACGAGCACGAGTGAGTTGAATGCGAGGATTCGCAAGATCCTGCGTAATGGGGTTGCTGCAGTGTTTCGGGCTGAGTCGCCGGAATTGTTTAGGGTCGATCAAGACCGCCATGATGGGGTATTTTGATGAGCGATATGCGGCTCTCGCAGAGACGGCTGCCGTGGTGGCTACAGCGGCTGTAGCAGCGGCAAGGGAAGGAGCGAGTCGGAGTTTTCAGTATCGGGACTTCTATTATACGAAGCCTCCCACGTTCGATGGAGTTCAGGACCCGATTGTTGTTATGAGATGGTTATCAGACGTGGAGGGGTGTTTCTCCACGAGTTTATGCCCTACTGATCAGAGAGTGAGGGGTGCTCTGAACCTATTGAGGCTCGGAGCGAAGGATTAGTGGAGATTGACTGCGAGGTCATTTTCCGACGCGCAGAGGGCTGCGGTTTCAGGGGATCAGTTCCGAGAGATGTTCAGTACTCGCTTTGTTCCGCGAGATGAGAGGGAGAGATTGGCTCGGGAGTTCCTTGAGCTGAAGCAGGATTCGGAGTCGGTGACTGAGATCACCAGGATGTTTATTGAGAGGGCGATGTTTTGCCCTGAGTTCGCTTCGGAGCAGGCTCAGATGTCCCGATATCTGAGTATGCTCAAGGGGGATATCAGACAGTTCATGTCTGCACAGAGGAGCGAGACCTTGTTGGTGTTGCAGGAGGCCGCCATGCGGCGTGAGTTAGAGGTTGAGTTGCAGTTGCGTGAGCTGAGGCGGGCTCCGATGCAGTCGCAGCCAGCGCCGAAACGGTCCAGTACCGTTGATGTTAGAATGGGGGATCGGAGCGGCCACACTTGTGAGAAGTGTGGGAGGGGTTACACCAGAGTTTGCTGGTCCGGTGGTGCATACCGCAAGTGCGGAAAGGAGGAGCACTATGCGCGGGATTGTCGGCAGTCAGTGCCGATTCGGGATTTGAGGATTTGTTATCATTGTCGGCAGGTTGGACATTTGAGGGTCAACTGTCCACAGCTTTCTGCAGGACCGGTGCAGGCTCTAGCACCGGCCACCTTGAGGAGTTCAGGAGGAGGACAGGATGGAGCGGAGCCCCAAGGGCTCAGGGTCGTGCCTATCGGCTCGCGGCAGAGGGAGACGGAGCGGTGCCGGAGGCAGCTGCGGGTATGATGCTTTCTTGATGTCTTGATTGTCTTGCGTTGATTGTGGCGTATTGCTTGTGTTGGTATCTTGTGTGGATTTCGATGCGATATTCGTTGTTTCGTGGGTTTGGTTATGGGTTATTGTTTGGGAATTTCGTTGGTTATCGTTTGTGAGGGTTGATAGTGGAGATGCGGCACTGGGTTGAATGTCGGGTAGCATCTACAGTCGTGGAGTGGATAATTGAAAGACTGGATTCTTTTGAGCGGATTGATTAGGGAAGAGATGTGTTTTGCTGAGGGTTGCTTATGCTTGTGGGAAGCAGCCGGTGTGTAAATGTTCTCTTTGTGCAGGATTGTTCTGAAAGGTCGTTAACGACGATCGGTGGCTGTTAGTCAGTGCTTTAAGTGGGGGAGAATTGGAGAATTCTCCGGGAGATCGATGAGTATGTGAGAGTGCTTAGCTGTTAGGATTCAGCAGTGTTCTGTCAGCTCAGAGTATAGGCTGACAAGAGCGAGTGTCGGGTATGCGGGGCAGGATACAGACCTAGGGCATTTGATTGTGGAGGCCTGGGAGCAGGCCGGGATCTAGTTTGAGTAAGTAACCGGGATTCATGTTGTGCATGTTTCTAGGGTTGGAACCGGAAGGTTCCCAGAGTTAGAACCTGAGGGTTCACAGAGTTTGGGTGTACGGACCCACAGAGATATAGCCTCGAGTGGCTAGTGTGTGTTATGAGAGTCGGTCCAGTCATGCTGGGGACTCTGATGGTATTATTGGATCCGGTTGAGATTTCGGATTTTGTATGTTGCGGTGTGATTACATTGGAAGGTCTGGCCCCGGGTTAGGGATTTTGTTTAGTTGAGGTAGTGATTCTGTGGAGTGGAGGGAGTGCATGGGCTTGAGAGCCCCTGTAATGAGAGCCAGAGTAGGTGGATAGCGGTTACGCAAAAAGGGTGGTGTCGCTTGGGGCGAGCACCGTGGCACTGGTTGGAGTAGCATTATAACCAAGAGGGTTCCTTGGAAAAGGAAAAGAGAAAGGTGTGTAACTCTGAAGGGGAGTGCAAGTTCACGAAAGTGAAAGCTGCAGAACAGAGTCGTGGTTAGAGTATTCGAGTATGGTTTTGAGCATCGTGTGCACGGCAGTGAAGTAGGAACCCATCCGGTTTGGGATGTCTGTTGAGGCTCAGAAGGGATGCGGGGGGAGAGAGAATCTTGAATTCTTAGTGTGAGTCTGATCAGGATATTAGTGGTTCATCCTGGGAGATGTTCGAGGATATCATCAGTGTATCGGGTTTTCCAACCTGCAGGTGTTGGGGCTAGTTCAGCATGGGTATGTGATTGCAAGAGGAGAACTCGTGAGAGTTGCTCTGAGAGTGAGAATGGGTCTCTCAGTCGGTCCGGTATGGACAAAGTGGGCTTCGGATCGGGGATCCGGTGGTTTCTGGTTTCCTAACCCTTGTGGGTCGAGTGATTGTTGAGATTTAGAGCAGAGTTGCATCTTGGGTAATTCTCGGTTACAGAAAGTGATGGGTAGTACAGAGATCGTGCTTCAGTCGACAAAGCAGATTCAGCAGATGAGACAGAGGTTATTGACCGCCCAGAACCGACAAGAAAAGTTATGCAGACAGACGCCGGTCCGAGCTTGAGTTTCAGGTCGGCGACTTCATACTCCTGAAGGCCTCTTCTTGGAGAGGAGTGATTCGATTCAGGAAGAGGGGCAAGTTGGGGCCCCGGTATATTGGGTCTTTTCATGTGATTGCGGGGGTAGGCCGGGTGGCCTACCGTTTGTAGTTGCCCACGGATTGGAGACAAATCCATGACACTTTTCATGTGTCACAATTGAGGAAGTGCATAGCCGATGAGTCGGCAGTGGTTCCATTAGAGGATATATATTCAGGTGGATGCGAGCCTGAATTATGCCGAGAGACCAGTGGCCATCAGGGATCGGAAGATCAAGGTTCTGAGGAGCAAGGAGGTACCTCTGGTGTTGGTTCAGTGGCAACACCGGAAAGGATCGGAAATGACTTGGGAGCCGGAACGTGAGATGCGGGAGCAGCATCGGAACTATTTTCCGAGTGAGACTTCGAGGGCGAAGTCTAATCCTAGTGGGGGAGAATTGTAACAGCCCGGAATCTCAGGTATGGTTAAAATTATGTTTTTGGGGTGTTTTAAGAGGGGACTCGGCGAGTTGGAGCCTAGACTCGCCGAGTAAGATCGCAGACCTGGTCGCAGGTTCGCGACTGGAATCGACGAGTCCGGATATGGACTCGGCAAGTCTGCGCTGTTCAGCGAAAACCCTAACCGTTTAGGTTTGGGACGTATATAAGGGACTTATTGGCCGTCATTGTTCACTTTAGCCTTCTGAGAGAAACCCTAATTCGATTGTGTGCATCTGGAGCAAGGTTGAAGACCATTGTTGATTTTGGAAGAGTTGTTGTGCAAGGAAGAGAAGGCTTGGTGAAGGGAACAACAAGGGGAGTCACGTTCTGAGGATTGGGGACATAGAGAGCACATCATCCAGGTAAGAATTCGAGTTATACTCTGCTATGTTGATGTGTATATGGATTTAGGGTTTATGGAACCCTTTTGTGACTAGATTGAATGTTACCCTAGTCCCCCAAACGATTGGAACCCTGTATTGGGACCTTTGGAGGTCCAGAATGTCCCATGCCTGAACATTTCGGGAATTGATGGAGGTTTTGGATTGGAATCCTTATGCCTTAGGTCAAAATGTAAATTATGAATCATGGGGTGTATTATGAGCACCGAAATGAGGACCTTACGTGATGAATCAGTTTAGGAAGGCCAGACCTATGAATGGTCGGAGCAGTTCTGACCTTAGAAGGCAGTTGGAGCGGTTGCATGGCATGGACTCGCCGAGTCCGATGAACAGACTCGGCGAGTAGCTTGAAGATTAACTGGGACTCGTCGAGTTGTTCTTCAGACTCGGCGAGTTGAGTCGGGGTGGCCCCGTGATTCTTCCAGGAGGAACTCGTCGAGTCAAAAAGGGGATACTCGACGTGTAGAAAGGGAATCTTAAGGAATCGGTGAGCTAAGGGCAAGTGGACTCAGAGTGGTTGAACTCGGCGAGTCTTGGGGTGACTCGGCGAGTTAGGTCGCGGGTTGAGTGAAGTTCTGAGTATGGGGACTCGGCGAGTCATAGGGTTGACTCGGCGAGTAGGGTCAGTCAGGGGTTGACTTTGACCTTGTCTTTGACCAAGGGTTGACCAGTCATTCCAGGGGTAGTTTGGTAATTGTTTTTTATTGTTGGAGTTCAGTGCATTGGTGGCTATCCAGAGGTGGAGATCGTATCAGTGATCGGAGCAGCTTGAGCTATCTGTTCAGTCGGCAGTTTCGAGGTGAGTTATCCTCACTATATCGATAGGGTTTATGGCACCAAGGCCAACCTTTTTATCGGATGGAAATTCGGGTAATTGTTAGTTGTTACATGTTGTGGGCCGGAAGGCATTGCTATGTGGACTGGAAGGTCATGGCCTGGAAAGGCGTATGTGTGCATTTAGTATGTTGACTGATTCGTAGGGTGATATTATGCTAGTGACCGGCTAGACCGGTATCTTGAATAGAGTAAGGATATGTTATGTGGTCTGTTGATAGATTGCTGATTGTGAACTGTTATATGATTATGTGTTATGCGTATGATTGCTAGACCTGATGTAACCCGGTATGCAGGGTCGTTCTATGTTCTATTATGATATGTATGCTAATATGTTATGGGCCGGAAGGCAATATGTTATGGGCAGGAAGGCATTGCGTTATGGGCCGGAAGGCGATATGTTTTGGGACCGGAAGGTCGTGGCCTGGAAAGGCGTATATGTGGTTGGTATTTTGGGGGTATCTCACTAAGCTTTCGGGCTTACAGTTGTGGTTTATGTTTCAGGTTCTCAGGAGTCTGTGGCAAGGCAAAGGCGTGATCGTACCGTTCCTCGCGTTGGTGTTTTATGAATTGAACCTGGGAAATACTCTGTTAAATAATGTATTGAAAACCTTTTTGTAATAACATTATTAAAATGAGTGGCTTTTGAAAAGTTTTAATTGTTTTGAAATTTTGGACGTTACAAGTTGGTATCAGAGCCTTGGTTTGAGTGAATTGGGGGAACATTCGTGTGACTCCAGTCTCAAATCGAGGAGGATTTTAAAAAGAGAAAGTTTAAAATGGTTTTCAAATTAAGTAAAGGGAGGACGCGGAGGTACGATCAGCCGGAGCCAGTAAGTAACCCCAAGATACCCTACATGATATTTGTTTTATTTGAGCTTGATAGAACAGCATGCTAGAGTTAGGCTAGGGATCTTCAGGAATTCATGATAATGTTGCCTGATTTGTGATGCATGTAGCCTAGGGTCCCTTATGGGATATTCTCAGTGTTCCTCTAGTGGTGAGGGTTGATAGTTGTTATGCATGTCCTCTAGGGTATTATGGTAGTACTTCATACAAATATGGGTAGGTGCGGAAGGTAGTATGGGCCCGTACTACTGAAAGCACAGGACCCATACGCGTATCAAGGAAACCATGATCTCTAGGGTAGGGTTGCGAGATTTGGATCCCAGGATTGTGGGAACTGTCTGAGATTGGTATGGTGTCTTCGGTATGGAGATTTTGAGGCATGATGATAGTGGATCTGGATCAGGATCGGGAGCTGGAGAGTGAGTCCCGGGTGGATCGGTGCTGTCGGAGGTTATCAACTAGACGAGCACGAGTGAGTTGAATGCGAGGATTCGCAAGATCCTGCGTAATGGGGTTGCTGCAGTGTTTCGGGCTGAGTCGCCGGAATTGTTTAGGGTCGATCAAGACCGCCATGATGGGGTATTTTGATGAGCGATATGCGGCTCTCGCAGAGACGGCTGCCGTGGTGGCTACAGCGGCTGTAGCAGCGGCAAGGGAAGGAGCGAGTCGGAGTTTTCAGTATCGGGACTTCTATTATACGAAGCCTCCCACGTTCGATGGAGTTCAGGACCCGATTGTTGTTATGAGATGGTTATCAGACGTGGAGGGGTGTTTCTCCACGAGTTTATGCCCTACTGATCAGAGAGTGAGGGGTGCTCTGAACCTATTGAGGCTCGGAGCGAAGGATTAGTGGAGATTGACTGCGAGGTCATTTTCCGACGCGCAGAGGGCTGCGGTTTCAGGGGATCAGTTCCGAGAGATGTTCAGTACTCGCTTTGTTCCGCGAGATGAGAGGGAGAGATTGGCTCGGGAGTTCCTTGAGCTGAAGCAGGATTCGGAGTCGGTGACTGAGATCACCAGGATGTTTATTGAGAGGGCGATGTTTTGCCCTGAGTTCGCTTCGGAGCAGGCTCAGATGTCCCGATATCTGAGTATGCTCAAGGGGGATATCAGACAGTTCATGTCTGCACAGAGGAGCGAGACCTTGTTGGTGTTGCAGGAGGCCGCCATGCGGCGTGAGTTAGAGGTTGAGTTGCAGTTGCGTGAGCTGAGGCGGGCTCCGATGCAGTCGCAGCCAGCGCCGAAACGGTCCAGTACCGTTGATGTTAGAATGGGGGATCGGAGCGGCCACACTTGTGAGAAGTGTGGGAGGGGTTACACCAGAGTTTGCTGGTCCGGTGGTGCATACCGCAAGTGCGGAAAGGAGGAGCACTATGCGCGGGATTGTCGGCAGTCAGTGCCGATTCGGGATTTGAGGATTTGTTATCATTGTCGGCAGGTTGGACATTTGAGGGTCAACTGTCCACAGCTTTCTGCAGGACCGGTGCAGGCTCTAGCACCGGCCACCTTGAGGAGTTCAGGAGGAGGACAGGATGGAGCGGAGCCCCAAGGGCTCAGGGTCGTGCCTATCGGCTCGCGGCAGAGGGAGACGGAGCGGTGCCGGAGGCAGCTGCGGGTATGATGCTTTCTTGATGTCTTGATTGTCTTGCGTTGATTGTGGCGTATTGCTTGTGTTGGTATCTTGTGTGGATTTCGATGCGATATTCGTTGTTTCGTGGGTTTGGTTATGGGTTATTGTTTGGGAATTTCGTTGGTTATCGTTTGTGAGGGTTGATAGTGGAGATGCGGCACTGGGTTGAATGTCGGGTAGCATCTACAGTCGTGGAGTGGATAATTGAAAGACTGGATTCTTTTGAGCGGATTGATTAGGGAAGAGATGTGTTTTGCTGAGGGTTGCTTATGCTTGTGGGAAGCAGCCGGTGTGTAAATGTTCTCTTTGTGCAGGATTGTTCTGAAAGGTCGTTAACGACGATCGGTGGCTGTTAGTCAGTGCTTTAAGTGGGGGAGAATTGGAGAATTCTCCGGGAGATCGATGAGTATGTGAGAGTGCTTAGCTGTTAGGATTCAGCAGTGTTCTGTCAGCTCAGAGTATAGGCTGACAAGAGCGAGTGTCGGGTATGCGGGGCAGGATACAGACCTAGGGCATTTGATTGTGGAGGCCTGGGAGCAGGCCGGGATCTAGTTTGAGTAAGTAACCGGGATTCATGTTGTGCATGTTTCTAGGGTTGGAACCGGAAGGTTCCCAGAGTTAGAACCTGAGGGTTCACAGAGTTTGGGTGTACGGACCCACAGAGATATAGCCTCGAGTGGCTAGTGTGTGTTATGAGAGTCGGTCCAGTCATGCTGGGGACTCTGATGGTATTATTGGATCCGGTTGAGATTTCGGATTTTGTATGTTGCGGTGTGATTACATTGGAAGGTCTGGCCCCGGGTTAGGGATTTTGTTTAGTTGAGGTAGTGATTCTGTGGAGTGGAGGGAGTGCATGGGCTTGAGAGCCCCTGTAATGAGAGCCAGAGTAGGTGGATAGCGGTTACGCAAAAAGGGTGGTGTCGCTTGGGGCGAGCACCGTGGCACTGGTTGGAGTAGCATTATAACCAAGAGGGTTCCTTGGAAAAGGAAAAGAGAAAGGTGTGTAACTCTGAAGGGGAGTGCAAGTTCACGAAAGTGAAAGCTGCAGAACAGAGTCGTGGTTAGAGTATTCGAGTATGGTTTTGAGCATCGTGTGCACGGCAGTGAAGTAGGAACCCATCCGGTTTGGGATGTCTGTTGAGGCTCAGAAGGGATGCGGGGGGAGAGAGAATCTTGAATTCTTAGTGTGAGTCTGATCAGGATATTAGTGGTTCATCCTGGGAGATGTTCGAGGATATCATCAGTGTATCGGGTTTTCCAACCTGCAGGTGTTGGGGCTAGTTCAGCATGGGTATGTGATTGCAAGAGGAGAACTCGTGAGAGTTGCTCTGAGAGTGAGAATGGGTCTCTCAGTCGGTCCGGTATGGACAAAGTGGGCTTCGGATCGGGGATCCGGTGGTTTCTGGTTTCCTAACCCTTGTGGGTCGAGTGATTGTTGAGATTTAGAGCAGAGTTGCATCTTGGGTAATTCTCGGTTACAGAAAGTGATGGGTAGTACAGAGATCGTGCTTCAGTCGACAAAGCAGATTCAGCAGATGAGACAGAGGTTATTGACCGCCCAGAACCGACAAGAAAAGTTATGCAGACAGACGCCGGTCCGAGCTTGAGTTTCAGGTCGGCGACTTCATACTCCTGAAGGCCTCTTCTTGGAGAGGAGTGATTCGATTCAGGAAGAGGGGCAAGTTGGGGCCCCGGTATATTGGGTCTTTTCATGTGATTGCGGGGGTAGGCCGGGTGGCCTACCGTTTGTAGTTGCCCACGGATTGGAGACAAATCCATGACACTTTTCATGTGTCACAATTGAGGAAGTGCATAGCCGATGAGTCGGCAGTGGTTCCATTAGAGGATATATATTCAGGTGGATGCGAGCCTGAATTATGCCGAGAGACCAGTGGCCATCAGGGATCGGAAGATCAAGGTTCTGAGGAGCAAGGAGGTACCTCTGGTGTTGGTTCAGTGGCAACACCGGAAAGGATCGGAAATGACTTGGGAGCCGGAACGTGAGATGCGGGAGCAGCATCGGAACTATTTTCCGAGTGAGACTTCGAGGGCGAAGTCTAATCCTAGTGGGGGAGAATTGTAACAGCCCGGAATCTCAGGTATGGTTAAAATTATGTTTTTGGGGTGTTTTAAGAGGGGACTCGGCGAGTTGGAGCCTAGACTCGCCGAGTAAGATCGCAGACCTGGTCGCAGGTTCGCGACTGGAATCGACGAGTCCGGATATGGACTCGGCAAGTCTGCGCTGTTCAGCGAAAACCCTAACCGTTTAGGTTTGGGACGTATATAAGGGACTTATTGGCCGTCATTGTTCACTTTAGCCTTCTGAGAGAAACCCTAATTCGATTGTGTGCATCTGGAGCAAGGTTGAAGACCATTGTTGATTTTGGAAGAGTTGTTGTGCAAGGAAGAGAAGGCTTGGTGAAGGGAACAACAAGGGGAGTCACGTTCTGAGGATTGGGGACATAGAGAGCACATCATCCAGGTAAGAATTCGAGTTATACTCTGCTATGTTGATGTGTATATGGATTTAGGGTTTATGGAACCCTTTTGTGACTAGATTGAATGTTACCCTAGTCCCCCAAACGATTGGAACCCTGTATTGGGACCTTTGGAGGTCCAGAATGTCCCATGCCTGAACATTTCGGGAATTGATGGAGGTTTTGGATTGGAATCCTTATGCCTTAGGTCAAAATGTAAATTATGAATCATGGGGTGTATTATGAGCACCGAAATGAGGACCTTACGTGATGAATCAGTTTAGGAAGGCCAGACCTATGAATGGTCGGAGCAGTTCTGACCTTAGAAGGCAGTTGGAGCGGTTGCATGGCATGGACTCGCCGAGTCCGATGAACAGACTCGGCGAGTAGCTTGAAGATTAACTGGGACTCGTCGAGTTGTTCTTCAGACTCGGCGAGTTGAGTCGGGGTGGCCCCGTGATTCTTCCAGGAGGAACTCGTCGAGTCAAAAAGGGGATACTCGACGTGTAGAAAGGGAATCTTAAGGAATCGGTGAGCTAAGGGCAAGTGGACTCAGAGTGGTTGAACTCGGCGAGTCTTGGGGTGACTCGGCGAGTTAGGTCGCGGGTTGAGTGAAGTTCTGAGTATGGGGACTCGGCGAGTCATAGGGTTGACTCGGCGAGTAGGGTCAGTCAGGGGTTGACTTTGACCTTGTCTTTGACCAAGGGTTGACCAGTCATTCCAGGGGTAGTTTGGTAATTGTTTTTTATTGTTGGAGTTCAGTGCATTGGTGGCTATCCAGAGGTGGAGATCGTATCAGTGATCGGAGCAGCTTGAGCTATCTGTTCAGTCGGCAGTTTCGAGGTGAGTTATCCTCACTATATCGATAGGGTTTATGGCACCAAGGCCAACCTTTTTATCGGATGGAAATTCGGGTAATTGTTAGTTGTTACATGTTGTGGGCCGGAAGGCATTGCTATGTGGACTGGAAGGTCATGGCCTGGAAAGGCGTATGTGTGCATTTAGTATGTTGACTGATTCGTAGGGTGATATTATGCTAGTGACCGGCTAGACCGGTATCTTGAATAGAGTAAGGATATGTTATGTGGTCTGTTGATAGATTGCTGATTGTGAACTGTTATATGATTATGTGTTATGCGTATGATTGCTAGACCTGATGTAACCCGGTATGCAGGGTCGTTCTATGTTCTATTATGATATGTATGCTAATATGTTATGGGCCGGAAGGCAATATGTTATGGGCAGGAAGGCATTGCGTTATGGGCCGGAAGGCGATATGTTTTGGGACCGGAAGGTCGTGGCCTGGAAAGGCGTATATGTGGTTGGTATTTTGGGGGTATCTCACTAAGCTTTCGGGCTTACAGTTGTGGTTTATGTTTCAGGTTCTCAGGAGTCTGTGGCAAGGCAAAGGCGTGATCGTACCGTTCCTCGCGTTGGTGTTTTATGAATTGAACCTGGGAAATACTCTGTTAAATAATGTATTGAAAACCTTTTTGTAATAACATTATTAAAATGAGTGGCTTTTGAAAAGTTTTAATTGTTTTGAAATTTTGGACGTTACAGTTTCCTTCCAGTAGTAACGGGTCTAAGGCACCAAGGTCGGTCCGTATAGACGATTTGTTAGTGTCGAAGTGTGGGCAGAGCCCGTATATCACAGTTGA
This sequence comes from Lactuca sativa, assembly GCF_002870075.4. Taxonomy (NCBI): domain Eukaryota; kingdom Viridiplantae; phylum Streptophyta; class Magnoliopsida; order Asterales; family Asteraceae; genus Lactuca; species Lactuca sativa. The sequence continues at coordinate 46,583,409 of NC_056627.2, read as the reverse complement.
GTGCGATTATGATATATGCCAGTATGATAGAATTATTTATACTTGTTGTCTGTGTGATACTTGTATGTTATGGTTGAGCAGCTGAGTGTGGGCGAGGACCGTATCTCTCTGATAGTGGAGTGTGGGCGAGGCCCGTATCTCCTAGATAGCAGAGTGTGGGCGAGGCCCGTATCTCCCAGCTAGTGAAGTGTGGGCGAGGTCTGTATCTCCTAGTTGTTCATCGTATGTTTGTATGGTATGAGGTATTATGGGGGAACTCACTAAGCTTAGTGCTTACGGTTTTCAGTTTTTGTTTCAGGTACCTCTTCTTCGAAGGGGAAGGAGCTGGCGCGGTAGTGGCGCATCACACACATGTCTCGTATTTCCGCACTAGGAGATCTTCCTGGGGATTCGAACTCTGACATTTGTTATGTTTTATGAAAATGTTTTTCAGACACACGATATCTTTTATGAAATGTTATGATCGGTGAACGTTTTATTTCTAATGTTTTACTAAGTATATGTTTTAAAAAAATGAAATTTTTGGCTCGTATTTTTGGGATGTTACATATTGTTTTTAACTATGGTTTGTAGCTTTTAGTTTTCCTTTTCCTTTGTTGTAAGCTGATTTGTTTATTTCTAGCTTCCGACTGTTGTTTATATAATATCTGCTATGTAATTTTTTGTTTCTCTTAAGTGCATCAGCCCTTTTTATATTTGTTGTTTGTATTTTTTTTTTTTTTTATGATTTACGTGTTCTATTTTTTTTTCTCAATTCATTGTAGGTAAATTGAAAGAGAAAAAGTAAATAAAAAGATGGGAAGAAGGATGAGTTTTGAACTACTCAACTTACATTTTAGTAATCGATGATTATGCCCACTTTCCTTACTTTGCCAATTTTCATATACATTAGTTCTAAACATCAAAATAATATGATTTTGTTTGTCATAGATGAAATTTTTTGATGTAAATGATGGACAACAATAAGGTTTGAATAAATATAATTCTTTTTAAATTGGTGTGTAAGCTTATACTATGTGATTTGATGAAGAAAGAAAAAATGAGATTATTTTCTAATTGTTTTAGACTGCCCTTATGTATGCTATCCATTTTGAATGTCAAAATGGGGCCTCATTTTCGATTTCGCCCCGGGTCTTAAATCGACTTGGAACGGCCCTACATACTGCACAACCTAAGTACTAGTATGTTATACTACGCAAAAAGTAAATGAAAGTATTGCCTTTAAATACTTTTTACAGATAAGTCTTTGAAAATAATTTTTTGCATGATTAAACCTTAATTTATTAGAACAATAAATACATTATTTATTATTATCCCTATTCTAATAAAAGAATAGTTTTAATATCCTTTTGACATGTGTCATCATATTAGACCTCCTAATTAATACACATTTTATTCTTTTTTTTTTGCCATTTGTCACCCTATTAAAACTCTTAATTAATACATGCCACTTGTCAACCTATTAATTCTCTATTTTAAATTTTAAAATTTTCACTTTAATTACAATAAATTAATAACAACGCAATAAAAATTAAAATAAAATTAATAGAAATTATAAGATGATATAATTTCATATATTTATTTAAATTAACGATTATAACTGATTAATAATTTTGTGTTCTAACTATTAAAGTTTAATTAATTTTGTAGCCGTGGTTTCACGGGTTATTAACTAGTTATTAATAAAGTAGCCCATCTTGTACAATCAGTAAGCATGTTGCATACCTCTCGGCTACATGCAGATTATTATTATTATTATATTGGCTTGTATATCGTGATATAATATGCAAGTATCCAAACTTTATTAATATCGACCAAAATGGTAGCTATTTTTATCATTTGTTTATTCTAACATATCAAGCTAGAGATCCACAAATGCTAGTTTTAAACCGGTTCCGGTTTTAACCGGTTTTGGTTATAATCGGTCCAATTTTTTGAAAATGATATTTCTTTAAAAAATTGTTTTAAAAAACTAGTAAATAAAATGGCATTTGATTTTTAAAACATGTTCCTTACCCTAAACTAGTTCTCAACATAACCAGTTCGGTTATTTCCTACCGGTTCGCTTTTTGACCTCTATCAATCAAGCAGCATTCACGTGGAAGATTCAAACGAGTATTAATCACAAAGTGATGAAAAAATCATTTCGTATTAGGCTTCTATGAAATTATATTATAAAGTATAAATTATAGCTTACAAAGACTTGCTTAATAGATTCTGCCATTCTGGGCCTCCAACCTTTGGACCTAAACCAGTATGGTGGTAATTTTTACTCAGCCCAAACACGTTAACAGGCTACTAAATTTTGCGCATCCTGGTATCCTAGGGCATGGAATTTTATTGCTAAAATTAAAATCGGTAAATGCCTATAGTAAACTATGTTTTTTCTTAGGTTACAACTTACAAGGCATTTAATATATGATTTCTTTTATATATATTAGGTGTGAAACCTATATATTACGTGGGTGAATATATATATATATATATATATATATATATATATATATATATATATATATATATATATATATATATATATATATATATAGAGAGAGAGAGAGAGAGAGAGAGGTGGATTCAATTGAGAAAATAAAAAAGGTTGAGAATGGGGGAATCATTCTCAACCACTCATTTTATTCAAGCATAAAAAGACACGGTGACAAACTTGTAAATATGAGAACAACCTTCAATCTCAAATACGTATCTGTAGTTCAAACCCATTCATCGTTCATCATCCAAATTTCTTCTCCAACTTTCAACAATCATCCAGATTTCTTCCATTAAACCATCATCAACATCATCCAGTGCTAATCAATCATTGATCTTCGTCTTTAACAACAAAAATTCGTTTTTGGTTCTTTTAATTCAACCTTCAATTGTGCTTGAATACGATCAGATCTTCAACATCTATGATTAATTATACTCCCAGCATTATTAGATCAACATCATCGATAATCAACAAAAATCCACTTCATACCATTCATTCAACATCGATTATCAAATAAAACTTGAAAATTAAGGTTAGAAAAATATCAAATCGTTTTTTTTTTTTGAAAAATTTCATATAATTCTCTATCAATCTACTCTTTTGTAAGATTTAAATAGTCAAAATATCATGTTTTTAACATTTTTAAAAAAAGTTAAATTATATGCACTCCAACTGTTTGATGAAATGCATGAACTAAATTACCATGTTATATTCATATATGAATATGTTTTCTCAGTATATGATTATTAAAACAAAAAAAACAAATATGCAAGTCTGTATGTTATTCATATGTGAATAACATATAAAAATTATATATATTTATGAAAATACATTATAATATTCATATGTGAATATACTGTGTAATATTCATAAGTGAATATATCATCTAATATTCACAAATGAATATACTATGTAATATTCACATGTGATATACCATGTAATACTTTGTAATATTCATATATGAAAATATTATCTAATATTCATAAGTGAATATACCATCTAATATTCACAAGTGAACAATGTTTTAAAAACCGGTTTGAACCGGCCGGTCGAACCGGTTGGACCGGGAACCGGGGGAAGGAACAATTCAACTATCACTGGTTTTACATTGATTTCTGAACCGGATTGAACCGACCGGTTTTTAGAAAAAACTGGTTGAACCGGTCAAAATAAACCGGTTGAACCGGTAAATCCGAATAAAAACACATGAAAAATAATTATTTACATAATAAACTTTGGTATTTTTTTCAAGTATATTTAGTTTTCTCTAAATAAAAACATATGTTAAATGTTATAAGTTTTTTGATGTGGTTGTATTTATCTAAAACTATATTTCGTTTCGGTATTATATTTTATTTTCTTTTTAGTGTATATGGATTGATATAAAACACTAAAACTTATGGTTATGTACATGTTATTTTAATGTATTTTGATTCATTTACAACTTATTTTTATGTGTATTTTTAATGTTTGAACTTGTAAACATCAAATTCATAATTTATATATGTATGTATGTGTAGGAAAATAGAAAAAAACCATGAAAAATATAGAAATCGGTTCACTCGGCGGTCGAACCGGTTGAACCGGGAACCGGTCACCATACCGGTTCAACTAAAAAATTGGTTTTTAAAACATTGCAAGTGAATATACTATGTAATATTCATAAGTGAATGCATCGTCTAATATTTAAATATGAATATACTATGTTTATTATATGCTATATTCATATATGAATGATACTTAAATTGTAAAAAAAAAAAAATTAATCATAGTTTTTATTCATAACTGAATAACGAATGTACTGTAGTAAAAACTTGATTCATTTTTATTCACTTATGAATAACGATAGCTGAAAATATAAAAAAAAATAAATTTTTTATTTTATCTTAAAACTATATCAATATGGATGTCTATTTGTAGAGAATAAAAAATCATGAATTTTGGTATATTTAAAATCATTTTTCGATAAAAATAGCTTCTTAAAAATTAAAAAAAAAACGAAAAAACTATGTTTTTGTATATATTAAGGTAATGATTAGCATAGTTTAAGGAAACATGTTTTGTTGGAAAACACATGTCTATTCCTTTCCCATTTCTGCTGGTACGACGGAGGCTTTTGCGGTAAAAATAAATTAGTGACTGAGAATGATTCCCCCATTCTCAACCTTTTTTTTCTCAATTGAACCCTCCTCTCTCTCTCTCTCTGTGTGTGTGTGTGTGTGTGTATATATATATATATATATATACATATATAATGTATTTTTTTTAAATTAAATTTTAAAATAAGGAAGAAAAAAACATATTTATTGCAATTTATAATGATATTTATTACATTTAATACTTACTTATATAACTATATGTACTAGTTTATAAACCGTGAGAACTATGATTATAAAATTAATTAAAATTTCATAGTAAAAACTTAAAATTATTAAGCAATTAAATCAAATAAATTATTTTAAATAAATTATCAATTAATATATTTTTTTAGTTATATAAAATTATAATAGTTTATATAAATAAATACATGAAATTATATCATATTATAATATATATTTATTTTATTTTATTTTTTATTCTAATGTTATTAATTTAATGTAATTAGACTGTGAAATTTAAAATGAAAATCAATTATCAATAATTAATTTAATGTAATTAAAGTGGGAAATTTAAAATTTAAAATGGAAAATTAATAGGTTCACGTGTGACATATAATATCAATTATCGATAAGGATTTCTAATATTGTGACACTTGTCAATAAGAGAATAAACTTATTCATTTATTAGAAATTAGAACAGGAAGATTATGTGGTTTTTTAATTTTAAAAATAAAAAAAATTTAGAAATCGACATGTGGAAATTATTTATTTAAAAAATATCACAAAATGACAAGTGTCAAAACTTATGAGAAATTAACATATTGCAAAATGGATCTTCATTTATTAGAGTAACTGTATATATATATATATATATATATATATATATATATATATATATATATATATATATATATATATATATATATGGGATTGTTCACTTAAGATTAAAAAAATAGAAATCTTGAGATTCAACCTCAGCCATATATTTCTCATTTTCAGTTCTAACGTTCCAACGTACCGGCAGCAGTGAGGTATGCCTAATCATAAATGAGTATATGACTGAGAGGTATATCCATATATGATTATACATATATGTCTACTCACAGATTGAGTAATCATATATGATTATGATAGTTGGTGGTGGTAGAAGTGGCGGTGGTAGAAGTGACGAAGCTGGTAGTGGTGGGGTTGGCTAGTGGTAGAGGTGGTGGTAGCGGTGACGGTTGTGATGTTGGGGATGGTGGTGGAGGAGAAAGGAATGAGTGACGCTATATAATCATTTATGATTATAACTAACTCATCGCGTCGATACGCCGAAGTGTTAGAACGACAGATGTAAAATATGTGGTTGAGATTGAATCTCAAGATCTCTATTTTATTTTGAATTTCAACGGAACTTACTTCTCTCTCTCTCTCTCTATGTATATATATATATATATATATATATATATATATATATATATATATATATATATATATATATATGTACCTTGACCAACTCCAGGTCCAATAGAAGCAAGCCCTACAGCCAATCCAGCAACAATAATGGAAGCGGCAGAAATCAATGGATTCATGATAAGTTCCTCGTACCAAAAAAAATGGTTAATGATACAATCAACCAATGAACTATGACTTAATGATTTCATTGCTACGATTCATACAGTCGAAGTAACTACGAACTTTGAATTTAAGTAATAACATTCTTGAATCATCAAACCGACTTTGATATCTCTTTTTTAGTTTCTCTCGAGAAAGTCTTTGTGAATCCATACAACTTTAGTTTTCCTGTTTCTTTGTCCCGAAACGCTCTTTGAATTCTTCGATTTTTTTTATTGACTTCATCCGTTTATTCATTGAACTCACAGTCACAGATGAGACAAAATGACTTATATAGAATCCCCATCTACATTCACATTCGATTAGTAGGGCAAATTAGATATATCTTTAGCTCATATATGGGGGCTTTTACGTATGTATAAAAGTTATGGGAAGGCTTTGATATTCACAAAATTAATATAGTAGTTTTTTCATAACTAGCATATAGCTGTGTTTTCATTACATTTACACATGTTTTGATACAAATTATTAATTTATAAAAAAATCAAACTAAAAAGAAAAGAAACAACTAAATAAACTAGGTTTTACCTAATCGAGATCGATTCTCCGGTTACTTAACCAATCACCTTTTAGAATTTTATAAATGTTTGAACTTTCTACAATCGAACGATGAACCCTAGATGTCGATATCTAGTTGAAATTGGATATTTTTAACTGGTTACAATATTGACCTAAACCCCAATGAGGCAATCGTGCCTCGATGTCCACATCTAGTTGTAACTTCTTGAGTATTTATTATATTTTGGTTTCATGTTTAAAATCATTTGAATATTAAAACAAAACAAAAAGGTGTCAACCATTTATGTTGTCGTAACTTGATAAGACATGTGAAAAATATGGTGGATAACTTTTTGATTCATGTTTAAATCATTGCACTACTCTGCCTCTGTGGTCATGAAGGTTTGTCTACAGTAATTCCAAGACATGAGACATAGCTTCACGTTTGCAACAGTGATTAGTTAGATCGCGAAAGCTAGAACGGAAACTCTCATTAGGAAGTTCCCTCTTGAAAACAAAAAGGTGTCGGCAAGATACATTTCATAAGTGAGCCAATAGCAATCAATCCGGTTACAATTGTCATCACATCTTCCACTCCTACAAAGGATAAAAATCAATGACTATGACTTAAATAACAACTTGGATGATTATTATAAAAAAAGAGATAGATATTCACTTATATCTTTGGTTTATTTTCTTAAAATAAAAGTGTTTTGAGTTTTATACATTATCTCTATTCATTTAAAAAAATTTGTATAAAAATCAAACCACCTATATTTTAAAAAGAAAAGGAAACATCAACTTCATTGTTATAATCGGTAATTGACATTTGATGAAATTATAGTTTTGCTAACAAAGAGGGTTTTTAGACCCTGGAAACACATGTCATCATAGGTGGCTAACAAACATACCAAATAGCAAGACCAAGAAAAATCTTCCTACATGGCAATCAGAGGGCCCCACAAGACACTTGTGACCAACAACATCAACGTAATAGATTTTGTGGATATGCCACCTCAGATAAGGATAAGCACCCATTGCTTCTCATTGGTCAGTTTCCCAGCATTTCCCTCAAAATCTACTAAATCATCAAACCCCAAACCACAGCCACAAGATCACCACTTCAATCAATATTACAAAAGGATGCACCCACATCACACATTTTCAACTCACACTCACCTCTACAAACTACAAACCACCACTCCATTGCCGGAAAATATGGCCGCCGTCACACAATCTCCGGTCGCAGTCTTCCGACCATGCGCCTCACGAACCAGGTTCCTAACAGGATCATCAGGGAAGTTAAACAGAGAAGTATCACTCAAACCTGCAAACACTTTCTCATCTGCTTCCTTCAAGATCGAAGCCAAAAAAGGCCAATGGCTACCGGGTTTAGCCTCACCTGGTTACCTCGACGGAAGGTAAACATAACTTCAAAAATCCCCAATTAAAAACCCTAATCCAATGTCCATGAACTAACTGTAAAAGTAAAACCATGTTTAATTTCAGTCTTCCAGGTGACAACGGGTTCGACCCATTGGGTTTAGCGGAGGACCCGGAGAATCTGAAGTGGTTCGTCCAAGCTGAGCTTGTGAACGGGAGGTGGGCCATGTTGGGTGTCGCCGGAATGCTACTGCCGGAGGTTTTCACAAGCATCGGCGTACTCAACGTTCCTAAATGGTACGACGCCGGAAAATCAGAATACTTCGCATCATCATCAACCCTGTTGGTGATCGAGTTCATTCTTTTCCACTACGTCGAAATCAGAAGATGGCAAGACATCAAGAACCCAGGAAGTGTAAACCAAGATCCGATCTTCAAAAGCTACAGTTTACCTCCTAATGAAGTCGGGTACCCGGGTGGCATATTCAACCCACTCAACTTTGCACCAACCGCTGAAGCCAAGGAGAAAGAGATTGCCAATGGTAAGTTACAAAATTACCATTTTACCCCTAATCCAGATTCTAATATTATTATTTTTTTACAGGGAGGTTAGCGATGTTGGCGTTTCTAGGGTTCATCGTTCAGCATAATGTCACCGGAAAAGGGCCATTTGACAACCTATTGCAGCACCTTTCGGACCCATGGCATAACACTATTGTCCAAACACTTTCAGGAAACTAAACAGTATCTATCTTCTTTTGCTTTATTTGTAAACCATGTGTTGTGAATATAAAATATGAGATGGTGATTTATGATTTATTTGAACTTGTTGTCATTATCATAATTCACAAAGGTAAGTTTCAGCAAAAGCTATATAAGTGGCTGTTTGTTTTTAATTTAATCGGCTTAACGGTTATTTAGGCTATGTTCGACGAAGTAGCTGAAATGCGAATTGTTAGCTGAAAAAGTTGGCTGATAGCTGAAATGAAAACTAGCTGAAAAGCAAGCTGAAATATATAAAATTACGTAAAAAGACATGTGAGAGTATGTATTTAAATAATTAATTAAGGGGTGTATTTTAAATTTTTTAGAAAAGCTCCTAAAAAACTTGTCTACGTAGCTTTTCAAAAAGCTAGCTTATAAGCTACTTTTTGGCTTACCAAACATGACAACATAAAAAAGCTCAAAAAATAAGCTAGCTTATCAGTTAGCTGTGGTGCGCCTGACACATCGTTACAGCCTTAGTCGGTGTACAAAAGAAAACAAACCTTATATATACAACACATCATTACTTATTAATACTTTTTAGTTCATATTATACAACCAAAGTATTACTTTCTAAAAAAAAATGTCACGACCTACATCTAAAAAAAAAACGTGACACGAGAATTCTCCTTCAGCTTTCGTTGTTTGACATTAGATGATCCGGTTGCTGAAACAAACATAACTCCATGTTACTAAAAAACCCATAATAGTAATGTAATTATATTTCTTTATTCATAAATCATAATGTATTTTTTATTTTTATTTACCTGAGAGTATGAGTTCCCATAGATCAAAGGAAGAGGACATGGACCGGGTTCAGGGTTCCATGGGTTACACAAGTTGTCATTGTAGACATTTCTAGGCATCTCAAAGTTACAATTTATAGAATAATCTAGAAACCCTTGTAAGTTGGTTGATGTATCTGGCTTCATTTCTTTTGTTTGTGGAAAATTTAGATTTCCAAAGGGGCTAAAAGGGAAATTTGATGTACTACATAGTTCTGCCAAACCACCAACTACTTGCCTTGACCGGTCAACTTTTTCCATTTCTATCCCTTTGCTGGTAAACAAACCGGAATAGTTTGAAAGAGACACACCAGAACATTCCCCATCTCTATAAGTAAAAAACAAAAAAGAAATATTAATTTCCCAAAATAATCTAAAATGAATCTTTGTGATTTAAGGATTTATGATTTATTGACCTTTGAGGAATGTAATTTTGTTTATCTGTCAAGATCAAATTTTGATTTTCGTTATTCGGAAGCCATTGTAGAGTTTGATCTTCTTGGGTATTGGTCATCATTAGAGGTAAATGCAACCCACTTTGGAACTGAAATGCCAACATTATTGTATGTCAAATGTATAATGGAAAGGGCAAAAATGGAATTTTGCAAAGTGATAATACCTGGTTTGTGCAATCTAGTGGAATAAGCTTTTGTTGTCCGAAATTTTCCTAGAAATACAATTCGTTTACTCGTTTAGTGTTAAATGCAAGAAATAGCAGTGTACTTTCATTGATTCTTATTACATTATTATAATGATATGAAAAAAATGAAAGTAGAATGCTATAATTGGGTAGATTTGTAAGAGAAACAAATACCTTGTGTATCCGAATGCGATCAAGTGATTCCCTTAAGGAGTCTTCCATTTGCTTAAGATGTTCAATGTTCTCAATCTTGTCTGGATTACTCCAATAACTAATCAAAATTTAAAAAAAAAAATGTAGAAAGATAAAGAATCATATTTTTAAAAAATGTAAGAAAAAATGTGAGAAATTACACGAAATGGATAGGTGAAGGTTTGAAAGGCACCTTAGTCGCTTATGTAATTCAGAAAGTTGAGATCGCAACATCATTGCATGGTTGCTTAAATCCTGAAAATTATATTTAACTATTAAATAAAATATTATTTATCAACAGAAGTTATTATGCAATTTTCAAGATAAAAAGTTATAGAGATGAGTATCTTGTGACCTCAGCTGATTGACTGCTGCAAAACAAAACAAAACCAAAAGTAAAAAAGATAATCAGATGTTTGTTGCATCACAAGGGAGAGAAAAGGATTTAGAAAAGTGTCAAGGATTAATGACAACCTTGCCCCTGCAAAATCTTGTATATTTACATCATGGTCCAGCTTCTTGAACGTCTTCTTCAAAGCCTATTTAGGTAATTTTTATTTAATTACTATTTGAAGATAGTTATAGATGGAAATGAATGATCAAACATATGTAATTTGACTTACTTCGAGGCTCTCCAATTTCCTTTTTGCTCTTTCTTGTGGTGTTAGTCGAGCAAACTTTGCAATAACCTCATCAATGTTGCTGGAAATACAAAAGGAATATTGAAAACTTATTATTAATGTCGAAAAGAGCTTTTCTTTCAACGAATGTTGATTCATGGAGATTTATAACCTAATAAAAGCGTAGTATGAGCAATTGGGATAAGAATTAGTATGATTAGGAGATGACCTTCGTTGTCCGGTGAATAATGTAGGTTTTCCGGTTGGAGAGAACATGAGAAGGATGATGTCAATATCACATAATACAGATAACTCCTTGGCTTTTTTTAGGATTCCATTCCTTCGTTTAGAAAACGTCACTTGTCGATTACCAATGTTCTCTAATCTCTTGATTTTCAGCTTCACCCTCCCCATACTGCAATCAACGAAAATCTTCAGATACAGAGATGAGAAATTAAACATATATTTGGTGTAATATCGTCAGAGATGGCGCAAAATACCTTAAAAGTTACAATATTCGAGGAAAACGAAGCGAAGACAGGTGTCTGCTAAGGTATAACGAAATTCTTTCAAGCAAATATGACCGACTTGATTCCCTAGAAATGAACAGAAACCTTGATTTTAATTATCCGCATACAGGAAGAAACTGAGAGGCATCAAAGTTAACATAACAAATCCGATGTAATCAGAACTCGAGGTATTCAAAGAAATGATGTTAATTCCGTGAACAAATTGAACATGATCACAGAAAGAAGAGAGAGAAAAAGAAAAAAAGGGAAGGTCTTACACTTCTGCTGCGAATGCGGACCTTGCGATCGTCACCACGGAGCGATAGAAGCGAACGCTTGTAAGAAAATTATATATATATATATATATATATATATATATATATATATATATATATATATATATATATATATATATATTCACACAGATTGCTGAGGCTGGTGACCTGACAACGTTTGATGGATATATGTATGACGTTCGAACTAAGCGGTGAAACAAAGAGATGATGCTCTACTGCTATGTGATAAATGCGATAAATTACATTAATAGTCCTTTGGATAAGAAAAGTTCTATTTTCAGTCCCTACTAAAAGTGTTGATAAATGTGAACCTTAGTAATGTGTCTAATGACAAGGTAAACCATCAAATTCAAGATAACGAGCCGTGTCGTGCTAACAATCGAATTGGATACTTATGAGGTGGTTGGGTGTTCATTATAAAAAGGATTACGATTATTGAATAAATCAGTACCAAATAATCAACCATAATAAAACAGGTTCTAAAAATATACTGTTTGGATGCGTTATTGTTATTTGAAGTTGTAATAATCAAATAAACATTTGTTTAAGTGTCTGAATTTTTTTGATAAATTATACAATTAACAAATAATGTTAATCTTACTGAAAGGTACCAACCTTTTTTTTGTCCACTAAAGTTCTTAGATCTTTAAATTGACTATCTTTTTGAACAAATACATACTTTATTAAAACAAATCGGTATGATCACAATAAATATCAATTTTGTATTTAATTTCAAATTCAATGTAACAAAACTGGTGATTTGCACAAGTTTTAACCACCATCTTCTTCATCTCTCCAACTTCTAACTGATCTCCATGTTTACTGTTTCATCACCAAAATGTCAAAACTACCCTTTTCTTTTATAACGATTTGATTGCTGAAGCCTCTAATTCCACTCTCGTTAGTAATTTTGATGTGGGGTTGAATTCAAGATTTATCGGAGGTTGTGTTGAGGTAAGTGAAAAATAGGTTGCTGATGCATCAATGGTTTTGCTAATGAAATCTGATCTTGAAAGATAGTCCTTTATGGGACAGATGAAATCAAGATGATCCCTCGCCTACCATGAAAATAAAAAAATAAATGCTTAAAAAAGATTCACATTGTTGAATTTTAAATCAAAAAATAAGAATCAAGAAGCATACCAGTCGATATTCAGGGGCCCGTTTTGGAAGCTTAAGATACGACATGTTATGTGTCTTGTAATCCCACAAAAAAGACGTATGATGGATCCACCGATTTTTAGTAATTGATTGTGCATTTCCTCCGAATTTTCGGACACCAAATACATAATCTATAACAAAAAAACACAATTAATTATGGTTTTAAGTAGGATATTTTTATTGGATTCTCATATCATATATACATATACCATTCTCACGAAGCTTGAAATCAGCAACTCCATGGAAGACTTTAGAGTACAACAAGCTGCTCCATGACATGATAGGTCTAGGATATGGTTGTACATGAGGAACATCATCTTTGTTGCATATAAATGAAACAAATATTGTTCCATCATCAACTATAACTGTCCCACCACCAGTAAACCTTCGAATCACAGGGATTTTATCTTGTATCACAGGGGTAATTTCAACAAGTTCACTAGGTTTCCTAATATAACATATAAATTTAGAATGTAAGAGAAAAAGATTAGATGAAATGTGTTGTTAGGAGTTGCAAAGAAAGTTACCCAGAAATCCCCATGACTATATTGGGTTTATCTGTCCCATCATTAATGATGCACCAATTGTCTGATGAGGTTCGAAGAAGACACTCCTCCATGTGTAACTGGTGCAGGATGGGTACTCCCTTCATTTTGATAATATTCATCAATGGAAGTCCAACATTCCCAATTTTTCGTGTACCCATTCAAAGCGCAATCTTTCTTCAATTCCTGGCAAAAACAAATTGCAATGTTGATTGTATCATAGAAACGCAGGAAGCAAATAGGGGTGATAAGTGGTTAATGAACCTAATTAATTGAATGGTAACTAATATGTACCTTCAAATTTCAATAGTTCAATGAAGTAGGCGATTACACAAAGAAGCACCGAAGCCAATCGCGATGAATTGAGATGAAGGAGATAAGAGATTGTCAGATTGCGATAACAGCGAGACTGAGACAGTGATAAAGGAGCGATTGAGTTGAGACCGTTTCTGGATTGGAGATCTGAAGAATCGTTTCTCAGTCTCAACTTCCCTAATCTTCCTTCTACTCTGTGGCCCTGAATCTGATTGATGTGTTGCAATTCCTAAATCGTGACCTAATACAGGGTGGGTTTCAAATCAAAAAAATTTACAATGACAACCTGACCAAAGCCTCTCAAATCTCAATAGTTGATTTGATGCAACACAGACAACTCGAAAGTAGAAGAAACCTACAAATCAACACGACTCAGCTCTTCGACGATCCTTGTGTGCAGGGCTGACCAAATCGATACTGCCCACAGGTATTTCCTCAGCTCGAAAGTAAAAACCCCGTTGTTAATTCCATAAAAACCCTCAAGTTTTGTAATTTTTTTTTTTATGGATTTTACAATGAATTGTTTTTTGGATCCATTAATACCTCACATTTATATGAATTTTGTTGTTATAGGGTGCTAAAAAAAGTATATTATTTTATCATTCGTTTAACACAATAATGGAAAAACTCAAAAACATGTTTCTTTGGAATGAGCCATGAATATCAGTTTGTGCTACTTTTCTGTTGTGTTCTTGATAAGAGAATGTGGAAGACCTGATCTAACAGAAAAGAAATAGACTTACAATAGTCAAAAACTTAGAATACATAGTACAACTTATCTTGCTAATTTTTGGTTTTATCATGCATCTTATTCTTTATAGAGAAATCAACTTGTGACTCACGCTCTACTTGGGTGATATTGAGGCTTTATAGCTAATACTACATTTCTTTCAAATCAAGATATGCATATAGAAGTCAAAGTCAAAATGGTGAACCTTTAATCCAAGTTTTATGAAATAAAAAGTTTTTGTTCTAGTTCTATTTATCTTGGATTAAAGTTTTTAAAATCTTATCATATCATCCTTTATTTCATATGGTTGTGATTATGACGGTCATCATTTTTTACTCTGCTTTGATCATTCTTGAAAAGTTCAAGATCCTTCTATCTGTCATGCCTTAGGCATGTTGTATATTATATTACTAAGTTATAACCCGTATACTACACGGGTGAAAAATATTTATTAAAAAAACATTTTTTTAAAGTACAGTGCTATCAATTGGTGTTTTTTTCAAAGTACAATGTTATACTAAATTAAAATAAGTTCTTAATAGAATTTTCTAGTAAAATTTTTTTTGACTTGTTTCAAGTTTCTGAAACACACCACCTTTAGATGGAAAATATTTAGAGGAATTAACTTGAGATCCTACAGCCTATTGTACAGAAATTCCATAATCATGATTCTCCATACAATATTCATGAAGAGTGACTTTAACAACTTTCATGCATAGTAAAGATATTATAAATTCACATTTACTTTCATAATTATAGGTCATCTCCTAGTATCCACTGTTACGTTTCATAGCCAGGAGATACGAGTCAGTCAAAAAAAAAATATATCAACATATTACATATATATAGAAAAGGTTAATAATAACAACATTTTCCTATAACCTTTTTCTCCTTTTATAATATTTTTTTCAAGATTGTCTTTAGTATGATTTTATTTGCCTCCATATTGCATGATATTCTTTGGATCCTAGGCTATTTTAAGGGGCAATGATATGCTAACTTCATGCATATCAAGATGGGCTTCACATATTGGAGCAGTTTTCAGAATATTAATCGGCCAACTAATTTGCATATGTGACATTTTCCATTATTTTTTTTTCATGTAACCATTATCCAATCCCACAAATCTTCATCCCTAAAAGGATCTATAAAGCAATGGAAAAGTTACAACTAATGACCATCATAAAGTTGTATATATTGAGGAGCAAAATTTGGAAAAATCATGTGAACCTTCATCTGAAGCAACTCCACTTCTTGAGTGTCATCTGGGATCCATTGTCTACACCTGGACAAAGCTACTACACTTGATTTAAGTCTTGAAAGAACCATATGAATGTCTATCTAAAAGCTAACAAAAAGATCTTTCACAAACCATCAGTTGGAGTATTTGCATCATCAACCCTTACACCAAAAGCACCATCTATTGTTTTGTTGGAATGACCAGACAAATAAAGTTCAATAAGCGTTTCTTCTAGTCTATAAACAGGAAAAGAGACATTAATCAAAATTTGAAGTAAAAAAAAGAAACCAAGAGAATTCAATTTTAAATAAAAGATTAAACTATTGATCAAAAGACGTACCATTCAGAAGGCATTGGTAGATTTTCAGGCAGACCATCGTTAAACAGATTGTATCAGCTGCAAAAAATACCATATAATTATTTACAACTAATTAACCACTCCACATTATTTTGACTAATAATGAAATTAAAACTAAGATGAACAAAAAAAAGGCAATATCTAGAGAGGTAAATTCATATGTTGATTCATTGGGGGTTACTTCCTTTACTACATTACCTTCAAATTCCTCCTTGTTGCTCAAACAATCAACTTTCACAGTTTCCACACCTACATATAATAACTATAATTGTTATGTATGCCAACAACCAAAAGGCAAAGCTATAGGATTGGCACTCAAATGAAAATATATAAAAGAATGAGCCACTATCTAAACCGAAAATTAATTGCAAGACTAAGCTACTATGGTATTATAAGTTAAAAAGAAACACCAAAGGAGGCAAAGATAGCATTTTGCGATAACCATGTACATCAAAATTTTCATTTGGGCAAATCATCGAACACTTGGCATGCGTTATGAAATAATTGGAACTTAGAAATGAAAAGAGATGCTTTTACCTTGTTAGCAGCAAAAGCAGATACATGTATGTGTGAGTGATGGGTGTTCTGCGCATAGATTGATAGAGAGAAAGAGGGAGATGGGTTTTCAGGTGGGAGTAAAAAAAGAGAGTAAATGTAAATTGATGGGAGTAGCAGGGAATCGGGGGCGTATTGGAAGACGAAAGCAAAGATAATGTGGAGATAGTTGTGAATTCCAATCGATGCTCACCTACACTACTTGCCCTAAAGGAAATATGTTTGATTGATACCTGTATAGCTGATTTAGATGTGATTCCTTTGAATTTTACTGTAGTCAGCAACATCGATCTTCCTAAGAGCAGCTTGAGTACCTAAAAGAAAAAATCAATAGTAATTTCTTAACTAAGTAACAATCGATATGAAAAAACCATTATATTAATTCAACCGAATGCATAGGGTATCAGATTCAAATTTGGAAAAGATTAGGCTCCTGATTTCTTGCTACTTAGTTTCTGATTTTTGAAGATTGATTGCAGATTTTAGGGATTGAGTTCAGCTAAATTAGGTTGATTTTTGAATATTATAACCGAAATGCTGATATTTAGGAATTGAATGTGGCGGACGATCTAAATCATTGGGCGGGAAAAAGAGAGAGTAGAATGATGGTGGAAGGACATGTGGCATAAGAGAGTGCTTAAAAGATGACACGTGGTTGGTTTAGGAGTGTTTTATTAGGCATGGAGATTATCAAAAGAATATTATTAAGGTAATAATATTAAATATTTTGCATAAAGTAATTATAATTTTATAAGCATGTAAACACTTTTGATGACATGTTTACGTCATTTAATACTTGGGTAAGTTTTTAAAGTTTACCAATTGGAAAGAGCAAGTTATATTATAATTTGATTTTTAGTATTTCATATCAATTTTGATTGATAATACTTGCTATAATCTGTAACATGCCTTAGTTTGGTGGCTTAAGGAGGAGGTGAAGTCGCAAGCTCTAAAAAAACGACAAACAAATCGATGAAAATCAAAAGAAGCAATGACATCAAACAAACAACACAACAAAACCCTCATACTTAAATCAGAAGCCCCAAGAAGAAACATAAGAAATCGATGAAACGTACCTACGTGGGAGCGGTATAATCGACCTCCTTTGAAGGTTAAAAGTTAAAACCCTCCTCTGTCTGTGTTGGAAGTTACAGGAAGAAGATGGAAGAAGTCAACACAAGATGAAAAAAGTTAATAAATGTATCAAAGTTACAATGGGATGAAACTTAGATGTGAATAGTACACTCAGTATTAGAATATACACTTTTAGCTACAGTAGAAGTAGAATTTTGAGGCAATCTAAGGGGGTGTTTGGCTTAGCTTTTTAGAGGCCAAAAGTCCTTTTCCAAAAAGTTACAAAAAGTCAGGTTTTCCTGACTTTTCCAAAAAGTTGATTTTTCTTCTATCCAAAATCCAAAAGTTGCTTTTAGAAGTCTTTTTTCAAACATCTTTTGGCTTTGATCTTTTACTAAAAGGTCTTTTGGCATATGAAAAGCTAAGCCAAACACCCCCTAAGTTACTTTATATATATATATATATATATATATATATATATATATATATATATATATATATATATATATATATATATATATATATACAGAGAGAGAGAGAGAGAGAGAGAGAGGTTCAAATGTGGATACACATATATTGTGTGGATGTAGGGATTACTCTAGACCAAGTATTTTCATTAATTAAATAAGATTTTAATCCCAATTATTCCCAATCAAATCTCTTATTTTTAGCCTAATTATAGATATATTTTTAATTTGTATTCATTATCCTTTAAGCCATATATAATCCCTCTATAGTCGACTTCATGTGGATCATCTAAACTCATCATCGGCCGGTTTTTTTTCTCTGCAATTGCAATGGAGCAGCCGAACAATAATCAAGATCAGGTACAAATGATTTACAGTTTGTGTTTATCTAATTAACAAGTTCGATACAATATGTGTTATTATCATATTTTTTTTCAACAACAACCAAGCAACGATCTCAATTTACAAATTGATCCTCCTCCGATGAATGCAAGTATGATTCGAAAAAGAAGATGTTCAATCTGTAATAAGTTGACGAATCATGACATGCGGAATTGCCCATTTGCCAGGAAATCAAATTAGAAGTCTAGTTTTTTGGAGTTTATTTTTCAATAAAAACGAGATTTTGGTTATATGTATGGGTTGATTATATCAAAGAAACTTTAGGTGTTTTCATTATGTAATTCAAATAAATTCATACATCATTTGATGTATGGTTAGATTATATTATATTAATTGGTGTCTGTTAAATCTATATAATGAGCAATATCGTTTTTGTTTGGATGTTACACATGTGTTTTTGAATTATTCAACAATGTAATATTAAATGTGTAAATAATATTGTGAATGTGATAATGCAATGTTAATCTGTATGAATTTATACTCTGATGTTACATTTTGTATATTGCTGTTTTAGAATTGTTGTAATTTAAATCCTTTATAGAATTCCTATAGGTAATTTAAGGATAACATAACCCATAAGTTCAATACTAACCTGAAAGAAAAGTGAGACAAGATTATACTATTTTCATTAGTATAATTCTTTTTATAATTTTTTTATGTAGTTTGTTTATAACAGTCAGGTATTTACTTGGTAAAATGAAAATAATATATACATTCTGTCAGAATTCTGATCGAATCTTATAAAATCCATTCGAATATTACACAATCTATTCGAATCCCATTGAATATTGGTATCATAATTGGTTTTCGTAAGTAAATTATTCTTGATTTCAGATCATAATTCAATTTTCGATATTATCTTCAGTTTTTATAGCCTTATGGCAAGGAACCTACTTACCAAATCTAATACTAATTACGAAGATGTTCTCAGAAAACAATATATTATCAATTAATAAATCATATCTTTAAAAAAAATAAATTAAAATCATAAATCATTAACACCTTAATAGCCCCTGATATCACGTGTTATCAGTTACACCGAATTGGATTGTTTGTTAGTTGAAATTCATATTGATCAAGTCGATTATATTCATTTTTTTTTCTTTCTGCAGATCGGGTTATGTTATCATATTCATTCTAATGGATGCGCAACTACTTTCACTTGATGAATAAGTAATTCCTATAAATTATGAAGAACAACAAGAAGAGTTTGATTTTTCTGAGTATGATACACTCGACAATGTAAACCTGCAGATTGTTGATACTAGTAACATCAATGACTGTGAGTTTATTTTTATGTATGAAGTATCTCATTTTTCATAATGTTTTCTGTAATAAACATTTATATTTCACTTATGAATTTGTTTCTTTGTAAGGCGGTTATTCATATGCCAACCTTGGTTCTGACACACTCTATAACTATGGATTGTCAATTGGTGAAAGCAGTAAATCTAATGAAGGTGATTCTTTTAATTATTTAATGTCCCCAATGCCAACACAATTTAACTCTATATATTGTAACTTCATTCCTTTTGTTAGCGGAATTTGAAGATGCAGAAATCGACAATTACTCATCTGATGACGATGATATAGCGCAAAATATTGATCTACTACGTGGTAACATATTTTTTAACCCAATAATTTTATTGTATTCATATTTATGATTAATTACTTTCAGAACAATCAGCTGCTGATCATGATTACGTTTCCCCTGGTGGGTCAATGTATTGGACTCTAGAAGTATCTGATCATATTAAGCCAAAGATTAAATCAATATATGATTCATATGTTGATGCTGTTAGAATGTATAGAAACTATGCATTAGAAGTAGGGATGGCAATGGGTACGGGTATACCGGGTTTCGTGTTCCCCATCCCCATACCTGCATCCCCATACCCATCCCCATCGGAGATTAGAAATCTATCCCCATCCCCATCCTCAATGGGTATCGGGGATCCCCAATGGGTAATCGAGGATTTTTCCCCGTTACAAAGTTTTGAACTTTTATGAAAAATAACTCATAATTATATATTAACCAACAAAACAAAAACTAACAGAACTAATATAAAACACTATAATCACTGAATGTCTTCAAACACGAACAATAACATTCAAGGTTACAAATTAAATCAGTCTTTGCAAAAAAAAAAAAGACATAAGAATTCTTCCCAAAACTATACGTTTGATTGTTAGAAAACCTTATTTTGTCTACTAAACATTTGCTTATGCATTATTAAAAATAAAAACATAATTAATACTATATATATATATATATATATATATATATATATATATATATATATATATATATATATATATATATATATATATATATCGGGTGCCTATCGGGGCCGGTTTCGGGTACGGGTATGGGTACCCGACGGGTAGAACCATCCCATCCCCATCCCCGCTTTTTATATTCGGGTAATACCCATCCCCGTCCCCATCCCCGGTCAACTCAGGGATTTACCCGGTCAACTCGGGTTAGGGTTTTGGGTACCCGTTGGGTACGAGTTTTTTTGCCATCTCTAATTAGAAGCTGGATTTGATGTTAGACTTGGGACTCTTAGAACATCAACGTTCCGTGTTATCACGGAAAGACATTTATTGTGTAACCATGATAGCAAGCCTAACACTGGTAAAGTGGATGCTTTGGACATTCAACACAACAAGCCTAAAAGAAGAAAAGATTCATTCAGGGTGGATTGCAAGGCAAAGATTGTTTTAAAGATAATACCGGGCACTGTAAAGTATGTTGTTCATGATTTTACTGAGAAGCATTCTCACGCTTTGTTTAGTAAGGAAACTATTCACCTATCACGTGCCAAGAGAAAACTTGATTACGCACAGGAAAGTTTTATTCACAACATGTCCAAACAAAACATTGGTGCGACAAAAGCACATAGATTCTATACTGGCATAACTGGTTGTCATTCTGATCGAGGCTTGCTCTCTGACTTCAAAAATAGTACAAGAAATCTTAATTGTTTCATAGGTGGGCGAGATTCCAAATTTCTAGTTGACAAAATGAACGAAAGGAAAAAATATGTCCCGAACTTTACTTTTGAGTACAGAGTTGTCGACAAGAAGCTAAATTCACTTTTTTGGGCGGACGAGACAACTAAGTTTAACTATAATGCTTTTGGAGATGTTGTATCACTTGATGCCACGTTCAATACAAATAGGTATGTTTTTCTTATTTTTACTTAATTTATCTTCAATACAACATGTAGTTAATTTTCCTTTATTTAAAACTTATTTTCTATCACAGGTATAATATGGTTTTCATTCCATTCACTGGTATAGACAACCATAAAAATGTGTAACATTTGGGGATGGTTTGTTGAGCAAAGAAGATTATGACTCTTACTCTTGGTTGGTTAAGGCCTTCTTGAAGACATTTACAAAACCACCTACATTGATGTTATCAGATCAGGATCCAACATTGTCCAAAGCTATTAAAGAATTTATTCCGACAACACAACACAAACTTTGCATGTGGCATATAACTAAAAATTTACCAAAGAAGGTACAATTTAATTAAACTTAATCGTATAATACATATTTAACCACACTAGTTACATCAGAATCATATCTGTTCTTGAAGATTTGAGATTCCTTTATCACAATTAAATTAGAATACAACCTATAATCTGCATATCATTACATTTAAATACATTCTTATTCATACTAACACATTTCTATATTTTAAACAGATATCAATTGAAATTTCTACCAATCTAGAGTTCCGTAATCGTTTCCATGGCTTAATAGGGAATTCTAAAATTGAACCACAAGCATTTGAGGCTGGTTGGGAATGTTTGTTGCGGGATTTCAATATTACAAAAAACAAGTGGTTGAATGCTATGTACGGGTTGCGTAGATTATGGATCCCATCATTTTTCAAGGACATACCAATGTCTGGTCTTATGCGGACTATGTCATTTTCTGAAAGCCAAAACTGGTCATTTCAAAACAACACCCTTTATGGATTGTATTTTGTCATTTTTATGATGTCTTTTGAGACTAATTTGGAACGACAAAGACATAATCAAATTTTCAATGATTTCAAGACTTCCAACACTTTTCCTAAAATGATCAAACATCTTCCTTATGAAGTTCATGCATCCAAAGTATACACCCGTACCATTTTTTACCAAGTTCAGGAAGAGATTTTAAAATATGAGGATACATATATCCAAAAGTGTGTGTCATGTGAAGATGGTGTTGACACATTTACTATATTGGAGAAAAAAACCATTGTCACTAGACAAACTCAAAAGGAAATAGGTGATGAAACAGTGCAGGAATATCATTACGATAGAATTCTCAAAGAAACTGAATTCAAGGTACATATACTTTTTTATTTCTTAATATTTTATTTAGTTGAATCTAAATTTATTTACATCATCTCAATTTTTAATATTCCAATTTTTCTAGGTTACACATTCAACATTAGAAGATACCTTCGTGTGCAGTTGCATGAATTTTGAACATGTTGGCCTTTTGTGTAGACACATTTTTTGTGTTTTTAAATATTACAGTCGTGTTGAAATTCCATCACGGTACATATTGAAACGTTGGAGAAGGGATGTCATTCCTACAGAATTGCTTAAAAGACGCTTATTGGACTCCGGATATGACTTACATACCGACAAATATGCCATTGAAATTTTTGTTGGATTAGTTTTTAAGTCCATAACTATATTTGGTATGTACTTGACCCGGTTGTGCATGGTCCTTTTGGGTTGCATTCACCAAAGCAACTTGACAAGGTAATTTGAGGAGAGAGAGAGAGAGGGGATATTATGGTTTATTGATATATTATAAGAATATTATATAAAAGGAGAAATCATATTTATTTAATTAGTATTAGTCATAAATTAATTAGGAATTAATTTGGTGACTAAAGAGATTAATTAAATAAAGGGGCATAAACTGTCAAATGTATGATAGTTGAGTTCTAGGTTGGGAAACCTAATGGACTAAGGGGGAACGAAATTATGATGAGGGATCATCATATTTTCCTCCAAGGGCCTTATTCCAGAAGGTTCCTTGGGCTGCTTGGTGGCTAAGTTGTCCATTAGGGTTTAGACTGAAACCCTAGCAGCCTGCACTATAAATTAGACCCCAAGGCTTCAATTTTTGACTACTTGCTTTCAAGAGAAACCCTAGGGCCGAAAATTAGCATCCTCCCTCCTCTCTTAAAGTTGCCTTCTTGCTTGTGGTGATTGTGATCCACTAGAGGAGTTACAATTATGACTCTAAGCTCAAGAGAAGAAGATTCAAGCCACTATTTGAAGAGGTAAACATCTAGATCTGATGTAATTAGCTAATTTCGAAATTATGTATGCTAGATTAAGGTTTGCAAGTCTTGGATTCATTGCATGTACAATAGAGAAACCTAGATCCAAGCATTAGGGTTTGTATGAGCACATAGGATTGTTCTTATGCATAAAACCCATCAGTGGTATCAGAGCCTTGATTGGTTTCTGTTGTATGTGATGCTATGATTGATTATCTGCTGAAAAACATTTTCTGGCCCTCTGTTCGAACTGAATCGACGAGTCACTTCATGGACTCGACGATTTCACCCAACTTAGGCGAGTCTAGTGAGTGACTCGGCGAGTCGGAGCGTCAGACAGAGGGATTTTCGGATTTTCTTGTTGTTTTGCTGAATGATAATTGCCTTATATGTTTTTAAATGATAAGATTCTATTTTTATTGTTATTGAAAGATTATCCTTGCCAAAACACAAGATAATTACCAATTGATTAGATAATAAATTCCTCAAGTTTTGAAAAGTTCAAAACTTTACCTCAAGTTTTGAAATATAAATTCCATGATTAAAAGTTTAATTATCGAAAAGTTTAAATTTCAACCCTTAGATTTTACAAGTTTAAAAATCAACCTTATACTTTATTTATTATAAGATTAATATATATATATATATATATATATATATATATATATGTATGTATGTATGTATGTATGTATGTATGTATGTATAAGAATAAGCTAGTCTTATCGCTAGTAGGCCTCATTCACGAAGCCAGTCTATAAGGTGGGTATAAGGTTGCTTCCTATAAAATGGTGCTTAATGGGTGTACACCCACACTCACCGCTTGCTTGACTGGTGGAGGGTCGTTAGCCGAATGGATAGGATAGGGCACTTAATACCTCATTATAAGTATAATGAATATTGCAAAGTAACTAACATGTTTTTACAGATTCCCAATCTTAGTTACTTTAGGGTAAAATGTGAAAACGGTGCTATTCCATGGAATTATACTTTGTACCCTTGTCAAACGTTAGTGGAGTGTGCGTGGTTAACCGAAACACTAATTTGGGATTGACATTGGTGGCAAAGGGTGGCTCGATGTTTGTCATAGATCAATGAAGTGTGTATGGCTAACCGGCACATTGATTAGGTGATAGAGACATTGAGTGCACCATGTTGATTCGCATGGTTATTCACAACTTGTTTGCGATCCTCGACATCCCAGTCGAAAATTTGAAGTGCATATTGAGATTTAAACATGCCATTGAAAAGTTCAATGAATCTCAAAGATCTAGGAGTTTTCAAATACATTTAAAACTTAATCTTTTTCATTTATCATGGTGAAAATTAGTGAGTCGTCATTCACTTACCTTCAAATTATTTACTTTTAGAGTACGGCATCCCTTTATAAGTTGTAAATAATGTTGTTGGATCCTAGCCCTAATTTCTCATTTGGGTGTTTAATTGCGGATTCAATTGTAATCAAACTTTATTCCTTTCTATTTTCAGATGTCTAACGCAAACGCAAACAACACTGCTCCTAGTTTATTCTCGCTAATGAGCCTATGTCAAAAAGTGACATTTGATGGATCGAATTTCAACGAATGGATGAGATACATTTGCATGTTTGCTCATTACGAGGACAAAGAATATGTCCTCGACGAGAAGCTTGAAAAGATCAATCCAGAAGTTGCTACTCCCGAAGAGTTGGCCGTCTTTGAGGCCCACGAGCGTGATGCAACGAAAGTTCATTGCATTATGCTGGCCACCATGAATCTTGAACTCCAAAGTCCTATGAGGGCATGTATCCATATGAAATGCATCAATATTTGCTGGAGAGGTACCACCAAAACGCAAAGCAAGAGCGTTATGAGATCATCACCAACATGATCACCGCTAAGATGGGGAGTGGAGAGTCCCCAACCTCGCATTTGCAGAAGATGCAGAGGTATGTTGATCGTCTTCACAAGTTAAATGTTAACTTTGGGGAAGATTTGGATATCGACATCATTCTCCACTCCTTTCCCTCATGCTACAACCAATTAAGGATGACCTACCATATGAATAAAGAAGAGGTCACCTTGAGCAAACTCCAAGGGCTCCTAAGGACTGTTGAGAGCAACCTCAAGGACAAATTTGTTGCATCATCCTCTACTGTGGCTGCTCCCGTGTTGGCAATAGGTCAAGGAAATGGTAAGAAGAGGAAGGCTCCATGTAAGAGCCACCAAAAGGGTAAGACCCATGATGTCTCCTCTTCTAGTGGAACCAAAGTTGGTTCAGTCAAACCCTCTTCTGACCCCAAAGAAGTAGAGTGCTATTACTGCCACGAGAAGGGCCACTGGAAACGAAGCTGCCCTAAGTATCTACAAGACATAAAGGATGGGAAGATAAAGCCCACAATTGCAAGTATGTATTCTATTAAATTTAACAACTCATCACTTGATACTTCATGGGTTCTTGACACAGGATGTGGTTACCACATTTGTTCTGATTTGCAGGGCCTAAGAATAAGTAGGGAGGTGGAACATGGGAAACAGAAGATCGTCGCATGTGACCAGAGTCATATTTTATTCTTTAGTGTTAAGTAATGGGTTAGGGTTGGATTTAAATAATTGTTGTTATTCGCCAGATATGGCAAGAAACATCATTTCATTTCATGGATTGTTTAGACAAGGTTTATGATACTCATTTGATAATAGTAATGGTTCTATTAATGTTTATTTGAATGGTGTCTTTTATTTCAATGCATTACCTTGTAATGGGAGTTATGAATATGTGTTAGTTGTTGATAATTTAGGAAATGATGTGTTGAATATTGATTCGTCTAATAGTCTAGAGAAAGCATGCTTGTGGTATGTCGCCTTGGCCGTGTCAACAAGAAACGCATAGCCCAACTCCAAAAGGATGGAGTGTTGGAGTCATTCGACCTTAGGGACGATGACATGTGTGAATCTTGTTTACTTGGGATGATGACCAAATCACCCTTTACTGGAACTTGTGAAAGGGGTGAGGGTCTATTGGATCTCATACACACCAATGTGTGTGGGCCCTTTAGATCCACCACAAGGGATGTTTGCCGCTTCTACGTGGCTTTTACAGATGATTATAGCAGATATGGATATATCTACCTAATCAAGCATAAGTCAGAAACCTTTGAAAAGTTTAAAGAGTTTAAGAATGAAGTGGAGAATCAACTAGGCAGGAAAATCAAGATGCTTCGGTCAGACCGAGGAGGAGAGTACCTAAGTCTTGATTTTCACGACTATCTAAAGGAATGTGGAATTGTTTCGCAATTGACGCCTCCGAGAATGCCACAGTTGAATGGTGTGGCCGAGAGATGTAATCGGACCTTGTTGGACATGGTTCGTTCGATGATGAGTCGGGCTTCATTGCCGATAGCTTTCTGGGGGTATGCCTTAGAGACTGCCTCCCATATCCTTAACTTAGTTCCCACCAAGAAGGTTACCAAGACACCTCACGAGATGTGCACAGGGAAAGCTCCCTCGTTGGCACATATCAAGGTTTGGGGTAGCGAGACTCACGACAAGCTCGAACCTCATAGTGAGAAGTGTTATTTCATCGGCTATCTACAGAAGTCTTTTGGATATCTCTTCTATAGACCGAGTGACAATGTTGTCTTCGTTGCTAGAAGAGGAGTTTTCCGAGAAAGGGAACTGATAAGTCAAGAGGATAGTAGGAGGCAAATTGATCTTGAAGAGATTCAAGAGCAAAGCGATGAAGGAACCTCTAATACTGGCACTCAACCCGAGGATGAAACTCCTGTTGAGCCCATTGACGAGTCCTTACCTCTTAGACGTTCCAGTAGGGTTAGTGTTCAACCCCAGTTTTATGGTTTTCATATGCCGAAGGGGATATGTTTATTAGTGATGAAACACTGATAAATTTGGACGAACCTAGCAGCTACAAGGAAGCCATGGTAGGCCCGGAGTCTGCTAAATGGAAAGAGGCAATGGACAGCGAGATTCAGTCCATGTACGACAACCAAGTTTTGAATTTGGTTGAAAATGTACCGGGTTGTAAGACAGTCGGGTGCAAGTGGATCTTCAAGAAGAAGACGGACATGGATGGGAAAGTACACACTTATAAAGCACGATTGGTTGCGAAAGGATTTACTCAAACTCTTGGAGTTGACTATGATGAGACCTTCTCACCAGTTGCGAAAATAAAGTCTATTAGGGTAATGCTTGCAATAGCTACGTTTCATGATTATGAAATATGGCAAATGGACGTGAAAACCGCTTTTCTTAATGGAAAGTTGGCTAAGGATGTGTACATGAACCAACCAGAGGGTTTTGTCGATGCGATGCATCATAATAGAGTGTGCAAGCTTGAGAAATCCATTTATGGATTGAAACAAGCGTCTCGCAGGTGGAATCTTTGTTTTGACGAGAAGGTCAAAGAGTTTTGTTTTCTGCGAAGCGAAGATGAATCATGTGTATATGTTAAAGCCAGTGGGAGTACAGTAAGCTTCCTCGTATTGTATGTCGATGACATACTACTCATAGGAAACGACGTCCCAACCTTGCAGGAGGTCAAGTCCTGGCTTGGGAAATGTTTCACTATGAAGGACCTCGGAGAGGCTGCTTATATTCTGGGAATAAGGATAATGAGAAACAGGGAAAAGAGACTCATAGGACTCAGTCAGGATACATACTTGGATAAGGTACTAAAGCATTTTAGTATGGAAAATTCAAAGAAAGGAGAGTTGCCAATCCAAAGCAATACTAAGCTGAGTAAGACTCAGAGCCCAAGTACAGAGGCAGAGATGGCTGATATGAGCCGAGTACCTTACACTTCCGCAGTCGGTTCTATCATGTACACTATGACTTGTACTCGCCCTGATGTGGCCTTCACTTTGAGCATGGTCAGCAGATATCAAGGGAACCCTGGTAGAGCTCATTGGATTGCAGTTAAGAATATTCTTAAGTACCTACGAAGGACCAAGGAATGGTTTCTAGTCCTCGGTGGGAGTGATGACTTAAGGGTATGAGGGTACAGTGACGCTAGTTTTCAGACGGATCGGGATAATTACTGATCGCAGTCAGGCTGGGACTTTACCCTAAATGAAGGAGCAATGACTTGGAAAAGTTCCAAGCAAGAGACCGTAGCTGATTCAATGTGCGAATCAGAGTACATTGCGGCAAGTGAAGCGTCAAAGGAGGCTATATGGTTGAAGAACTTCCTTGGAGACCTTGGAGTTATGCCATCCATAAAGGAGCCAATTGAAATTTTATGTGATAATGAAGGAGCGATCGTCTTAACCAAGGAACCAAGAGATCATGGCAGATCTCGACATATCGACAGAAAATACCACTTTATTAGACATCAGGTAGAAGAGGGACTCCTCGTTGTAAAGTGGGTATCGTCAGAAGAAAACCCAGAAGATCCCCTTATGAAGGGAATGAGTAGGGTCAAACACTTGCAACACGCTAGGAGCATTGAGCTGAAGGACGATATAAGTTTAGATTAGATAGATAAGAAACATGTAATAGATAATTTGTACTTGACATTTGATGAATAAATAAAGTTGTGTTATTTATAAATAAAGCTACTGTCTTGTGTTGGTTATTTATCTATTGTTTCAATTTTGCATGTTTTGACTTCCTAAATAATAAGATTATTCAAACTGTCCACACTCGTTCATATTTTGGAAGTAGATATGAATGAAGACTGTCATGAATTTGTTTGTAGATTGTCTAAAAGGTTTTGGGAATTACAAAGGTTTGCTACAAAGTTCATGAGTGCTTATGAATATGATTTGAGCATTGGAATAAACCCATGCTTGCTGGTATCACTAATTTTATAACGAGTGATCGCAAGATGATAATATCATATGATCTTTGAACCTAGAGATATGGTTATTGTTTGTTGGTTGATTATACATTGATAATGTGAAAACGCATCAGTAACTTGATGTTATAAAACACATTGTTGTGTGTGACTTAGATAGTGAATGATAAAAGCATATAAGTCGAAGTTTTTATGTTCCTTTTATCCTAAGAGGATAAGAACGATATCTGGCCACTTGATGATTTGGTTTGACTTGTGTGTCAGGCTCGGTCAGGATGAAGTTAATGTGTTCAACTAAATTCTATGTGAAACAAATCGGAGATCGAGAAAAAAATGCTAGATAATAAGTATTGTCAGCATGATATCTAGAATAGAGGATATTACGATCCCTTATCTGAAGGACTAGTTTTGATCAGAGTTGACAAAAGCGTATAAGAGCTACGATTGCTGATCGGATCCTGAAGTCATATATGAGATATAGTTACTAGAATTTTCCAAGTGGGAGAATATTGGTTTAGTGTCTAAGTCCATAACTATATTTGATATGTACTTGACTCGGTTGTGCATGGTCCTTTTGGGTTGCCTTCACCAAACAACTTGACATGGTAATTTGAGGAGAGAGAGAGAGAGGATATTATGGTTTATTAATATATTATAAGAATAATATATTAAAGGAGAAATCAAATTTATTTAATTAGTATTAGTCATAAATTAATTAGGAATTAATTTGGTGACTAAAAGAGATTAATTAAATAAAGGGGCATAAACTGTCAAATGTATGATAGTTGAGTTCTAGGCTGGGAAACCTAATGGACTAAGGGGGAAGGAAATTATGATGAGGGATCATCATATTTTCGTCCAAGGGCCTTATTCCAGAAGGTTCCTTGGGCTGCTTGGTGGCTAAGTTGTCCATTAGGGTTTAGACTGAAACCCTAGCAGCCTGCACTATAAATTAGACCCCAAGGCTTCAATTTTTGACTACTTGCTTTCAAGAGAAATCCTAGGGCCGAAAATTAGCATCCTCCCTCCTCTCTTAAAGTTGCCTTCTTGCTTGTGGTTTTTGTGATCCACTAGAGGAGTTACAATTGTGACTCTAAGCTCAAGAGAAGAAGATTCAAGCCACTATTTGAAGAGGTAAACATCTAGATCTGATGTAATTAGCTAATTTTGAAATTATGTATGCTAGATTAAGGTTTGCAAGTCTTGGATTCATTGCGTGTACAATAGAGAAACCTAGATCCAAGCATTAGAGTTTGTATGAGCACATAGGATTGTTCTTATGCATAAAACCCATCAATTTTCTCGAGGATCAACATAAGTTGAAGAAAAAATATATAGGCGATTGTCCATCAAATGAACTTCCCAACAGAGACAATTACTATACGAACCTTCTAAAAGTCAGTATTCCTGATGTGGTTGACATTGAAAATCCATCAGATATTCGGAACAAAGGTTCTGGCAGTAGAGGGAAAAGATTGAAATCTAAGAAAGAAATGCTTCAACTTCAAGGATTGAAACCCAAGAGATTGTGTGCATCATGTCAACAGATGGTTAATCATGACAAGCAAAATTGTCCTCTTAAAGATAAAGCTAACTAGTTTGCAATGACTTTATTTTATCCTTAATTTCTTGCATTTATTGCTTATGAACTATTGCTTACATTTTTCGTTTTCCTTTAACATAAAACTAAATTTTTTCATATTTCATTTGTTTTTCATTCCTTTCACATTTGTTTAAGAATTATGTATACTTGCCAATATAATTTATGGTTCCAAAATCAGATGTCTAATGTAATCTACCAAATACTTATGCATATATTAAGTACAAAATCCAATTTAACTCATGTTTGGACCAATCTAATAGAAAACAAAATACACTTGTCTCATATATTAAAACAAATATTAAATGTTTCAAATTTTTAACATTCTTTTAGATTTAACATACTAACCATTTTAATAGGACAAAAGATCATCCCTACTCCAAACTACCATACTTAGAACCCTATTTGAAGCAAAGTCAGGTGCCTATTATCACATTAAAAAATTGACATACCATCATTCTCACGGAATACACAAACTGCATTTCACATTCTACGTATTTCACTATATTCTAACCATATTCAAGTATAATATGGTTCAAATAACCACATCATTAATAATAACAAAATCAAAATAATCGCAAACAACAATTGCCAAACATTATTCATTCAAATATAACATTCACACCATATGTACATTCCCGAAACACTATATACCAAAACAGTATGAAATATCCATTTTATATTTTGTCAAAACACTAGTAAAAGGTTTATTCTACCAGAACTGCTTTTATAAAAAACAAATGATCAGTACATTTCACACCACCAAAATTGTTACATTATAACCCACATATTAATATTAATAAGTACCATCCATATTCATCCATAAAACAAAAGTTTTTATAATTCATACCAAACTGTTCCAAAAAAAAAGACAAAAAAAAATCAACTTCAGAACACTTCATTTAACTTCAAAATAACAAAACATAAAGAGTCAAATGAAATTGGACTACAACTTCAACGTCGATGCCTTGCTCTTGTTTTCTTCCTTTCTTCTGCTGGTTCTTGCAGAAGTAACTATCTTTGTAGCACATCAAGCTTAAGGAATTCAGCACAATCCCTCTCTAGCATTTTTTTATGCACATTTAATTCGGCTTTCATCGTTCTAGCCAAATACCCGCTCCTTAAATTCATAAGTGCAACATTGTCTGCATTCCCCTTTCCTGTAAAACCAGAATCCCATTGCCCTTCACCTTCTCACGCCAACGAATGTTCATCACAGGTGGTTTTGCTCCAGTTAAAGCTTTTACCATTGAATGATTTTGTAATGATAAGTAGTTGCACAATAGTTTCACCTGTCATAATAAAATAAACAATCAATATAAAATAATAACATACATATTTATTCAATGAATATATTAATGTACAATTTACCAAAACCATACGCGTTGTTCCTTAAACACTGTCAACGCTTCCTTTTCGATTCACATGATCAATTATGAAGCACTTTCTTGTCCTCAGATCAAAACACACCAAGTAATACATATCCACATCCACTACTGGGATAAATACATGTTACAAAACACAGATGCGTAATATAAATTCTAATGAATGTGTAATAAAATTAAATTCCAATGAACTAACCAACCCAACATCTTTCAAACTTGGTAACACTCTAAACTTATTAGTGTAAACTCTCAGCAATCCATCAAACATTCTGCATGTTTCGACACCTACACCTAATTTGTTCAACATTTCACTAGTGTGTAACAATAAGGAAAACACAATATTCAATAATAAAATAAATTATTTACATTGAATTTTACAAAAATAAATTCTTCATTCCATACCAGAAATTTTGTGTCCAAGAACAATCTAACTATCGATCCTTTGTCCCTGGACTCCTCCATCCTATTAAGGAATGCTGCCCAACAATCTATTATTCTATAATGGATATATACATCCATCTTAAAATGGTACACGAATCCTTGGTGCAAAACTTCACCAACTCCAATATCCCAGATCGGGTCCCTACATATTTAAATATATTAATTAAAATACTAAAATCAAATACTATATTACAATTATTGAGTTTATAATATTTATTATACTTACCCATTATCTCTTTTATATGCAAAAATTGAACTGCACATATCAATATCCTCCTTTTTCAACCTATCACCAATCCTAATAACCCATTCAATAAAAGGTGAATGAAATAAATTTGTAGATTTCTTGTCCCTTTTTTCCCATTTTACCATTATCATCTTCATTGCCAACATTGTTCATCTCATCCTCTAGATTTCTTCCTTCATTCGAATTAAATCCAAACACAACAATTGGATTCTCTTCTTCTTCTACACGTTTATTACTTGAAAACATAATCTCAATTTTAGTTGCCATATTTATCATTTCATTCATCACACCCGGTAACTTATAAAACTGAGTCATTGTAAGATCATCATGTGTGATTTCATTTTCCATACGTGGTGCCACATAACTACATCCTTCATCTACATCCTTGCTCTTACGTACCAAACCCCTAATAGGTGACAAATCCCCTTGATATTCAACAATTTCTTTTCCATGGTATGGAATATCATTTTCATTATCATTCTCCTTATCATAATTATTCTCATTAAACAACTCATTTTTTTTTTAATTACCCACTCTTTCAAAACTTTACTATCTGGAAATTTTTTTCAAACCATCTTTTAATGCAACTTCCATGTTACTCTTCTCTGCTAGCAATTTACCATAACTATGCTCCAACACAGCATCAAATGCCTGCAATATTAACAAAATTATATCAAAAACTTTAAACAACTAAATTAGGTATTGTAATCAAACCGACACGATTGCAGGGAAGGACAACAATGATGCTATTATAACTGATGCAGAGCAAGAGAAGCAAAATGATTCTATGAGAACTGACACATTTCTTCAAGAATCACTAACATTCTAATTAAATAAAAAACTATGTATTCTAACTACTCATCCATATATAACAAATAAAAAAAATCAAAACACATTTACAGAAAAAACTAATATTGAAACTAAAACATTATTAACCCTACCTCAATGTCCTTATAAAGTTTGCATTCTTCCTCCTCTTCTTCACACCCCATTCTCTCATCATTTAAGCTACTATCTCTGAATTGCATCCCGAACCCTCCAAACTTAATTTCGAATTCTTGTATTTGTATAAGCTTATCACCCTTGACATGTGCAATAAATGGTATCCTTTTATCCAACTTCATATTTTCAAACCTCACGTAAGACACATATGACATGTCACACCCTGAAAACCGAAGGCGGAAACATTTCCGGGGTTGACTCCACGTTGAGTATCAAATCCAATGCACATAGTAAGTAAAGTAAAACAACCATTACATTACATAAAGAAAAGTTT
This sequence comes from Lactuca sativa, assembly GCF_002870075.4. Classification (NCBI taxonomy): domain Eukaryota; kingdom Viridiplantae; phylum Streptophyta; class Magnoliopsida; order Asterales; family Asteraceae; genus Lactuca; species Lactuca sativa. Next base: position 46,548,629 of record NC_056627.2, on the reverse strand, counting down.
ACGTTTGTTTCAAAAGTAAAGTTATACATGTGATACATAGTATATATGAACAAAATGAGACGAGTCTTCTGCGCACTCCGTCTTCGCCAAAAGAGATTGTCGGGTACCTATCTAATGCGAACCTGAGAATACAAGCGGTTTGAAAATCAGCATAAAGCTGGTGAGTTCATAAGCGGTTAGTTTTCTGAAAATGTACGAGTTCCTTTGGTTTCCTGAAAAAGTAGTTATCCAAGAAAATCCTATATTTTCTTAAAAGTTGGTTACCAAATCCAAAATGTAATGTAAAAGGTGTATAATGAAAACATGATTGTTCTTGTCAAATGTAAAGTTTGGTTATCTAACTTGTTACACTTTTCTGGTTACGTACCACTGTTACCTAGGAAAATCCTATATCTTCCTACATGTGTGTGTGTGATGAACTGTTACCAATTCTGATTATGTTCAATGTTATCCCCAGGAAAATCCCATATTTTCCTGAATGTGTGTGTGTGCGAATTCTCCTGAAAGTCTGATTATCCTTAAAGGTACATTAGTTTTATTACGTACATAAAACTAATAATTAAGTGTGAAGTGTTCATAATCTTGATTGCGAGTTCCATAACCATACTTCATACCAGATATGACTCGAGTCGTGGCCAGTATCCTTTTTATGACTTTCGTCACCCTTGAACCTTTCGGTTCGGCTGTAGCTAGCAGCCAGGTGCGGGATTGTCAGTCCCGTATAAATCTATACACTCAAGTCACGATCCCTATCTAACTGATTCTGGTTACATGTGCGGTCCTCCACTCGTGTATCTCTGTGGAGTGTTCACCGAGGACGTGTCTCCAATCTTTAAGATTACTCTATACTCTCGTGTCTAGGGAAGTAGTATCTATGACTAACTAAGTTTTAATGGTGCCTGTCCTTTACAATCGAGCCTAGGTGTTTTATTAAGGACATTACAAATGTTTTATGATCTCTATCAATAAAAGAGTGAACAATCAATTGTGAAACATAACAGTATATAATAAGAATTGAAATCGTTTGAACAAACAACTTTGCAAGTTAAAAAAAATTGTTAGTAGGTTTTCAATTCTTAAAAATGTGCGAGTATGAAATCATTTAAATGAAATAATGAATTTAAGTACAAGATATTCTTGTACTTTTGCTTGTATCCCCCCTGAAAACATTTAAAAACCATTGGAAAAGGGTAGGGGTATGAACTCACCGGACGAGAAAATGTGTCAGTTCAGACGCTAAGTGTCGATTCGAGGCTTGATAACACGCGAGATTCCTATGTAATATGAAATGGTATACAAATATATCTAATTAGATTTTAAATTACTAATTAGATATGATATTACATTCCAATGAGCGAAAACACTTCAAAACGAGTGCTTAGAGTGACTTGGGTGACATCTACGGACGTGTATTGATGCGTGGGACTTGGGAATTGAGTTTACTCTTCAAGAGTAAACTCCTTATGGAGTTTTCGGCCTCTCATACCATACACACATGAGTTCACGGCCGTGAACTCATGTTTGGGTGTTTTATGGTGCTAAAATGGTCAATAACACCATTTAAAGGAGTTTACGGCCCTAAACATGGAGTTT